>NW_004444001.1:1623306-1678771 GCF_000243295.1 Trichechus manatus latirostris | reverse complement strand
CGGCGCGTCCGGGGGCCTGGGCTCCGGGGACAACACCCCGACGACAGAGGCGCTTTTCGTGGCGCTGGGCGCAGGCGTGACGGCGCTCAGTCACCCGCTGCTCTATGTGAAGCTGCTCATCCAGGTGGGAGACCGGGACGCCGTGGGGAGGTGGAGGCTGTTGTGAAGGTGACAGGCCTGGATCTAGAGGAGGATTGGGGCGGGAGAGTCGATGGCAGCGGCTTTGGGGAGAGGGGCGGGCACGGCGAGTTTAGTGCGGGGGGTGGGAGCAGCGGATTTGGGAGAGGAGGAAAAAGGTACGGGGTTTTGGGGGTGCAGGAGAGGGGAGAAGTGGTTGGAACGAAAGATATGGGAGAGAGTGGAAGGAGGGGAGGGCTTTGGAGGCCCCGGGGGAGGGGGAGGAGCAATGGGATAGGAGAGACTGGTTATGAGGATGAAGGAATGGAGACGTAGAATTTAGGATTAGAGGGAAGCGTCAGCAGATTTGGGGTGAGGGAGCAATAGCCTTCGGGGAGGGGCGAGAAGTTTTGGCAAATGGGGTGGGGAGAGGGGTTGTTGGGGTCTAAGGAAAGGATTTAGGGGGTGAGGAGGTCAGATTTGGGGTAGAGGAGAGCGGGTTCTCTGAATTGTATAGAGATGGATATAAAGCGGTTTTGGGGGACAAAGGAGTCGGGGAGAGGGTCAGAAATTTAAGAGGGATAGAAGGAATATCAATTGGAGGAGGGGGTGGGGGTATTAGGTTTAATGGTGATCGGATTTGTTGCAAGGGGGCGAAGGCAATGAATTTAGCAGGGGAGAGCTATCGATTTGCAGGGGACAGGGTCTCAGGATTTGATGGCGACGACAGATTTGGTGGGAGGAGGAGACGGGGTGACGTGTTTTGGGGGAGGGGAACAGATACAGGGACGCTTTGGGGGAGGGGAGTGGCTGTGATGTGTCTAAAGAGGGGAATGTGGAGGAGGCTTTTAGGGGGAAGGGGATGATGTATTTGGAAGAGAAAATGGAAATCGGGACTGGAGTCTGGGGGATATGGGGCTGAAGGGGTATGAGAATATTGGAATTGGGCCGAAGGGGCGGGTGTGGACACAGGTGGCAGGATAGGCAGGGGTTGGCAGAAACAGATCAAGGTAGGGATGTCTTCAAAATGAAGAGATGAATGGGGCGCTTGGGAATATTTGGTGGTGGCCAGCAGTGAGTTATAGATGAAGTAGGCTACTTTAGAAAGGAAGAGATTGAGCTGAAAGTGGGGATGAGATGGGAAGGAGGGAATGCATTTGGCAGAATTAGATGGACATGACTGAGATGAGCACAGTTTAGACAGAGGTGGTGGGCTGGTTAGCACCTGGACTGATATCTGAAGATGTAGCCACGAATTTTCCAGTTGAGAAGAGTGGGGAGTAAGAGGTGAAAATTGAAATGGAAGGAGATTCAAACAAGAATTGAAGTTTGAGATTTGAATTTAGGCCAGATTTTACTCTTCTTATACTTGGACTGAGAAATTTGGAGATGATTGGAATGGACAGCCTAGAGAATGAGAGTAATTGAAATCTGAGGTCTAATGAATTGAGGAGGAGGTAATAGATTTTTGCAAGCTCTGGTGGCACAGTGGTTAAGAGCTCGGCTGCTGACCAAAAGGCTGGCAGTTCAAATCCACCAGCTGCTCCTTGTAAACTCTGTAGGGCAGTTCTGCTTTGTTCTGTAGCATTGTTATGAGTCAGAATTGACTCGATGGCAAGAGCTTTTTTTTTTTTTTAAATAGAATTTTGGGGGTGACCAGGAGTATGACAAGGAATGGGGAGATACAGGCAGGGGAATCAGGGTGCCTGACTAGAATCTAATTGTGACTGGGATTTGGAAGTGGCTGAGGGGGAAACGACGAGACCAAGACTAGCATTTGGTTGTGATTTGTGGGGTAAGGGTTGGCTACTTCCAGGATTAAGATTTTACTTACAGCAATAGAGATGACAGGTTTGGGAGAGAAATTGGAATGAGTGAGCTTTGAAACAAAAGGTACTTGATGAGAAATGGGGGCATTGGGAGCTGAATTTTTTGGCTGATGGAGTGATATTGGGTGAGGGCTGGGGTTTTAGGGCAGCAGATGGGCTGGTCTGTGGAGTGCAGAAAGCTGGAGTATAAGGAAGGGATGGGCATGATATGAGGAGAACAGGAAAGGGGCTTCATTGTTTGGACCATGCTGGATTTGGTTTACAGGTTTGAGAAGAAACTTGAAGTAGGAGTGGTTTGGAAAGTAAAATTGAGGAAAGAAGGAGACTGAAGGGTGAGGAGAACAGGATGGTGGGTGGGTAAGGATGGGTGAGCCCAGTTGGGGTGACAGAGATGGCCTATCTGATTTGAACCATGATGAGTATAACAGATTTTATGGTGAAATCTTAATGGGAATAGCTTGGGAATCAGAGTGACAGTTTGCAAAAAGGTAGGTCACTGGGGGATGGCGGGAGTGGAGTGACAGATTTGGGGGTTGTCTAGATTAAGTGAATAAGAAAGAAGTACCTCAGATCAAGGCCAGGGGGTATTAGGTTTGGCGAGTTGGAGATTTGAAGATGATGGGCTGGGACTACGAGTATCTGAGTAGAGCCTCAGATTTCACTGTGGTTAAACCATTTGCCCTTGATTCATTTCCAATTTTTGGCTGATTTTTCGGAAGTAGATCTCCAGGCCTTTCTTTCAAGGTATCTTTGGGTGGACTTCTACTGCCAACCTTTCAATTAGCAGCCGAATGCATTAACCGTTTGCACTCCCAGGACTCCTTCACTGTGGTTAGGGCTGGGTTAACAGATTTGGGGGTAAAAGTGGGTAAACATGGTTTGGGAACAAATCCTTAAAACTTGGAGGTGAAAAGAATGGGGGTAAGGATACAGCCAGCGTTCCTTTGGATGACCCAGATTGGAGGTTTAGAAAATAGACTTGACAGATTTGAGAGCCAAAGGGCTATGGAGAGAAGGGACACGGCAGATTTAAGGGTGAGAGTGGCATCTATGAGCTTCCAAATTGGAGTGACTGCACTGGGTAAGACAGCAAAAAAGCCATAGCTCCGACTTGGAGAATATTGCCTGTATTTAAGAAATCAAAGTAAAACTTAAACTCAGAACCTTCATGCTTTTAACTCAAAAGAAAAAAGGTCTAGAAGGGGAGGGCTGGGTCAGCCTGGCTCATCTCCTTCAACAACCTTGGGCTAGAATTTTTTTTTTTTTTTTTAAAGAAGGTCCCTATCACGAAGGGGATTTCTTAATTTACAATCAGTAATCTGTCATTTGGGGGTCCCTGGGTGGCTGGGTTAAGCCCTTGGCTACTAACCAAAAGGTTAACAGTCTTGGGGGACATCTAGGTCAATTGGCGTAAATAGTTCATAAAGAGAACGTTCTACATCCTGCTTGGGTGAGTAGTGTCTGGGGTCTTAAAAGTTTGCAAGTGGCCATCTAGATACATCTCTTGGTCTCTTACCATCTGGAGCAAAAGAGAGTAAAGGAAACCAAAGACTCAAGGAAACAATTAGTCCAAAGGATCAGAGGAACTACAGCCTCCACCAGCCTGAGACCAGATCTAGATGGTGCCCAGCTATCACTACCAGCTGCTCTGACCAGGATCACAATAGAAGGTCCTGGTTAGAGTAGGGGGAAAAAATGTAGAACAAAATTCTGATTCATAAAAGAGACCAGATTTACTGGTCTGAGAGAGACTACAGGACCCCCCCCCCCAAGACTATAGCCCTTAGACACCCTTGTAACTTGGAATTGAAGCCATTCCCGGAGATCCCCTTTCAGCCAAATAATAGACCGGCCTATAAATAATAACACACGTGAGGAAAGTGCTCCTTAGAACAATCATCTACGTGAGACCAACAGGACAACATATACCCAAAAGCAAAGATGAGAAGGCAGGAAAACCAGACAAATGGAAGTGGGGAACTCAGGGTGGTAATGGGGAGAATGCTGACACACTGTGAGGATCACAACCAATGTCATCGAACAATCTGCGTATAAACTATTGAATAGGAAGCTAATTTGCTCTTTAAACCTTCACCTAAAGCACAATTTAAAAAAAACAAAAACAAAAGGTTGAGTTCAAATCTACCCATAGGTGCTCGAAAGAAAGACCTGGAGATCTGCTTCCGAAAAATCATAGCTATTGAGCACCCTATAGAGTGCAGTTCTACTTTGAAACATGTGAGGTAGCCGTGAGTTGGAATCGATTCCATGCAACTGGTTTGGTTTGGTTTTTGTTAAAATCTGTCAGATTGTTCAGAATCACATCCACCCGGGGACAGCCTGAACTTTCAAAAACACTTGATTAAGAAGGAAAGGAAAGAAAATTGAGCCAGGAAGACACTAGAAGCACACCTAGTCCATTTTATAAGGCAGGGCTTCCTAACTCTGCTGATTCAGTCCCTTCCACGTATGCAGGCCTCATCCCCTTCCACATCCAAGAAGGGCCTGGCTGGCCTGATTTAAAGGCACAGGCCTGATGTCCTGGCCCCCTGCCAAGGAAGGGGCCTTCTCACTCCCTAACTACCTACGCGCTGGTCTCCTAGGCACCTTGCCTCCTGTGTGGCAGCAGAGAGCGTCTCTCTCCCCATTCGTTGGCAGCATAACAAACTGTCTCACACCTCAGAAGAGCCCCACCTCCCTCCTCACATGGCTGTGGATGGTGTGGTCCTTTACCTGTCCACGATTTGAACAAATACCTTAATTATAATCAGCGTCTGTACAGCAAGAAGTTCAGTAGCCCTGCACAAATCGTGGGGTAGGTGGGGGGTCATTCTGTCACAGAGTTTTGTGATGACTGAGACCAGGACACAGTTGAGGATACATTTGAAGAACAACTGGGATTTGGGGTAATGGATTGTTAATCCTGCAAATGGGATGGACAGACTTGGGGGTGCCTGCTGTGGGTTCAGTGAGAAATTTGAGTTTGAGATGGAACTTTGGAATGCATTACTTAGAGCTGGGGCTGAGGTTTGGGACTGAGATTTGGGTGTGACATGTTTTGGTGTTGCCACATTTGAGAATTCAGTTGGAATGAAGTATATAACCTGAGAGAATAAACTGAGATTTATTTTGACATCAGAGAGGGGTTTGAAGTACATAAAAATGAGGGACTCTGAACTCGGAATATCTAGGGTTTGAAGGTAAGAATGTTGGGGAACAAGGTTGACTTGGCTCGTGGTAGGGGTGGCATCTGGGACTAGGAATTCTGTTCTTCAGGAAGTGATGTGATGCTGATTGTTATAGACCCTGAGGAAACTTCTGGTATGTTTTGATGGGGAGCACGTTAAGAGGGACAGCATCGGGGAGGAGAGCTAGAGGCCTGTAAGAGATGGGAAGCAGCGAGACGGAAGCAGCAGTGGAATCTGACCTTCCTTTTGTGTTGGTTCATTCTGAAGGTGGGTCATGAGCCAATGCCCCCCACCATTGGGACCAATGTGCTGGGGAGAAAGGTCCTCTACCTGCCGAGCTTCTTCACCTACGGTGAGTATGCGTCCCAGGCAGGAAAGTCCACACTGACATAAAAAAAGTACCCAATGGATAGCAGGTGCAGCTGGCCCTGGAAACACAGCGGTCAGCATGGCGCTCAGAGTTGGAGCTGGCGAGAAGGAGATTCAAGAGTGGTCAGAGGTAGCAGGGTGCCAGGGCAGGAGCAGGTGAACAATACACTTTTGGCCCAGCTCCCCTGCCTACACCTGGCAGCCCAGACTGCAGGAGGGGACAAACAGGTGCCTGAGAAAGGGGGGACAGTGCAGGACACGGGTCCATGTCTCCCCAAGTTGTGCCTGGAAGCGGGGGTGGGAGTGGTTTTCCTTTTGCCTTCTGAGCAGTACAGCCCTGTGCCCAGCTTTTCTGCCCTCCGGCTGCTCCAGCAAGAATCCTGTGGGGCCTTCCTGGTTCTTCTCTTGGATCTTCCAGGTTGTCCTGTTTCTCCTGTGTCCACAGGCAGCGGCGCCTACTCACTCTGGCATCTCCATCCACTGGTTCTAGAACAGCATGTAGTGAAAGAAAGGGCGCCACACCAGGAGCTGAGGCGCCTCCCCTCTAGTTTGCCTGCCCGCCCGGGGGCGAGTCTCGAGTGCTTGGTCAGGCCACTTGAATGCTCTGGTTGGGCTTTCCTTGTCTACAGAGGAGGTCAGCTCTGCACACCTAAGCCCTTTGTACAGCCCCCGGCTCTAGCAGCTCTGCTGGCCTGGCGGTGTCTCCCCCAGGAAGCCCACCACAGTGGCGCTTTCCTGATGCCAGCAAACCTCACCCTTCTGCCTGTGCTGCTTGTCCCTGGTCCTGGATGTCAGATGACCAAGCCCTTTTCAAACTCACCATTGCTTTCCCTCTTCCTGCCCCACCCTCGCCGGATGACTGTGGTGGTCTTTAACTGCACCATTTCTTTCCATGTTCACCGTCAGAGTTCAGTTCCAGGCTGTCACCTTGTGCTTCCCCCACCGCTGCTCTTACCTGTTTGGTCAGTTCAGAATGTTCTCTGAAAAATCCTTCTTTGAGGGCTTTACTTCCATGTCACATGACACTTTTTTTTTTTTTTAAACTTTACACACTGTTGGCTGAATCACATGTTCCATTTCTCTTAAGTTTTGCCCGTGTTGTTAAGCCTATAGTCTAGAACCAGACAGAACATGTCATTTTGTGGGAAATGTATTTGTGTTTGGTTTTATTTTTAAATTTTCAGTATAGGTGAGGGGAAGTCACAGAATTAAGAAAGCACTCCCCCCTGTACAATGAAGCAAGCATGCAGAGATAACACTGGAGTTGTGGGAAGCCAGGCTGGAGGGCTGCCATCCCCCATCATTGGTTTCTGTGTACATGGCCACGTGTGTTAGGTTAGGGGAGACTGGCAGTTATAACTTGGGTTGTCCTCATCCGTACTCTACCAAAAAAGACCAAACTCATTGCCGTCGAGTCGATTCCAACTCATAGCAACCCTGTAGGACAGAATAGTACTGCCCCATGGGGTTTCCAAGGAGCGGCTGGTGGATTTGAACTGCCAGCCTTTGGTTAGCAACTAATCTCTTAACCCTGTGCCACCAGGGCTACCCATGCTACACAGCTATTCCTAAAAGGACTCGGAGGAGAGGGGTGCTGACACCCATTTTTCTACCCCTTGCAAAGATGAGCAGAATTCTGAGGTACTTCCCCATTCTCAACCCTGTTTATATAAATGTTGGATCAGTCTAGATGTTGTAAGCAGGTGCCCGTTGGGTACTCTGGACACCATACTTGCCTGCCCACAGGCTCACAGAACTGTCTCGACAGTAACTCTTCCTCCCGTGTCATGGTGGGAAGCCACACACTTTGCTTTACAGGGTTTTCCAGGGACTGCAGAAAGACCCTGAAATGATGGGAAGGAGCCCCTGGCCAGCTCTGCGGGCATCTGTAGTACCTTTTTCTGCTCTCACTTACTCATGTTCATCTTTTAAATGGGGAGAAATAGCCCTGGTGGTGCAGTGGTTAAGCATTCGGCTGCTAACCAAAAATCCACCAGCTGCTCCTTGGAAACCATATGGGGCAGTTCTGCTCTGTCCTGTAGGGTCGCTATGAGTCAGAACTGACTCCACAGCAATGAATTTGATTTTTTTTTTTTTTTTTTAAACCGATGATCTTATCAAGGGTAGAAAGAAGTTAAATGTTTTGATCAAGATGACACAGTGAGGCTTTATCCCCATGAGCTCTCTGTTTTGCTGCAGCACCTTCTGAGTGACTAGGCCTCCCCTCCCCCAAAATAAAGCTTCCTTCTGCCTGTTGACTCTGAAGCAGGGCATACTGCCACGTCGCCCAGCGTTCCCTTCCCTCCTGTTCCTCTCTAGCCCCACCCCCTTCTCAGGAAACCATTTGTACTGGTAACACGTGCTCTTGAAGCCCAGTGGAAGCAGTGGCATTACATTGCTGGGTTGAAAGATGTTGCTGAGAAGAAAAAGGCATATTTGCTGGTTCCTGCCACTGGGTGGTGCTAGAGAGCTAGATTTATGGGTCTGAAAACCAAACCCCATAGGGTTTCCAAGGAGTGCCTGGTGGATTTGAATTGTCAACCTCTGGTTAGCAGCCGTAGCTCTTAAACCACTATGCTACCAGGGTTTCCAAAGGGGAGCACATTGAGAGAATTCTGTTAACTGTCAGGTATGCAGGTGTATAAAAACGCATCTCCCTTTTGAACATGGTTAAAAGGGTGATATTAAATAAAACAACGGAACATTTAAAAAGCTATCCTTTTAGAGACCCTAATGAAAAAACATCACTTACACAGGTGGGGTCTAGCTTCCTGACCACTTAAGTTTTTTCTATAGAGTAGTTCATTGGTGCTTCTGTTTTAGTTACTTCTCCACAGCCTCCCCCCACCCCCACCCCCCCATCAGTAGATGCCAACAGGTGCCAGCTAGTGTTCTGGGTGCAGCAGTAGCAGGATGGGGACTGCCCTCGCTGGCGTGTTGAGGGGTTGCAGGCCTGCAGGGAAGGGCAGCAGAGTCGCACAGAAGTGTCGCGACACTTGAGTCTTTCTTCTGGAAATGCTTTCTTTCCTTTTTTCCTCCCTTAGGCTGCAAGCTTCATCATTGCCTGTGGGCGCAGTCTCTCTGTCTCCTTCCGTTTTTTCTTTATCCTGAGAAGAACATCTTCTGCAAGCAACAGAGTCGTTTCTGGGTTGCAGCACTTAAGTTGCTTAATTGAAAAACTATAGCCGAGTTTGTCAAGTAGAATTTTCAAAGCTAAAAGAAACCCAGCAATGTATGAACTTACCTGTCGAAAACATGTTTTGAAGGTTTTACAAAAAGAAGTAGGGGCTAGAAAGGAACAATTGGGGGTTGGTTCCTGATTGGTGTCAGGGCCCTGGACGAGCGCTCCCATCTGTGACTGAAGTAAGCATTTACTCGAGGGACAAGCTGCATCTGGTTTGTGTGTGTATGGAATCCAGGAGTGGGAGCGCCTGGGCTGGGCATGAAGCTGCCTCCTCTGCTTTCTTACAGCTAAGTACATTGTGCAAGTGGATGGGAAGATAGGGCTGTTCCGAGGCCTGAGCCCCCGGCTGATGTCCAACGCCCTGTCCACTGTGACCCGGGGCAGCATGAAGAAGGTGAGCCAAGGGCAAAGCCGCAGCAGTTGCCCACAGTCCTCTGAGCCCCTTGCCACCCCCTGGAGGCAGCACATAAGCACTGGTCCTCCTTTTCCCGTCCCAGACTAGTCGGTATGCCACCCATCATCGTAGCCAGCTTCCCAACCCTTGTGGCCAAACCCCGAGTCTCCTCACTTGGGAGGGCAAGACCTCCAGTACTTCCCTCTCCCCACAGTTGTAACACCAGGCAGTGGCTGCCCCCCACCCCAAGCTCCCAGCCCGGGGGTGACGGAGGCGGGCCCAGAAAACGGACACTGCAGAGAATATATCAGGAGCTGGTTCCTGCCACATCTTTCTCTGAAGAGTTCTCTCTGTGAAGCTTAGCTGGACTCTGCTTTTGGCTTCCTGTGTTTGCATATCTCAGGTTTTCCCTCCGGATGAGATCGAGCAGGTTTCCAATAAGGACGACATGAAGACTTCTCTGAAGAAAGTAGTGAAGGAGGTGGGCATCTAGGATTGGCAAGGGGGTGGCCCTTGGCGGGAAGTCTAATCTGTCTAATCCCCGAGTCAGGTTGGTCATTGCAGAGTAACAAGCAGAGGTGGGTCCTTGTGCGTGGATGATTGGGTAGGGCAGTAGACAGAAGGAGCCCCAGCTTGGATACTGTAGGAATACCTAGAATGCCTTCTCAGCGGCCCTGGGGCCTAGCCCATGACCCAACAGCACTCCAGGTGGAGGGCCTGGGGGTGTGCAACAAGCTAATGCTATCCTTGGCAGACTGACCCCACGTGGGATCCCAGTTTTTCCCTCAGAAGAGCTTGCAGCTGCCCATAAGTGCCACTTTCGGAAACAAGCCTGACCAACTCTCCCCACTCTGCTGTCTTCCAGACCTCCTACGAGATGATGATGCAGTGCGTGTCCCGCATGCTGGCCCATCCCCTGCACGGTGAGCACCCCGTGGGAGACTGCATCTAAGACATGAGTGTGATGGGGTGGGTTGGGGTGACGCTTATGGACTATAGATGAATAGCAGTAGAATTACTGGGAAGTGACAGTGAGGTGGGGACTAGTCCATTGGAACCACCCTGAGGAAAGATTGGCCAGGACTCCCATCCAAAGGGAACCTGGACTCTTCCCAGTCAGAAGAAAAGGAGCACTGTGGTTGTGCAATGTGACGGAATCCCAGCGGCCTTCTTCCCTCTCGCACCCAGACATGTCCCATCTGTGCAGTGACCACTCTGGGCCAGGTACCACATGACCGGGTGTCATGGGCTTTGACCTACCGCATCACCTCTGTGTTTTCTTTCCCCTCAGTCATCTCAATGCGCTGCATGGTCCAGTTTGTGGGACGGGAGGCCAAGTACAGGTGGGTAATTCCTCTCAGGGCTGGTGGGAGTGGCCCGGGTCCCATTTAGAGTCAGCCAGGTTGGGCCATGCTGGGGTCCATCATGGCACCTTTCCTGACCTATCTCTATTATGACAGCTCAGCCTGCCTCACTTCAGAAGAATGAGGTAGGGGCTGCCCTGGGTGAGCCCACCTGCCCTGCAGAGAGGTTGAGTGGTGATGGGAGTCTGCTTGAATTACTATTCCTGGGACTGAGCTGGGCCCCTTCTAGATCGCCTAGACTCTGCCCTAATAATTTCTTCAGGCTGTCACAGAACCCGGCTTGTAGCTCTTTTCATCCTCTGCTGAGAGGCTGTCCACTCCATGGGTTTGGGGCTCATCCCTTCAGCTGTTTAGCATACACTGTCTGGCATCTGCTGTGCCCAGCACTGAGCTGGGTGCTGTAGGGACATACGTGTGTCTAAGGCTCTATGCAGGACAGGAGGTGGGTCCTGGAGCAAGTGGCAGGAGAACACACCTCTGATACTCTTCCTCTCTAAGAGCCTCATTTCCTGGGTTCAGTTGCTCTCTGCACCCCCCACCCCCTTAGGAAGCTCAACTGCTGTGGAACCTCATTTTGGGCTCATTAATGGGAAATTGGCCCATTCCCCCAGACGGAAATGTGATGTTGGTAGATGGGACCAGGAGGCAGCAAGCTGGCTTATAGCCCCAGCAGGATGAGTCACCATTTTGAGAAGACGGCTGGTGAGGCCTGACAGGGCCAGGGCACCCAAGGACCTAGTGGCTTTGGCTCCCATTCTCTCTCTTCTAGGTTGTCCCTTCCCCCTAGACTAGCTTCCATTCACGCCAGGCCAGTTGACGTTTCTAGCCACAGGGCACAGGGGTTAGTACTGAGGCTCCTTTGCATTTCACACCTAAGACACCACAGTCTCTCCTCTGGTCTCTAACTGGCTGCAGTGGCCAGGGCACCAGGCCCCAAGCTCCCTGCTGGGGAGGCTGGATGCTTTTTCCCAGGCTGTATCTGGGGGGCCTGACTCCAGGGCCTCATGCTGCAGGGGCTGTGCTCCTTCTCTGCCCTCTGAGAAGGTGGTTGTGTCCACTCACCACCTCTTCCTCTCTCGCTGTCAGCTTACAAGCTTCTCTGCTGGAAGGTTGTTAGCCATAGCAGCCCCAGCTGGGAGGCTCCTTTCTAAGATCCACTAGAAAACAATGGTAGAGAATTGCTAGGTCTTCTGCCCCTTGGGTTCTTGGGTTTCCCCCAGTCTCCATGAACTATGTAAACTCCCCCTCACCCCAAACAAGAGCTCACTATTCTTCTCCATGTGCGTTCTTCCTGGTCACAGAGAATCTGCCCTCCCCTCCTCATCCTGCCCAAGCCTGAGGGGTGGAGAGAGCACTCTGAGCAGTGGTAGTGGGCTCTGCTCCACGTGACCTCATATTCCTGTCTTGCCTTCTTCACAGCGGCGTGCTGAGTTCCATTGGGAAGATTTTCAAAGAGGAGGGGCTGCTGGGATTCTTTGTGTACGTGAGTTTATAACCCCCATACCCAGCCACAGGGCATGACTGTACTAAAAGGTGCACTCTCAGCCTCTCAGGCTGCAGCTGCTGGCCTCAGACTCCCACAGGGCTCTGGAGGGTGGCAGCCCCGGGCCAAGCCCCTGCCGTCTAGTCCATAGTGCTCCATAGCATGTCCCAGCTATGGATCATTGGAACTAAAGCCACCCAACCTCTGTCAGGTCATGGCTTTCATAAAAACGACAGACTCTTTATCTAGCACACTGGGGAGATGGACTGACCATTTGCCCCAGGGCTATGGTGGCCGTGGGGCTAGTCTTCATGAGCTGGGGTACTGCATAACCTTTGGTTTTACTGCTCAACGAGGCCTGAAATCTGTGGCCTGGACTGAGGGTCAAGGGCTGGCAGCTCACAGGCCACCTCCAGCCAGCAGACTCTGGCTTTCATTGTGTTTCTGACAAATTAGTTGTTAACATTTAAAACTTTGGATATTTGACACAAAAATCCATACTTCTGGCTTCTCTTGAAAACTCAGAATGTCTGGCCCATGGACAGGGCACACGGTCTCCCGGTGGCCACCGACCCCTGCACTCCTTGTTGTCTCTCATCCAACTTAAGTCCACATGGAAAGAAAGCACATTGTCAGAAGACTGTGTTTAGACAGAACCCAGAAGCCGGGCTTGACAAGTGTGTTTTTTGTTTTGCCTTTTTCAGACCTAGTTAGTGACATACGTGGTGTTATGTGCGTAGTACACTAGACATTGGGCTCTATGTTAGCTAACGTTTGTATTGTGGTTTTACACTTTGCCAGATGTTTTCACTTATGGTACCTCCTTTAACCAAGAAATACTGTATGTATATGTGTGTGTGCAGCAGTTCTCAATGAAAGGTGACCCCCCCACCCCAGGACATTTGGTAATGCTTGGAGACACGTTTGGTTGTCAGAACTCAGGGTGGGAGGTGCTGCTGGCATCTGTGGGGTAGAAACCAGGGATGCTGCTGAACATCCTACAATGCAAGGACAGCCTCCATAACAATTACCTGGCCCAAAATGTCGACAATACCAAGGTTGAGAAACTCTGATTTATATGCATGCACATATACGTATACATATTATGTACATACATATATGTATGTATTAGGTACCATGGAGTAGATTTTCAACTCATAACAACCCTATAGAACAGAGTAGAACTGCCCCATACAGTTTTCTAGGCTATAATCTTTACAGAAGCAGATCGCCAGGTCTTTCTCCCACAGAGCACTGGGTGAGTTTGAACTGCCAACCTGTAGTTAGTAGTCAAGTGCAAACTGTTTGCGTCACCCAGGAACCTACCACGACCTGTTTTGTTGTTGTGTGCCATCAAGTCAATTCCAACTCATATTCATTCTGTATAACAAGTAGAACTGCCTCCGTAGGGTTTCCTAGGCTATAATCTTTATGGAAGCAAATCACCAGGTCCTCTCTCCCACAGAGCTGCAGGGTGGGTTCAGACCACCAACCAAGTGCTTCACCATTGTGCCACCAGGGCTCCTCACATATATAAATGTACACGAATAAATATTTCCCCATGTGCCTGTATTTTGTATTAAAAAAACAAAACAAAACCCATTGCCCTTGAGTCAATTACGATTTATAGCACCCCTGTAGGACAGAGTAGAACTGCCCCATAGGGTTTCCAAGGAGCAGCTGGTGGATTCGAACTGCTGACCTTTTGGTTAGCAGCCAAACGCTTAACTACTGCACCGCCAGGGCCCTGTGTTTGGTATGTCAGACCTTAAAACATACGGCTCACCGCCTCTGGCATTTTTCATATGATATAGTTCTGCTCTGGTGTGTTAATAGGAGTCCCACATAGCAGATGCTTACCCATTGGGTTCTCCCCCGATCCTTCTCCGTGTTTTGAGACAGGTGATACATGTACATGTTAAAAGCACCAAAGCCAGCCCACCTGAGCACAGGTGGAGACAACAGGATTGGAAATGCACTCACAGAGGTTCATTTTATTAATGTTCCTCGTAGCGTGTGTTACATTCTTTTGAACTTCTCAAAAATTTTGTATTAAGATTTTTAGTAATCCAAAAATAATTCTGCTTCCCCTTCCAGGAGACAGTCAGTGTCTTCTGGGGATCCTTCCAAGGCATTCCATACCTAAACAAGCAAACACAAGTAGCACATGGTACCCACTGATCCAGACCGGCTTTTTGCCCTCAGCACTGTATCCTGGGGAATCTTCCATATCGGTTCATTGAGCTGTTCATCTGAAGGCCACCCCTTTAAAGGTCAGCCCTCCTTGCAAGCGCTTGCACAGGATGTCTTCGATGGAACATTCCAGGGGTGAGGAGAAGACATGCATTGAGCAAAGTGCTTCATGAGAGGTGGTTAGGTAAGGAGGCCAGGAGAAAACTGCCAGCATGTAGGCGTTTGTTCAAATCTGCATTTGAATACCCTAGATTTGGCAACATCCACATCTTAAAGCCCGGCTTCTGGGGTTTAAAAACTGCTTGTGAGACCATAAACTAAATTGTGGCATCAGAAGGGGCAAATAACACCTCCCCATGGGAGAAGGAACCCTGTACCTTCCCAGTGTGGACAGGGCTGAGCCGCCCACCCACATGACCTGAAGGCTTCCATCCTGAGGCTGTGTCCTTGGATCTGCTGAAGTGTTGAGCTTGGACCAGCCCTGCCTTCAGCCTGGGTGTGGAGCCCCCCAGCGGTGTCCCCCTCCCTTGCCTGCTCATCTTTGCTAACCTTGTTTTTTAGCGGCTTAATCCCTCACCTCCTCGGAGATGTGGTTTTCTTGTGGGGCTGTAACCTGCTGGCCCATTTCATCAATGCCTACCTGGTGGATGACAGCGTGAGTGACACCCCAGGGGGGCTGGGAAACGACCAGAATCCAGGTTCCCAGGTTGGTTGGAACAAGGACTTGTCCATTTTTCCGTGTTCTGCTGACGCCCAGCGTCTGGGGCAGACTCTTGAGGACTCTGGGATTCTGAGCAGCAAGGCCTGAGGGGTAGAGGGGGTCGCAGGGAGTGGTTTGAGAAGTTGCCCCGGGAGTTAGCTTTTCCTTGGGGAGACAGGACAGGAGAGATGAGATTCTAGATTGATAACCAGACCTGGGAGGAGTTTATAGAACGTTTGTCTCTGGGCAGCTTTAGAAGTAAAACAGACCCCAGCTGATCTAAGACTAGTTTAAGACAGTGACCCTACTAGGGATCAGGAGATGGACCAGCTAATAACAATAATCCTTCATCCTTCTTTGAATGCTTTATGCTTTTCAAAACCGTTTTGTGAACATTGTGTGTTTGATCCTCAGCACCCTGGTGGTGAAGGGAATAGGCCAGGTTTAATGTTCCCATTTTACAGATACAGAAACAGAGCCAGCAATGAAAGGGGTTATCCACAGTCACTCAGCTGGGACTCAGCAGGGTTGAGGCTGGGTCTTCCCCTGTGCCGGCCAAGGATGCTTCCCCGACCTTGAGTTTTTTCAGATCGTCTAGGAAGTATACAATCCAGGCTCACTCCACTTTTTTGTTAACAGGTTGACACAGTCTGGTATACACAGACCTTTCAGCAGGTTGGGTCAGGCACAGGGAGGGCCTGGTCCTTTTAAAAGGCACTTGTTGAAGAAAGACATCCAGGGACCTGATGGGCTGACAGTGCTAAGATAAGGGTTAGGGAGCAGCAGTGGGCGGAGGATTCCTGGTAGCCAGATGTTCTCACAGCAGTGGTCGCCAACCCCAGGAGGCTAGGTGAGGGGCCTGGGGGCCTGTCTGCCAGAATACCTGGGGGCCTTTCACCGTCCACATGCGTCTGTGTCTGGGCTCCAGGCACGTCGATTCTGATTTGGCACGTCTGGGGGTAGGGTGTGTCTGGGTCTGTGTCTGTGTAGTGAGGAATGCCCCACACCAGCTGAAAGCCTCGCTCCCAGATAAACTGTGACGAGCCAGTTTGCTTAGGTAGGTGACTGACTGGCCTTTCAGTGTAAGAAAATTTAAGCAGCTCCCGCCCCATCTGCCATAACAGTAGCACATGCCCTCGGCCCTGCCCGTTCTCAGGAGCCTTGTGGATGGAGAGTTGCTGCCGGCACACTCAGAGCAAGGCTGGTACAGCTGGGGTATTGGGGGGTGGTGATCACAGCTGACTGGTTTTCTCTGGTCTGGGTGGGCAGGTGTTTGCCCAGGGGCTGCCATGCTGACGTCAGCACTAGCAGCGGTCAATGGCTTGATTTAAAGCATTTTTCAGGTGCTTTTCTGTGTGTGGCTTAAAGCTGAAGATGAGGCTGCCTGGAGTGCCAAAGCCACTCAGGCAGAGGGCTGAGCAAACCTCCACCCAGGGGCTCCAGGGCAAATTCATCTGGTGGGATGGCCACTCCGCAAGAAGTTCCCGGGGCAGACAGTCACCTTTCCTAGTCAGGGGCTGTTTCATGGGCACAGTAGAATTTCAGGAGTTGGTGTCTGAAGGGGGCAGAGCTTGGTGACGTGGGGAAGGGCAGGAAGCCCTGAGTTTCCCCTTGCCTTATGCCACAGGGCCAGCATTTGCCTTCTGGGTCATTAGGGTATGTGTCTGTCTTTTCAGCACTGACTGTGTGCAGGAACTGGACATTGACCAAGGCAGACACCAGCTAAGCCCTTGGACCCCCCAGTCCAGTGGGTTTACATGCAGGCCAGCAGCCAGTGATCCTGCTTCGCTGGTCTCTTGACCATGCCTGGCTGTGTCGCAGAGCTCCCAGTCAGCCCCGTTATCCCCGGTCTTGTAGTGGCTCTGACTACAAGGCCTGGGAAGCCACTGGCAGCCCGAGAAGGAGTGCAGTGTGTGTGGCATGCATGTGTGGAGCTGAGTACAGAGGGGGTGTGAGGCCAATCTGGAGCGGAGGTGAAGGGGGCCGCAGACTGGGCCAGACAGGGCTAGGCCTGCGTATCTGCGGTCTTCACTCCAAGGTACCTGCGGCAAACAAGTCTTCCTTTCTGTCTCTTCAGTTCAGTCAGGCCCTGGCCATCCGGAGCTACACCAAGTTTGTCATGGGGGTAAGTCGAGCCAGCTCCCCTTCCCCCTGCCCTATTGGCCTGGGTGGGGCTTAGGAGGCCAGCTTTGGTGGTGGGTGGAGGCTGGTGCAGTGTCCCCCTGCCCCTTGGGCCCAGGTTGGGAGCTCCTACTGGGTGAGACTCAGTGGCACTCAGGTCTCTGTGGTTTCAGATTGCAGTAAGCATGCTGACCTACCCCTTCCTGCTGGTCGGTGATCTCATGGCTGTGAACAACTGTGGGTGAGTGTGCCCCCATCACTTGGTACTCTGCAAGGCCACTGGGGGACCCAGCTGAGTCCTTGGAAGGCTCTGCCCCTCTGTAACCCAGTCTGTGTATGGGTTCCACCCACCAGGCACCCTGGCTTCCTCTGGGATGCATCGAGCCTCTTTGGGTCGAATCTTTGGCTTCAGGTCAAATATTTGGTTTGGGTGGATGGCAGCTCCAAGTCACTGCTTTTTGAGGCCTCTTTTGCCTTGGAAACCCTGGTGGTGTAGTGGTTAAGCGCTGTGGTTGCTAACCAAAAGGTTGGCAGTTCAAATCCACTAGGCACTCCTTGGAAACTCTATGGGGCAGCTCTACTCTGTCCTATAGGGTCATTATGAGTCGGAATCAACTCGACAGCAACGGGTGTGGTTTCTTTGTTTTTTGCCTTGGCTGATCCATCACCCGTAGTCCCTTGCATCTGATGTACACTCTCCTTCCTGGGCAGGCTGCAGGCCGGGCTCCCCCCGTACTCCCCAGTGTTCAAATCTTGGATACACTGCTGGAAGTACCTGAGCGTGCAGGTAAGCGAGCTCTGGAGGGAGGATGCTTTTCCTGTTCTTCTACCACACTCATCAGATGAAATGGTTTTGTGGGCTCTTCAGTGCCTACAAAGATAAGGGGTTGTCATGGATGTGTACTAGTGTGAGTAGAGTGGGTAAGGAGAATGAGGACTCTTAATTCAAGGCAATCAAATGTCCGTCCTACCTTATTTCAGAAAGGATTTGAGGTGGGTACATCTGGATTTACTTAATTAAACATTATGCATACAGTAGGGTCTCCTTTTGTTTGATTCATGAAGACTTTTAGGACAATAGAAGGGGGCTCTGGCCCATGTAGTAGGTAGAAAAGCCCAGGAACTTCTTATCCCGAAAGTTACCACAGGCTGAAAAGGCAAGGTCTGAGACTAGTTCAGCTGAGTTTTCTGGGTTGTTAGGACAGCGTGTGTTTTGGAGGCTGACCCGCCCTCCTACAGGACATCCTGGGTGCCAGGAGAGCCTGGGCGTTAAGCTGGGCACATGGTGAGCTTAACAATGGTGCCAGTCTTGGGGCTCTTGGGTTCTGTGCCAAAGCACCCTCCTGCCAGTGGGAGCTCTTGGGCCCAGAGGTCAGGGGTCGACGCTTCTGGCCAAGAGCAGATCCTTGTCCTTTCCTGGCTTTGGTTCACCCCACAGTCTAATGGAGCAGTGGCCTGGGAAGGAGCTAGCAGGCTGACTGGCCTCAAGGTTAAGAAGAGGGTGGATGGGAGGGCAGGAGGGAGGTAGGAGACAGTCACAGTTCCTCCCAGTGACACAGTCCAATTCTCCATACGCCACATTCTCTCTGAGGTTGGAGGAGCCCCAGACCACTCAGGCTATGAAGCCAGAAGGGCAGTGAGTGTCCCCGTCAGCATTTCCCACTGAGTAGCCCTGGCGCACAAAGCAGATTCCAACCTTGCCTTCCAGGATGCAAACCCATGCCCCCACCCGCCCCGAAGTCTCTGAGCTCCTGGATCCTATGGGGAGGAATGAGGAAGCATGGCTTCCCCTTTCACCAACCCTACTGTTCTTCCACTCCAGGGTCAGCTCTTCCGTGGCTCCAGCCTGCTTTTCCGTCGGGTGTCATCAGGGTCGTGCTTTGCCCTTGAGTAAACTGAATCACTCTAACAAAAACATGCCGTCTCAGCCTGGCCACGTGGGTGAGGCCTGCTCATCTTGGGGCACCTGTAAGACAAGATGACTCCAACCCTGCAACATCTAGATGTGCTGCAGCCCAGCTGGGCTTCAGTTTCCATATTTGCCATGTGTCTGTCTAGAGGTGGGGAGCAAGGGTGAGGGTGGGGCTGCACCCAGTGGATTGGGTCACCTGTTAGACCTGCAGAAGGTCGGGTGGGGTTGGGGAGTTGGGGTATAGTCCCTGTACTTCCCAGATTTGCCGAGTCTGCTTGGTGCAAAGGCCCAGAGAACAGCTCGGAGAGGCCCAGGCTTGATGGGGAATGGCTAATAGGGTCAGATCCCACCCCCCACTCACACCTCTGAGTCAGCTCCAGTGTTCATCCCACAGCTCAGCTGGGAGCCTCACTCTCACTTTGTATATAGGGCGTGATTCCCTCTCACAAGGCCACCATCATGTCTAGGCCTGTACTAGGAGGCTGTTACTAGCCTTCGTTTTTCTCAACACTACTTCTCTGATAGAAGGGCAGCACTGTCTTTGAATGGGAGATCATGTAACTGCGTAGAACATCCCCCTTGTCTGATGCTTGTCCTTTTAACGGTGACGCCTACACGTGCAGGATCTGGTTCCCTGTGAGGTCGTGAATACCCAGAAGTCGTGCCGATCAGTGTCTCTGATTCTATTCAGTTTAAAAATTCATGATAAGATTTTACTCTTTTTCCTTCAAATAAACGTACTGTGGTGATTTGGAGTTTTGTGGGGAGTATCTTGTTTTTGTGAGCTTGTAAAACCATCTGCAGTCTTTCTCACGCTGTTGCGTGGTGTGAGAGAGCCTGTAAAGTAACAGGGCCAGGGCGGCTCACCCCGGAGTGAGCACCAGGACTTCTTGTAGATCCAGCTTGGGGGGACACATTGGTCATTTTTCTGAATTCAAAAAGGTTGAGATGCCAGCAGCAAACTAGACCATGGAAACAGCCTTTTTGTCACCCTTGAGGTGAAGCCTAGGGTGGCAGTGGTGGCCAGTGCTGGGCCCCTGCAGTAGCCCTATCTCTGTGCCAGTCCCCAGATGTCCAGGAGCTGTGTGGCATACAGCTAGAAGAGACCCTTCCCCACTCTGATCTTGGAGGCCTCTGAGAGTGCTAGCACCCCTGCCCCATTGGAACGTGTTCCCTCCTTATGGGCTTGTCCTGACATGTCCCCTCCCTGCACTTCTTACCATACTTGCCCATTTGTCACAGTCTGGCCTGACTGGTATGGAACACCTACCTTCCTGTTATTTCCCAAAAAATAAACTTCCAAAGAGATTCTGGCTCCTGGTCTTCGATAGGTTCTCTCATGTGGCAGGTTTCCTGCGGGCTGGCCACAGGGGCTTCTGCTTTGAAGGAGCAAGCAGAGCCCACCCCAAAACCAGGAAATGGGTCCTGACCTCCACAGGTCCCGCTCTACCCAGAGGCCACCACACCTGACCACCAGTGCCAGCTGGAGAAAACTGAGGGCCCAGGAGGAGAGTGACCCCCAAGAATGCAAGATTGGTTTAACATCTGAACATTGATTAATGTAATACACCCTATAATAGAAAAAAGGACAAAACCCACATGATCATCTCAATAGACAAGAAGCATTTGATAAAATTCAACACCATTTCTTGATAAAAACATTCAACTAGGAATAAAAGGAACCTCCTTAACCTGATAAAAGGCATCTGTGAAAAACAGCTAACATCGTACTTAAGGGTGAAAGACTGGATGCTTCCCCTAAGATCAGAAAGAAAACAAGCATGTTTGCTCTCAGCGCTTCTATTCAACATTGTACTAGAGGATCTAATCAGGGCAACTAGGCAAGAAAATGAAATAAAAGGCATCTGGCCTGGAAAGGAAGAAGTAAAACTATTTGCAGATGACATGATCTTGTACATAGAAAATCCTAAAGAATTCACTAAAAAACTATTACAACTAATGAATTCAATAAGGTTGCAGGATACAAGATCAATATTAAAAACCAATTGTATTTCTATATAGTAGTGAAGAACAAACCAAAAATAAAAAGTTCCTTTACAAAAGGATCACAAAAATATTTAGGAATAAATTTAACAAAAGAATTACAAAATTATACTCTGAAAACTATAAAATATTGCTGGAAGAATTAAATAAGACTTAAATAAATGGAAAGACATCCCATATTCATGGATTGGAAGACAATACTGTTAAGATGGCAGATGCAATGCAGTCTCTATCAAAATCCCAGCTGGCTTCTTTGCAGAAACTGACAAACTGATCCTAAAAGTTATATGGAAATGCAAGGAACCCAGAATAGCCAAAACAATCTTGAAAAAGGAGAACAAAGTTGGAGCACTCATACATCCTGATTTGAAAATGTTACAAAGCTACAGTAATCAAGACAGTGTGCTACTGGCATAGGATAGACATAATCTAGAAAAACAAATCTTCACATTTATGGTCAATTGATTTTTGACCCAGTCAATTAAATGGGGAAAGAATCCTCTCTCAACAAATGGTGCTGGGACAGCTGGATATTCACATGCGAAAGAATGAAATTGGACCTCTACTTCACACAACATACACAAATTCACTCAAAATGAATCAAAGACCTAGATTTAAGAGTTAAAACTGTAAAACTCATAGAAGAAAACATGGTCAACTCTTCCTGACCTTGGATTATGCAATGATATCTTAGATATCTTTGTCAAAATAAATGGCATTCATGAGATAGGTCAAGATCTTATGGCTATGAAAACCCCACACACTCAAGGTGATGAAAACAAACCCCACAAAAGTGCTCTGTCCGCTCCTCCTCCTGGTTAGTATTGATTTTCAAGACCTGTTTGGCGTGGTTTTTTTCTCTCTACCTATTGCACCGTTGTGACTTGTTGGCCCTCATTGATTTTTGTACAGAGGGGAAAAAAAAAGCTTTCTTAGAGAAATCAGCATACTATTTTTTTTAAATCTGGAGAAGATATTATGGTGACTAAAAATATGGTCAAGTGTCAAATGTACAAAAGTCTTGTCATATTACATTCATTTTATATTTGCTGGCAATATTGAACGGTATTTTGTTTGTGTGAACCCTAATTTCTATCAAGGTGTCATGGGTTTTTAAAATTAGTATTTCATTACAAATGTCTCAACGTTAGTTAACTGATTTTTGCCAGGACCATTATCAATCAAGCAAATAAATTCCACAGCCATTTGAGGTGGGGAGAGAGGGAAGTGACCATTTAGGTTACTAGGTCAGGACTTGGATGGTTTCCTGTTTAACTGCCCACCCTCCTGCTTTGGCCTGGAGACAGTTGCCATGCCTCTCCCCACCTTGGTCCTAAGCCTCCCTCAGTTATTGCTCCTTCCACTCCCATGTGTGCTTTCATGCCCCACAGCCCTGCTGGACAAGTTTGCTGTGCTCCCCTGGGAGAGGGCTGAGACTCCAGAACCTTTCTCCGAACTCTTCAGTCGCCAGTTTGGCAAAGCCATGCCTGAGATTCATTTCCGACTTTGTCTCCCAGACAGGCCTGGGCAGGGGCACCTCTGTGAGGAGGTCGTATGCCATACCTTGATCCTGGGCCCTGAGTGTGCCTTGGCCCCACTGGTAACTTCTGAAGCTGGGAGAGTCAGCCCTGCGCCTTCCTTGGCCTTCTCCCGCTTCTATGTCTGAGTATAAGAAGGAAAGTGAGGTAGCCGTGAAGATTTGGGGGTGGGGGACAGTTTATAGAAAGGAAAGGAAGGGTGCCCTTAAGAGGTGAGTGGATCGGGAGTGGGGATGTGAAGGAGAAGGAATAGTAGCCGTAAGTCCGTAAGGTAAGAGTTGAGCTTCTTCAGGGCCTCCCAAAAGGCCCGCCTTTGCCTCCCATGCCATTACAAGCACTGAGACTCTAGATACCCTTAGGCAGGCTTTTATTCAGGAGTCAGGGGTTGCTTCCCTTCCCTGGTGCCTGCCTCCCCACCCATAGGGGCTTGTCCTTCATCTGCCCCTCGCTGTTCCCTTTCCCAGCTACATAGGTGAGTAGGGGGAAGGGGAACTGAGCCAGAGCCCCCTACCCTGTGTAGGCAGGCAGCCCAAGGCCAGACAGGCAGGCCTATCTACAGAATTCCCACCCACTCCCAGGACTGAGGTGGGAGGGGCAGGAGCCGGCCAGGCCAGGTGCACAGTCAGAGTTGCTGCCCAAGCTCACAGCCAGCTTGGCCTTATACCCCCAGGATGTCTGGATGAGGCACAGCCCCTTCAGCCTTTGCCTTCAAGAAGGCCTTCAGCTGAGAAGCATCTTGTTTGGGAGACTGAGGACAGGGTGGGAGAGATGGCAGGACAACTGACCTCTTGACGGTGGGAAAGCAGGAGGCACTCCTGGGGGCGGCCCTGGAGGAAGCAGCCAGGGGACTGGGAAGGGCAAGGGGTTCCTGGGAAGCCCTGAGATCCTGTGTCTCTGCGAGAGCAGGCCCATGGCCACAGGGACAACTGCAGAAAGGGCACATGTGGCCACAGGATCACCTCACAACAGTCTGCTGCCAGCTGAGGGGTGGGCCTCTCCAGAGGCAGAAGAGGGGAGCAGGGTGCTCATGGGGTAGTGCTGCCAGAGATTGGCTCTGCAAAGGCCTCCTGAGGAGAGGAGGGGGCTGGCATGGGGTCTAGGTGAAGGAGGGCTGCTGGGCCACAGGCAGGGCCTGCCCAGGGAGCTGTGGCCTCTCACTTTGAGAAAGATATTCCAGAGTGGGCATGAGGTTAAGGTTCCCCCACCAGGCCTTGCTTTTGAGTGGCGAGCCCTTCAGAAGATTCCAGCCCACACCAGGGGAAGCAGTAGCAGCAGTCCCAGGAGGGGGTTCCAGACACAACCAGGGGCTGAGTTAAGCTTTGAGGGTTTTGGCTTTAAGTAT
Source organism: Trichechus manatus latirostris (assembly GCF_000243295.1). Classification (NCBI taxonomy): domain Eukaryota; kingdom Metazoa; phylum Chordata; class Mammalia; order Sirenia; family Trichechidae; genus Trichechus; species Trichechus manatus. The sequence goes on along the minus strand of NW_004444001.1, from coordinate 1,655,033 downwards.
ATCATTGGCTTATCGGGTTTCAGCCTTGTGGGTTTTGCAGTTTCTTCCGCCTTTGGCGGCTCTTCTGCGTTCGGGTCTTCCACCGTCTGGTGTTCGGCATTCGGAGGCTCTTCCGCGTTCGGGTCTTCCACCGTGTGGTGTTCGGCATTCGGCGGCTCTTCCGCGTTCGGGTCTTCCACCGTGTGGTGTTCGGCATTCGGCGGCTCTTCCGCGTTCGGGTCTTCCACGTTCGGCTCTTCCAGGTTCGGTTCTTCCAGATTCGGCTCTTCCAGGTCCGGCTCTTCCAGGTCCGGCTCTTCCAGGTCCGGCTCCTCTGGCTCTTCTGGGTTCAGCGATTCTAGCTCTTCTGGGTTCAGCTCTTCTGGCTCTACCGGGTTCGACTCTTCCGAGCCCGGCTGTGCGGCGTTCGGCCCTTCCAGGTTTGGCCCCACCGGGTTTGGCTCTGCCCAGTTTGGCCCCGCCCAGTTTGGCCCCGCTGGTTTTGGCCCCGCCTGGCTCGGCCCTGGCCCTGCTGGGTTCAGCTCGGCAGGGTTGGGCCCCTCAGTGTTCTGCCCCAACGGGTTTGGCTTCTCCGCTTGGTTGGGCCCCGCCGGACTGGGTCCCACCGGGTTTGGCTTCGCTGGGTTCGGGTTCAGCTCTGACTCGGTGACAGGCCCTTCAGGGAGATCTGCACCTACAGTAAGGGAGAGGCTTTGCCTCAGCCTGGAGACTTCTATGCCTGATCACTCACCCACCTCAAAGCCATGCAAGGAAGGGGCTTAGCAGCTAGGGAGGAGGCTCCTACTCAGAGGATGCATGCTCCCACCAAGCCCATACCATCCATGCTGGGGACAGAATGCTGACATGGTGGAGCCAGGAGAATGGGGAGAGCAGACAACACAGGCCTTACCTGGCAAGGATGACTGCAGGGCTAGGGTGTGCCCATCTATAGCATTAGCATTGGCAGAGGTGTTGGGGGAGTTGGGCAGGGACGTGGAGGAGGTGTTCCCCATGTGGACAAGTGTGGCCTGCAGCTCATCTGGCTCATCTTGAGCTGGGAAAACTGAGGCCAGGACCTCATCTGGTGGAGGCAACTCATGCGGGCCCTTTTCCTCAGCCTTCTCCTGGGCATGGGGTAGGGGCTGCTGTGTCCCTGTCAGGTACATCTTGGGGTGCAGAGATTTCTCTGAACTCATGGAGGGAGCACTTGTCCTACTGGCCACTTTATCTGTAGATTTGGGGAGGGGAGTATGGGTGGATTTGGGGAAGGTAACTGGCCTCTCATCCAAGGGGAGCAGGCTGTGAGTTGCCAAAAAGGAAGAGGCCTCACTTGTTAAGGAAGGTGGGGCCTCTGTTGTCATAGAGGGGGTATCTTTCGTTGCTAAGGTAGATGGGGCCTCTGTTTTTACAGTAGGCAAAGCCTTGGTTGCCAGGGAAGATGGGTCCTCTGTTACCAAGAAGGATGGAGCCTCGCCTGCTAGGGAAGAAGGGGCATCGGTTTTACTAGACCCTGAGGCTTCAGTTGCCAGGGAGGTCTGGGCCTCAGTCACCAGGGAAGGCAAATCCTGAGGCTCTTCTGGACCTCTGATGGGTTCTGATAAGATAGACAAGGCCTGGCATTAGTGCTGGCAGTGAGTCCCCACATCTCTCACCCACTACAACCAAGGTGAGGCGACCAAATGCCCTACCAGGACACACACACACACACACACACACACACATCCTCTCTAGTGAATATGTCTTTCATTGATAATAAAACGACGTTATTGACATAGCTGCTCCTCCATCCACTATCCTTTCCATGTCTTACTCTCTCTGCACTCGCATTTCCACCTTTTCAGGGAACTTCTCCAGCAGGATTCCTGTTCTTAACACGCCCACCGCATCCCTGGCCTAGTCCCGGTCCTGTCCTTCTGACCGCGCCCACCAAACTGGCTCCACCTGCCTTTCTCTCAGACCACGCCCACCTCACCCGCCCAGCTTCCCTTGAAGGGTTGAGATCCCGTCAATTTGAATAGCGGTGCCAAAGTGGCTGCGCAAAGGAGGGCAAAAGGGGCGGGGGAACCCGGGTGGAGTAGGTCGGTGGAGGGTCCTGGGGAGTCGCGTCCCGCCGGGTCCCTCCCCTGTCCGCGCGCAGCCGGGGAGCCCAGCGAGGCTCTGCACTGTCCGGCCGGCATCCCTGCCCTCTCTCTCCCCACGACTCACCACAGAGAGACTGCTCACAGTGGTAGCCCTTGGGGCAGGCGGAGCACGGTGGCCCTACCTCGTAGAGCTTCTGCCCAATCACGTTCCCCCTGCAGGAGGCAAGGAGGGCACTGGGGGAAGGTGTCTGCCCGTCCCTCCGCCCCCATACACACACCTAGAAGGGGAGGCATGCGAGAGATCCCTGGGTCAGCTGCCTGCCCGCCGCTAAGATGGTGGGTGACCTTGGACTCCTCATGGTCCTCTTCGGCCAGTGAGAGCAAACTCACCCCCAACATCAACGGTGTAAGCCCCAGATTGGCCCCCTCCCGCTTCCTTAGGCTCTGCGTTCTTCAGCCCTCCCCTTGGATCTGCCCCGCCTCCCACCACCACCAGCCTCAGGGCTTCCCGTCACTGCACAGCACAGCATAGCACTTACGGGGGCACATAGTTGCAAACCAGAAAGTGGACATTGGAATCGTCAACGTTCTGGAGCTTAGCACACAAGTGGGAGTCACAGCCAACCCTCTCTGACTTGGCCCAGACCACCTGAAGGAAGGCAAATCCGATAGTTAAGCCCCTGCCAGGGTAGGATGGCAGGACGGCCCCTACCTGATGTCTCCCCACCCCAGCCTTAGATGCTTGGGGGAGAGGGTACGCCCTATAGCCTAGGGAGATCTAGGTCCCTGAGGACACACAGCTTCAGGGAAAAACTCTGAACAGGGAGAGTTTTGTCCTGAGCATTCTACTTTCCCCCACCAACCACAAATGCCATTCACCAGGCCCTCAGAACTTTGCCTCAGCTCCATGGATCTGATATACCCTCATGAATTCTTCCTGTGCACGCTTGCATTTAAACAAGGAGTATATCCAAAGGAATTAATCTAAAATGGTGGAATCTGCAACCCCAAATAGTAAGAATCAGCGACAAGAAAAACCCAAGGAAGGGAACAGAGATGCCATTTTGGAACCTCCTCCAAATCATGAATAAGCACGGGTGTGCTCTGCTTGTTTCCAGGTGTGGTGTCCTATCTTCCAGAAGGAGTTCTGTCTTAAATATAAAATTTTATTTTTTTTGTTTATTATTGTAGTTTAAATGAAGTTTACATTTCAAGTTAGTCTCCCATACAAAAATTTATACATACATTTGCTCTCCCCATTCTGTGACAGCACATTCCTCCTTTCCACACCTGATTCCCCATGTCCATTCAACCAGCTCATAACCCTCTCTGCCTTCCCATCTCGCCTCTGGACAGAAGCTGCCCATTTAGTCTCTTGTATCTACTTGAGCTAAGAGGCACATTCCTCACTAGTATCACTTTATGTCCCACAGTCCAGTCCAATCTCTATCTGAAGCGTTGGCCTCGGAAATTGTTTTAGTTCTGGGCTGACAGAGAATCCGAGGGCCATGCTTTCCAGGGTTCCTCCAGTCTCAGACCATTAAGTCTGGTCGTCTTCCTAGAATTTGAGTTCTGCACCCCACCTTTCTCCTGCTCCATCATTAAACATAAAATTTTAAAAGTCAAAACAATCTTTGTACACTGCCATGGGCTGAGACCAGCAACCTCCACTTACTATATGTATATTTGTGTGTGTGTGTGGTAAAATATACATAACAAAATGATCATTTTAATCACTTTGTGAGTGTAAAATTCAGTGGTGTTAAGTGCATCCGCAATGTTGTGTAACCATCACTACTATCCGTCTCTGGATTTTTTATTATCCCAAACAGAAATTCTATATTCTTTAAGCGATAACTTTCCATTACCCCTTCCCCCAACCAACAGTAACCTCTAGTCTACTTTGGGTCTCTATGAATTTGCCTGTTCTAAATTCTTCATGTAAGTGGAATCATACAATATCTGTTGTTTTGTGTCTAGCTTACTCCAGTTAGCATAATGTCTTCAAGTTTCATCGATGTAGCATGTATCAGAACTTCATTCTTTTAAAAAAAAAATTCATTCTTTTTTATGGCTGAATAATATTCCATTGTATGCATATACACAATTTGTCTACCTATTATTCATCTGTTAATGGACATTTGGGTTGTTTTCACCTTTTGGATCATACAGTTTAACTTTGTTTAACGTTTTAAGAAAGCATCTGTTATGGATTGAATTGTCTTTCCCCAAAATATGTGTTGGAATCTTAACCCTTTATGCCTGTGGATGTAATTCCATTTGGGAATAGGGTTTTCTTTGTTACGTTAATGAGGTCATATTGTTATAGGGTGTGTTCTAAACCTATCATTCCTGAGTGATATAAGGAGCAGCATAGACACAGAGAGGAGCCAGCAAGCAGACACAGGGGGAAGACTTCAGACACTATCTGAAGACGGAGGCAGACTAGTCTACATGCTTAGGAACTTCAAGGACTGCCAGCTAGAGAAGCCGAAACAAGAATTTTTACCCAGTACTGTAAAAACTCACGGAGTTTACACACAAAAAGAGACAATCTTTTTTAGTCATGAGGGATGGGAGGGGTGTATGGGGGGGGGAATATTAAATAGACAATAGATAAGTGGTAACTTTGGTGAAGGGTAAGACAGTACACAATACTGGGGAAGCCAGCACAATTTGTACAAGGGAAGCTCCATAGACACATCCAAACTCCCTGAGGGACTGAACTACTAGGCGGAGGGCTGTGAGGATCATGGTCTCGGGGAACATCTAGCTCAACTGGCATAACAGAGTTTATAAAGAAAATGTTCTACATTCTAACTTGGTGAGTAGCATCTGGGGTCTTAAAAGCCTGTGAGTAGCCATCTAAGGTACTCCACTCGTCTCACTCCTTCGGGAGCAAGGGAGAATGAAGAAAACAAGATACAAGGGAAAGATTAGTCCAAAGGACTAATGGACCAGACTGAGTCCAGTACAACTAGATGGTGCCTGGGTGCCACCACTGACTGCTCTGACTGGGATCACAACAGAGGGCCCCGTATGGAGCTGGAGAAAAATGTAGAACAAAATTCTAACTCACAAAAAAAGACCAGACTTACTGGCCTGACAGAGACTGGAGAAACCCTGAGAGTATGGCCCCCGGACAGCCTTTTAGCTCAGTAATGAAGTCACTCCCAAGGTTCACCATTCAGCCAAAGATTAGACAGCCCCATAAAACAAAACGAGACTAACGGGGCACAACAGTCCAGGGACAAGGGCTAGAAAGCAGGAGGGGACAGGAAAGATGGTAATAGGGAACCCAAGGTTGAGAAGGCACAGTGTTGACATGTCGTGGGGTTGTTAAGCATTGTTATAAAATAATGTGTACTAACTGTTTAATGAGAAACTATTTGTTCTGTAAACTTACATCTAAAGTACGATTAAAAAAAAAAAAAGAATTTTCCCCCAGAGCAGACAGAAGGAGATCCTTCCCCTAGAGCCAGTGCCCTGAATTTGGACTTCTAGCCTCCTAAACTGTGAGAAAATAAATTTCTGTTCAGTAAAGCCACCGATTTGAGGTATTTTTGATACAGCAGTGCTAGCAAACTAAGACACCACCAAACTGTTCTCCACAGTAGCTGTACCATTTTACATTCCCACCAGCAGTGCACAAGGATTCCAGTTTCTCCACATCCTCGTCAACACTTGTTATTTTCCATTTTTTATGATGATAGCTGTCTTAGTTACCTAGTGCTGTTATAACAGAAATACCACAAGTGTATGGCTTCAACAAACAGAAATCTATTCTCTCAGTTTAAACCAAACCAAAACCAAACCCATGGCCATCGAGTCGATTCTGACTCATAGCGACTCTATAGGACAGAGTAGAACTGCTCCACAGGGTTTCCAAGGAGCACCTGGTGGATTCGAACTGCCAACCTTTTGGTTAGCAGCCAAAGCTCTTACCCCCTTTGCCACCAGGGTTTCCTCTCACAATTTTGGAGGCTAGAAGTCTGAATTCAGGGTGCCAGCTCCAGGGGAAGGCTTTGTCTCTCTGTCGGCTCTGGGGAAAGTCCTTGTCATCAATCTTCCCCTGGTCTAGGAGCTTCTCAGCACAGGGACCCTGGTGCAAAGGATGCATTCCACTTCCTGGATCTTCTTCCTTGGTGGTAATGAAGTCCTTCTCTCTCTCTGCTCACTTCTCTCTTTATAGCTCAAAAGAGATTGACTCCAAATATAACCTAATCCTGTAAATTCAGTCCTGCTTCATTAACATAACTGCCTCTAATCCTGCCTTATTAACATCAGAGAAGCAGGATTTACAACAGATAGGATAATCACATCAGATCACAAAATGGGAACAACCACACAATACTGGGAATCATAGCCTAGCCAAGTTGATACACATTTGGGGGGACACAATTCAATCCATAACAATAACCATCCTAGTGGGAAGTAATATCTCACTGTGGTTCTGATTTGCATTTTCCCTAATGACTTACGATATTGGGCATCTTTTCATGTGCTTATTGGCCATTGTATACGTTCTTTGGAGAAATGTCTTTTCAAGTCCTTTGCCTATTTTAAAATTGTATTGTTTGGCTTTTTGTTGTTGAGTTGTAAGAGTTTTCTGAAAAAATATATGTTTTGGATATTAATCCTTTATTAGATACATAATTTGCAAATATTCATCTCAGTCTGTGGGTTATCTTTTCAGTCTCTTGATAGTGTCCTCTGAGGCACAAAAGTTCTAATTGATCTGTTTTTTTCTATTATTGTTTGTGCTTTTGGTGTCATATCTAAGAATCACTGCCACATACAAGGTCATGAAACTTTTCCTCTATGTTTTCTTCTAAGATATTTATAGTTTTAGCTCTTAGATTTAGGTCTTTGATCCATTTGAGTTGATTTTTTTTTTAGGTTGTGTAAGCTAAGGGTTCAACTTCATTCTTTTGCATGTGCATATCCAGTTTTCCCAGCATCATTTGTCAAAAAGATTGTCCTTTCCTCATTGAATAGTCTTGGCAACCTTGTTGAAAAATCAATTGACCATATATGTGAAGGTTCATTTCTGGGCTTTCTATTCTATTCCATTGGTCTATGTCTCCTGATGCCAGTACCACACTGTTTTGATTACTGTAGCTTTGTATTAAACTTTGAAATTAAGAAATGTGTGTCTCCAACTTTGTTCTTCTTTTTCGATATTGTTTTGGCTATTTGGGGATCCTTTAAATTACATATGAATTTTAAGATGGGTTTTTCCACGTCTGTGAAAAATTCTGTTAGTATTTTGATAGGGAATGCATTGAATCTGTATATCACTTTGGGTAATATTGTCATCTTAACAATATTAAGTCTTCCAATCTATGAACACGAGATGTCTTTCCATTTTATTTAGGCTATCTTTAATTTTTTTCAGCAATGTTTTGTAGTTTTCTGTGTACAAGTCTTTCACCTCCTTGGTTAATTTATTCATATTTTATTCTTTTGAATGCTATTGTAAACAGAATTGTTTTCTTATTTCCTTTTTGGTTTGCTCATTGCTAGTGTATAGAAATTACAACCGATTTTTATGTGCTGACTTTCTGTCTTAGGCTGGGTTCTCCAGAGAAGCAAAACCAGTGAAGAGTATATATATATATGGAGAGAGATTTATCTCAAGGAAATGGCTCACACAGTTGTAGAGGCTGGCAAGTCCCAAGTCCGTGGGTTATGTATCAGGCTGGAGGCTTCTCCTGACTCATGTAGCTGCAGGGGCTGATGAACCCAAGATCAGCAGGTCAGATGTCAGGCCATTGGCTCACAGGATGTGGAGGCCAACAAGTCCCAACATAGGCAGGTAAAACAGCAGGCCACTGGCTCACAGGCTGCAGAGGCTGACAAATCCCAAGACTGGCAGGCAATATGGCAGGCTGCTGGCTCAAGTCCCAAGAACCAGAAGTCAGATAATGACGAGCTGGATGCAGGATCCACACCAAGAAAGCTTTGCAGGGCATCCATATATATACTGGATGCAGGCCACACCCCTGAGGAAACTCCCCGTACAAGTGATTGGCTGATTGCATCAGATCACATCATGAAGGATGACTACATCATTACATATAACTGCCAGATTACATCATTACATAACTGCCAAACCAGACCATTACATAACTGCCAGACTACATAATTACATAACTGCCAAACCACTGAGAATCATGGCCCAGCCAAGCTGATACAGAACCTTAACCATCACACTTTTTATCCTACAATTTTGATGAATTCATTTCTTAGCTCTAACAGCTTTCTTGTGGATTCTTTAGGTTTTTCTACATATGAGATTGTCATTTGCAAAACAGATAATTTTATGCCTTCCTTTTCAATTTGGATGTCTTTTATTTCTTTTTCTTGTCTAATTGCTTTCCGTAGAATTTCCAGTACTATGTTGAAGAGAAGTGGTGAAAGTGGGCATCCTTATCTTGTTCCTGATCTTAGGGGAAAAGCTTTCAGTGTTTTACCATTGAGTATGTTAGCTGTGGTTTTATATATATGTATATATATATGGCCTTTATCATGTTGAGGAAATTTCTATCTATTCCTAATTTATTGTGTTTTTATCATGAAAGGGTGTTGAATTTTGTCAAAAATGCTTTTTCTGCATCAGCTGAGATGATGATGTGTGGTTTTTTTTTTTCCTTCGTTCTATTAATGTGATATATTACATTGATTGATTTTCATGTGTTGTACTACCCTTTTATTTCTGTGATAAGTCCCACTAGGTCATGGTATATAATCCTTTTAATATGCTGCTGAATTTGGGTTGCTAGTATTTTGTCAAGGATTTTTTTCATCATAGTCATAGAAGATACTGGCCTGTAGTTTTCTTTGGTGTCAAGGTAATGATGGCCTCATAGAATGAGTTAGGACATGTCCCCTCCTCTTCTATTTTTTGGAAGAGTTTGAGAAGAATTAATGTTAATTCTGCTTTAAATGTTTGGTAGAATTCCCTGTTGAAGCCATCTGGTCCCGGGCTTTTCTTTGTTGAGAGGCTTTTGACTATTAATTCAATCTCCATATTTGTTATAGATCTATTCAGATTTTCTATTTCTTTTAGAGTCAGTTTTGGTAGTTTGTGTGCTTCTGGGACTTTGGCCATTTTATCTAGGTTGTCCAATTTGTTGGTATACACTTGTTCATAGTATTCTCTTATAATCCTTTTTATTTCTGTACAGTCAGTAGTAATGCCATCACTTTTCTTTCTCCCTTTTTTTTAAGTCATTCTACGTAAAGGTTTGTTAATTTTGTTGACCTTTTCAAAGAACCAACTTTTGGTATTGTTGATTTTCTCCAGTGTTTTCCTATTCTCTATTTTGCTTATCTCCACTCTGATCGTTATTATTTCCTTCCTTCTATTACCGTTCAGTCTAGCTTGTGCTTCTTTTTCTAGTTCCTTAAGCTGTAACACTAGGTTATTGATTTAAGGCATTTTTTTAATGTAGGAATTTACTGTTATAAATTTCCCTTTTAGTACTGCTTTCACTGCATCCCATAAATTTTGGTATGTTGTGTTTTCATTTTCATTCTTCTCAAGGTATTTTTTTTTCTTTTCTTTTTTTAAATTGTGTTTTAGGTGAAAGTTTACAGACCAAATTAGTTTATCATTAAACAGTTAATACGCTAATTGTTTTGTGACATTGGTTGCCAACCCCGTGATGTGTCAGCACTCTCCCCTTCTCCATCCTGGGTTCCCTGTTTCCATTCATCCAGTTTTCCTGTCCCATCCTGCTTTCTCATCTTTGCTTTTGGGCTGATGTGCCCAGTGATCTTGTATACATGAATTAAACTACAAAGCACATTCCTCATGTGTGTTATTGTTGGCTGTATAGACCTGTCTAATCTTTGGCTGAAGGGTGAACCTCAGGAGTGACTTCAGTACAAAGTTAAAAGGTGTCTGGAAGCCATACTCTCAGGGTGTCTCCAGTCTGTGTCAGACCAGCAAGCATTGGCTTTTGTGTGTGTGTGCGTGAATTTGAATTTTGTTCTGTATTTTTCTCCTGCTCTATCTGGGACCCTCTATTGTGATCTGCCAGAGCAGTCGGTGTTGGTTACCAAGCACCTTTTAGTTGTCTGGGCTCAGTGTGGTGGAGGTTTTTTGATTTCCCTTTTGATTTGTTCTTCAACCCATTCATTGTTTAAGAGTGTGTTGTTTAATTTACACATATTTGTCTTCTATCTAGTTGTCCTATTCATTATTAAAAGTGGCATACTGAAGTCTCCAATTATTATTGTGGAACTATTTTTCTCTTCAATTCTGTCAATTTTTGCTTCATGTATTTCAGGACTCTGTTGTTAGGGATGCTGGATGGAAACTTTTATCAATATATGATGTCCTTCTTTGTCTCTTGTAAACTTTTTTCATTTAAAACCTATATTGTCTAATAATAATATTGCCACCCCAGTGCTCTTTTCATTACTATTTGCATGGAAAATCTTTTTTCCATCCCTTTACTTTCAACCTCTTTGTGCCCTTGTATCTAAAGGGAGCCTCTTGTAGAGAGCATATAGATGGATCATTTTTTTTAAATCCAATCTGCCAATCTCTGCCTTTTAATAGGAGAGTTTAATCCATTTCCATTTAAAGTAATTCCTGACATTTAGCTATTTGTTTTCTGTATGTCTTATGTGTTTTTTTGTTCCTCAATTCCTCCATTACTGTCCTTTTAAAAAATTATTTAGTTGAGTTTTTATAGTGTACCATTTTGATTCCCTTCTTTCCTTTTTTTGTATATATTTTTAGTTATTTTCTTAGTGGTTACCTTTGGATTACAGTTAACATCTTCAATTTGTAACACCCTAGTTTGAATAATACCAAATTAGTTACAATGGTATACATACACACTGCCCCTATATCTTTCTGTCCCTCCTCTTTTATATTATTGATTATTGTTACAAACTACATTTTTATACACTGTGTATAGAATAGATTTATAGTTACTGTTTTATGGATTTACTTTTGAAATCATATAGGAGTAAACAGAGGAGTAACAAACCAAAAGTACAATAATATTGAGTTTTATATTTACCATTGCCCTATGGCCCCAGCCCAACACCAGGAGGCCCCACCCAACCCTCCTTTGGGCTCCCTGGCCCGGGCCCCACCCCTGTCCACATGGCCACCCCCAGGCCCCACCCAGCTGACTGTGCACCTGTGTGTAGTGGCCGCACATCTGTCGAGGTTGGCAGGCACCTGTGGTGAAGTTGTAGTAATCACGCTCCCGGTGCCACTCTGCCACAGCCATCTGCACGTCCATGCTGTCACCCGTGATGGCGAACAGGTTCTCGCCGCGCCGCCCGCGATGAGGGTTGTGGGCCCACACACAATGTTCAGCGTAGGCCTTGGCAAAGATGGCCAGTTCCTCGTCCCACAACTATTAGGCGCAGGTTGAGAAGGAAAGTGAGGTGGAGGAGTGGGGGGTGGGAGAAGATGAGGATGCCTACAGATTCTAGGGGGATCAGAGTAGAAAGCTGAAGGTATCTTGGCACCTCTGGAAGCTGGAGACCTTCCCCTCTCCCCTCAGCTGGGTGACTCTTGGCCATCACCTGGAGCAGGTGGGCTTCTGTGGGGAGGTGAGAGGGTGCCACCCTGGGGATGGAGTTAACCAAACTTGGGACCGTTCATCAGCCTTGTGATTTTGGACAGATTGCCTAACCTTTCTGAACTCTCATGGGGTGGGAAGATTAAATGAGATGATGTTTGTGACAAAACTATTATTAATAGAACTCCATTTAAATTGGGCAGCGATGTCCCAGCCACCTCCCAGGGTCACCTCCTAGGGTACCTGAACATGCTTTGAAGATCACAGGATGTTCATTCAGTGAGATATTCGGAGGACAGATTGGTTTTTTGGCCGGTTTTGCCCTATCAGTCTGACTTGGGGTGCCAACACCCTACTCTCTCTTCTGTACTCCCTCTCACTCCTTGGTACAACTCAGCCTTCTTGCCTTTACCTGCTTCAGGGCTTCCCTCCCAAGTGCCATTTCCATGTCCTCTCAACTCTTGTCAACTGACAACTCCTTTCCCCAAGAAGAGTAAATATCTCTGTGTGACCCTCACTAAGGGGCCTACTTTTGGAGACTTGGTAACCCAAATAGCTGTCAAATCCCAAAGGCAGTGTTCTGTAGTGGGGACCTCAGATAAGACGATAGGGGGTGTAGTTTAGGTTAGAGGGTCTCTGAGGTTCTGTGTCCCCAACTGGGAGAACAGGCTGGAGTGTGGGTGGGAAGCAGGGATTATTTACAAGTCATCTGACCCAGAGGATTGAGGAGGGAGGTCTGGATCCTATTAAACCTTGTCCTTGGCTTCTCCTGGAAACGGTTGTCCTGGCGGCAACTCTTCCTCCACCCTCTGGGGACACAGCCAGTTGTGAGAGCCAGATGGCCCATAAATTGCCAAGAGTTTGGGTGACCCCGAGGAGAGGGGGCCATGTGGCCACACCCACACCCCACCCACTCAAGACTTTTAGGAGCAGCTGTCTCGGGCAAGGATGGGAACATTTGGCTGGGATCCGGCCCACTGCTGTAACATCCAGTGAGTGCCTCTCCCTCTCTAGGCATTTTTGTCCCAAATCACTGGCCCCTGGAAGATTGGGAGTGGGAAAGGAGCAGGGTGCTGGGGACCAGGATCAGGGTATCCGGAAGGACCTGCAAGGCTTCAGGCTAGACATAAGCTCCTTCAGGGTAGGGACAGTGATGTATCCCCACTGGCTGGCACAGTGGTGGCACCTAGTAGCTGCTCAACAGATATTTGTCAACTATAGCTGACTGAGACACCTAAAGCAGTGTCCCCTACAGAGTGCAGCTGTAATTTCCATTCTGACTAGATGCCTGCAGTCCCACCATTACAGAGTCTTTCTGCAGAGTCTTAAGGCTTTTTGGTCGTCCAGAGCCCAAACTGTGGAGTTGCAATACTCACTGCACCCACCCACATTGGCTACATGGTCACCATCTGAAAGCAAGTCTGTTCATTCATTCATCCATTTATTCATGCATTCAACAGTCCTGGGCACCGTGCCAGCCCTGGGGTGGCAGCAAGAACCAAGAAGTCCAAGTTTACATTATCATCGGTAGTTGGGCCACCATGTGGAAAATGTATCAATAAATATACAATGAGTATTATAGGGGCACTGAAGAGGGCCGTTTAGCAACTTGGAGGTGTGAAAGGAGACACTGAGCTAAGTCTTAAACGATGAGATGTTACCCAGGTGGAGGTGGGAAAGACAGAAAGTGCTGTATAAGCGAAGGCATGGAGGCAAGAAACAGTGTTTTCGTTTGGGGAAAGACAGCTATCCAGATGAACGCAAAGGTGAGCAGGAGAGGAGGCTGGAGAAGGGGGCTGGGGCCAGAGCACATGAAGCCTTCTCAGATAGGACCTGGAGCTTTATCCCAAGGCAGTGGGAGCCAGTGGGAGTCAGTGGGAGCCATTGAAGGGATTTGAGCAGGGTCAGGCCAACGTGTTAAATCAGCCATTCTGGCAGCAGGGGCCAGGGGCTTGGGAGCAGGTAGGGGCTGTCCTAGGAGTCGCTGGGAGCAAAAATGAAGGACTGAACCAGGGTTGGACCAAATAGATGGGGGAGAGGGAGGGTTCAAGGAAAATTGAACCTTCTTGGGGGTAAAACTGGTGATGATTGGATGTGGAGGTTGAGGGAGAGGGAAGTCAATGATAACCCCACCTGCCTCAGCCTGAATCCATTCCCTCTTTTGTGAATCAAACACCCACTGAGCAATTACTGTGTGCCAGGCACTGTTTTAAGTGCTTCATACATATTTAATCATTTAATTTTTACAACAGCCTTGCAAGGGAGTTGTTCTTGTTATCATCCTCATTTTACAGATGAGGAAACTGAGGCACAGAGAGGTTAAGTAACTTGGCCTAAGTCACACAGGTAAATGGCAAAGGCAAGATTTGAACCCAGACCATATGGCCTCAGAGTCTCTGCATCTCTGAGTTCTGCCCCCAAATTAGCCTGATGCTGGTATCCCAACCTGGCCTTACCATCACCCTCTCCTCAGATCACTTCCTACCATGCAGCAACCTTGGCCTGGGGGATCCTTTCAATGTCTGACCTGCTTCCCAGAGCATTGCCCCATCCTCAAGGTCCACTTCTGCTCACAAGCAGACAGACTTCAACCCAGCACCCAGCCTTTGTAGCCTCCAGCCTCAGCCAGCAAGGTTTAAGGGCCTCAGGGATTATACAAATGGGGCAACTGAGATCCAGCAATGAGTCCCAGGCCTTACAGGGAGTTGTTGGTAGAGTTGGTACGAGCATGGGGCCAGGGTGCGGGGCGTCCTGATTTTTTGTCAGCAGTTCCTGGTTGCCAAGGGCAATGGGGCTGTGAATGGTGGTGCTGTGTGCATTCACATAGCCCTTCCTAGATCTTTCTTACATGTTATCCTGCCTGACCCCCAGGGCACGGATTGCCAGCTCCATGTTACAGATCAGGAAACAGAGGCCCTGAAGGTAAGGGGCTCGTCCAGAGTCACTTAGTTAGATCAATAGAGTTAAGGTTGCAATTTGGGTCTCAGGCCCCCAGGCTTACTGCCATGTTCTCCAGGTGCAACCTTGGCCTCAGGCACCAGCTATGGGTTCCTGGAGCTTCCCACCAATCTCCCAGGCCACCTGAGATGGCTGGAGGGGATGGGTCAGTCCAGCCGTCAGGGAAGGGAGGAAGGGGGTGAACTTTAATCCTGAGCACAAACATCTGTGGACCCACTACCCACTTTAAGAAATAAAACCTTACTAGTGCAGTTGAGGAGGCCTGCTGTTGCAGTGATTAAGAGCTTGGCTGCTAACTGAAAGGTCGGTGGTTCGAATCCACCAGCCGCCCCACGGGAGAAAGATGTGGCAGTCAGCTTCCATAAAGATTTACAGCCTGGGAAAGCCTATGGGGCAGTTCTGCTCTGTCCTGTAGGGTCACTATGAGTCGGAATTGACTCAGTACCAACGGGTGTGGTTTTTGGTTTTCAGTGCAGTTGAAGCCCACCCCCAAACCCCACCCCCACCATTCAATACCTCTCTCTCCCTGACAGAGTTAACCACTGGCTCGAATCTGCTTTCTGTCTTCCACACATTTACCATGTACGTTTACATCTGCGTGTGTCTCTCCCCAGCATATTAATAGTCCTTTTTGCATGTTTTAAAACTTCATGTAAATATACCCTACTATGTGTATTTTCTGAGATAGTACTTTTCTCTGTTCAATATTATATGTGTGACATTCAATCCATGTTGACACACACACACACACACACACACACACACACACACACAAACCCACAGTTGCCGTGAGTGGATTCCAGCTCTTGGTGACCCCATGTGTGTCAGAGTAGAACTGTACTCCGTAGGGTTTTCAATGACTGACTTTTTGGAAATAGATCACCAGGCCTTTCTCCTGAGGCATCTATGGGTAGACTTGAACCTCTATCCTTTTGGTTAGCTGCTGAGCCCATTAGCCATTTGGACCACTTGGAAGCTCCATGTTGATACACATATATCTCTAATTCCAACTCCCATTTTACACATGAGAAACTGAGGGTCAGCAAGGTGAAGGAACTCGCCTGAAATCACAGGTCTTGTAAATTGCTGAGACAGAATTTGAACTGTGTGATCCAGTGCCCTCTCTGCTTCTAGCTCCTGTTCTCACCTGCCTCCTTAGTACCTCCCTCCTACCCCAGGTGCTCAGACCCATCCTGCTGCTCTGCTTCCTCTTCTCATCTCCTTGGAGGGCATCTGAAAGCCCGGCTCCACCAAGGCCTCAGGAACCTGCTGTTTCCCCTCCCAGTGGCACATACGTTTTAGGAAGTGTTGAGGAGGGGATAGGTCATTGGAATGGGAAGCTGGGGCTTGCAGGCCTGGCTTTTCAGCTGTGTGAACCTGGGCAAGTCCCTTTGAGCTTCAGTTTTCTCATCTGTATAATGGGACTATTTGTGGGGAACTGTGAATGATACAATGTCAGGGGCTTTCTGTCACTGACTAGAGGGATGAGCCTCTGAGATAGTTTCAGCATGGGGGAAGGGAGGGGAAGTGGGGAGGCCCTGCCCAGCACCCCTCCAGTCTCAACAGGCTGCACTCACCATCCTCAACATGTTCGCGGCCTGTGGGTTGGTCTGGGAACGATAGAAGTTGTGTGCCTCCACCAACAAATGTTTCTCCTCTTCCGTGAGGGCTCCTGCGGGGCCTGTGGTGGCCAGCAGCAGCAGCGGCAGCAGGAGCAGCAGGAGGCTGTGGGAGCTGTGCATGGTGGCCAGTCCTCCCTGCCTCTCCCGTCCAGGGGTCTGGCAGCTGGATTTAAAGTCCTTCCTGCACGAGCACCACCCTGGCTGGGGCGGGGCAAGAGGGGCTGTGTCTGGAGGCCAGGCCTGGCTCACACAGTGTCTTGGGGAGGGCTGGGTGCCTTGGGTCCTGACCAGAGTCAAATCCACTCCCAGCGTGCATCTCCCCTCGGATCGTCCTTGGCACGGGCCTCCTGTCTCTCGGTAACGAGGGTTCAGGCAAAGAGTTGTGTGAGTGCCACAGTCCCTTCCGAGTTGTGGAGTGGTCCTCGAGGGGCAGAATCGCAGACCATAACCTCTGCAGAACAGTGGCTGGTTGCACACAGATCACACCCACTGGCTGCTGTTACAGATAAGGGGAAAGAAACCACATGGGCCCTGTCACCAGAGGACTGGGCAGCATGAGGGGGCTAGAGGTGGCTCATGGAAGGAAGAAGGAAGACAAGATGTGTTTGGTAGGAGGTTGGGCTCGATGTAAGTCTGAGTCCCAGTTCTGCCCCTTGCTAACTGTGATTCTGGCAGTTTTCTCAAACGTGCCTCAGTGACAATACTAGAACCTGCCTCATAGGGCTGTGCTGTTGTTGTTAGTTGCCATCAAGTCGATTCTGACTCATGGCGACCCCAACTGTGCAGAGTAGAACTGCTCCATAGGGTTTTCAAGGCTGTGACCTTTTGGAAGCAGATTGCCAGGCCTGTCTTCTGAGGCACCTCTGGGGGGGGTTTGAACTGCCAACCTTTCAGCTAGCTGTTTGCGGTACCGTGGAAGAAAAGGCCTGGCGATCTGCTTCCGTTAAGGTTCCAGCCAAGCAAATTGTACAGAGCAGTTCGACTCTGTAACATGGGGTCATCATGAGTTAGAATCGACTTGACACAACAAGCTGTGTAAAGCACCCGGTATGGTACCCAGCACAGGGTAAACAGCAACTACCCACGTGGCATGTCCATGACTGACTCCTGGCCTAATGGGGAGGCAGGGCCCCTGCTTATGGGAGGAGGGGCCAAGGTGTTTCCACTCTAGCTGTATCCTGAAATGGGGTTTTTCTTGTGGACTAAATTTTTTAGCTTCCATGTTCCCTCTGTGAATGCATATGTTTGAGGTACTCATTTGGAAATGGGATGCTATGGCCCCTCTCACTCTGAATATGTAGAAAATATAAATATAATGTGTCTATTCTCTGAAATCAAGAGGGAGCAGAAACGCAGAGGGGGCGGGTGAGCTAATGCAGCAGGGGCCCTGGGGTGGTGGTATTGAAAAGGAAATAGGCCAGGGGCCAAACACTAGCATTGTAATGACCATGCAGGGGCAGCGACCAAGGCATTGGCTTTCATGCGGCAGGAAGCTGAAACGAGTAGTCTTAAGTTCAGCTGAGATCCTTGAAGTCTGTACCCTTGGGGAATGGGACCTAGAAAAAGTCCACCCACTGGTTTTGGAAGATGGCGAGAAAACCTGTCCCTGCCCAAGTCTTCAGGTGAAAACAAAAGCAAAAACAAAACAACTTGAGAATTCTTAGGTTGGTCCAGACTGGGGAGTCTAAGCAAAGACAAAGGCAAAATCATGTCTGGAGGGAGCTTTCATAACCCAGGACACTTGCACCACCCATGAGAAGAATACCTCGGGCTTCAGCTCATAATCAGAAATTACAAAACGCTTGAGGAACTGAGCCACCATAAGCAAGAGACAGCATACACCACGATGAGGAGAACTTCTGTCCTCCAAACTTGAGATGATAGAAACATCTGGAAAAGACTTACAAATAACTGTGTTTAAAATGGTTAAGGAACAAGGAAAAGCTGGAAAAATGATTGAGGAAATAAATTGGTAGCTGAAAAGGTAGAAGACTTGGAGGATAGAACAGAGCAGGGTGTGGAAGAGAATAGAAGGGTACAGGGAAGTGGGTCAGTCTGTGGGGAGGAGGAGAAGCTATTGCAGAAAAATCAGACAGGAGGAGAGAAAAGGAAGAGAGACCAGATTAGACCCACAGCCCAGACTACTGGGCAGCTGTTCCAGGGTGTGTAGCGAGTGAATCTGGGAGATGGGCCTTTTCACTCTGTGGACTGAAGAACTCAGCAGATGCCTGAGAAGCTAGGCTTAAGAGAGAAATAAGGAGACTTAGAAGAAAACACAGACTTTCCAGGGAATCAGAGTGCTGAAGATCTGGCCTGGGAGATGCTGGCCTCAGGAGCGAGTGGAAGGATACAGTACTCAGACACCTCCTAGATGGGACCAGGTAGTGGTCCTGGGGTGATCACTTCTGTGACATCTAATCATGCCCCTCTCCAGCAGGGAAAAAGAGCTTTGTAGGCTTGGCACAATGGAAAGTATTCATTCATTCATTCAATAAAAATTTACAGAGCTCCTCCTTCCGTTGTGCCAGGCACTGTGTTGGCTGAATAAGACAGACTGGGTCCCCACCATCACGGAGCAGCGGGTTCAGTGCAGGAGGCCCACCAGGAAACACATACAGCGTTGTGAAGAAGACAGCGGGGCTTACCAGCTAGGTGGCTTTGGGAAAGTTATTCCCTTTCTCACTGCCTCAGTTTCCTCGTCTGCAAATTACAGCTTAGAACCTACCTCATAGAATGGTTGTGGGCATTAAGTGAATTAGGCCTGGAATAGTACCTATCAGTACCACCAACAAAAAACCAACCCATTGCCATCGAGTCAATTCCAACTTGTAGTGACCCTATAGGACAGAGTAGAACTGCCCCATGGGGTTTCCAAGGAGCAGCTAGTAGATTCAAACTGCTGACCGTTTGGTTAGCAGCCGAGCTCTTAACCACTGTGCCACCAGGGCTCCCAAGGGAAGGAAGAAAGGGAGGCTGGTTTCCCTAACATCACCCAGCTAGTAAGTGGCAGAGCTGTGACTTCAATCCTGACTGGCCCTGCTGCAAACCCCATTTATTTAACAAGCGCTTGTAGGGTGTGTACTGTCTAGCAGACACTTTTCTAAGCATGTTCCTTATATCAATTTATTAAACACCTCTATGAGATGGGTGGAGTCCCCGGGTAGTGCAAATGGTTAATGCGTTCAGCTGCTGACCAAAAGGTTGGAAGTTTGAGTCTACCCAGAAGGGCCTCAGAAGAAAGGCCTGGTGATTTACTTCCAAAAAAATCAGCCACTGAAAACCCTATGGAGCACAGTTTTACTCTGACACACATGAGGTCATGATGAATCAGAATCAACTCCATGGCAACTGGTTTTAGTTTATGAGATGGGTACTATTATATTCTTATTTTTACAGTTTAAGGAGCTGAGGCTCAAAAAAAAAAAAAAGAAACCCAGTTGACATCAAGTTGATTCTGACTCATGGCAACCCCATGTGTTACAGAGTGGAACTGTGTTCCACAGGGTTTTCTTGGCTGTAATCTTTACAGAAACAGATGACCAGGTCTTTGTTATGCGGCACCAAGAGCACACCATTTGTGCCACCCAGGGACCCATTTTTGTTTTGTTTTTGTTTTAAGGAGCTGAGGCACCGGCGAAATTAAAAACTTGCCCAAGATCACACACCTAGTAAGTGGAAAAGCCAGATCCAACTCCAGACAGCCTTGCTCCAGAGAAAATCCCTGCAAACCCACCCCACGCAGGGGTCTGCTGGGAGAAGTCAGCTGCGTGGACAGGGGCCAGACACGGCACCCACACCTAGGGATCTGGTTGCAGAAACCATGTGTGGGCTCATTGAGACTCAGGGAGGGAGGGATTGGTGTTCCTGGACAGGGGCAGTTTGGTTGGTGAGATGGATCCCAGGGACAAGGCCAAGGCAGATGTGGACCTTCAGGTCCGTCCCCCAGGCCAGCCCCCAACCTACCCCCAAACCTGTTGCCACGAGTTGATTCTGACTCATAGTGACCCTACAGGACAGAGTAGAACTGCCCCATAGGGTTTTCCAAGGAGCAGCTGGTGTATTCGAACTGCCGACCTTTTGGTTAGCAGCCTGAGCTCTTAAACACTGTGCCACCAGGGCTCCATACCCTCTGTCTTCTCTAATCTCACCATCTCCTCCCACCCAAACTTCCTCTTTCCAGCCCCACCTCACCCACCTTGTTGGAATTCACTGACCCAAGCTGTTTCCCTTCCTTGTCCCAGCCTACAAAATCTAGACAGGGGGAAACAGCCTATAACTTGGGGGGTCTGGAGTCGTGATGTGGGTGGCGGGGACCCAGAGCTGTGCTGTAATTTACTCAGTTAATTCCCAAGGCTAGACATTCGGTTATCAATCACTCTGAGGTCTTACAGACAACTCAATCACTCACCTTCTGGCACAAGGCTTTTTTTCTTATATTTTGGATATGATTTTCTTAGTTCTGATTCTCACCAGTGTAGCCCAGCTTGTTCTTTGTTAGAATTTAAGGGTCAGGGTCAGGCCAGATTGCTGCTTGGCCACATTCCATGTTCTCATGGAAACAAAAGGTCACCACAGAGCAGCCTGATGGTATAACAATAGTGGAGTCACTAAGGAATGTGCTTGAAGTTCTGTCACAGGGAACACCACACCAGGGGCAGCAGCAGATGATTTTAAATTTAAATTAAACATTTTAAAGGACAGACAAGTTCTCTGACAGCATTAGAGAACAATATCCAAGGTGTACAGATGGAAGTGTGTCTGTCCAAAATGCTGAACATACATAGTTCCAAATCGGGGGTCATAGAGTAGAGAGCACCAGCCCTCCGATCCTCACACCTGCTCCGTGGATGCCTCTTGCCCTGTGCCTGGGCTGCCCCTCACCTGGACACCGCCCTCCTGGTCTGTTTAGATCTTTTTCAGACAGCTGTGACCACCCTGTGTCCTTTGCTTTCCCCTCTCTCCTCTTGAATCAAAGTATTGTCCCTCATCTGGTTTCTCTGATCTGGTTTCTCACTTTCTTCCCCTCAGCCCTTGCTTTGTTTGCAACAAGCTCCGGAAGCGAGGTCTCCACGTCGTCGTTGACCGCCTGGGCTGGTCTTAACCTCTCCCAGACTCCTTCTGCCAGCCCTGGTGGGAAGTAATAACGTGGAAAACAATTTGAGCTAGTTATTGCTGTCATTATAGGGTGTGTGACTGCGGCCTCAAGGAGACTAGAAACGTCTCTCACTTCCCCCCATCCTCCGCCCCCAGTGCTCTGCACTTTTCCAGTTTGTGGAGTCGTCCCTGCCTTGGCCCTTCTGTGTTCTTAGCTACATCCTTGCCTCCTCTTACCTTCATAACCCCGGGGGCCCCCCTACCCACTTCCTGTCAGCCCTGCCTCAAACTAAAGGTAACATCTGTTCATAGAAACCCTTTCCAGTTCTCTCTCCTTAAGCAGTTTCAAGGACCTCTCTCCACACAGCCTTCCCTGGAAGACGGTGATGGGTGCTGGGGGGTGGTGCGTCCCCAGGGAATGGAGCCTTTGAGGATTAGGGGGTACCTGGCTTCTGTGAGCCACGCAGGCCTGGGTTACTGAGGAAGTGTACCTCACTCAGCTGGAACCCACAGTATCTGCACCTCAAGGATACTCTAGGAAGCCCATCTTCTCTATACAGTGAATTATCTTTGTGTTTCTGGATCCTGGCCCTCTAGTGACAGGGCCCGAGTCTTTTTCCTCTTGGGATTCTCATAGCCCGTATAAGACGGGGGGCATGTAAATCTGGGGTGAGGAACCTTCTCCTAACAGACAAGTAGAAGCAATTTAATTTGGTTTAGACATATTTTTTAATAATGTTGTTTGTGAAGGTTTACTCAGCAGTTTAGGTTCCCATTCAACAATTTCTACACAAGTTGTTCAGTGACATTAGTTACATTCTTCACAATGTGTGAACATTCTCATTGTTTCTGTTCTGGTTGTTCCATTTCCATTAATCTAGTTCCTCTGTCACCTTACATTCTCATCTTTGTTTTAGAGTAATTGTTCACCATTTGGCCTCATATAGGTGATTTTTTAAAGGAGCACAGTACTTACAGGTGATATTTTTTGAGCCAATTTGTTATTTAGCTACAAGGTGACCTCAGGGATTAGTTTCGGTTCAAGGTTTGAAGAATATCTGAGGGCAATAGTCTTAGGGAGTCCTCTAGTTTCAACCGGTCCAGTAGGTCTGTTTTTTTTTTCTTTTCTTTTTTAGGAATTTGAGGTTCTGTTCCACATTTTTCTCCCATTCTATCAGAGTCTATCTATTGTGGTCCTGATTAGAATGGTCAGTAGTGGTAGCTGGGCACTATCTAGTTCTTCTGGTCTCAGGGTAGATGAGGCTGTGGTCCATGTAGACTATTTGTCCTGTAGACTACTTTCTTCTTTGAGTCTTTGGTTTCCTTCTTTCTTTTTTGCTCCAGACAAGCAGAGACCAATATTTGTGTTGGCTTGGGTATTTTTTAATGAAAAAAAGAAATTCAAATAGTTCAACTGACTCTAAAACAAGAAGGGTGGATTTAAAACTTGACTCAATAGAGAAGACCAATACTTTAGAAATATGCTTCCCAGGCAAATGTATAGAGACCAAAGCTTATTAGTGTTTACCAGGGGTGGAGGGAGGGGGAAAGGGAAGAGATATTGCATAGGGGGCACTGAGTTTACGTTAATGGTGGTGGAATAATTCAGAAAAGGATAGCAATAATGTTGCACAACATTAAGAGTCTAATCAATGTCACTAAATAATACATGTAAACATTGTTGAATTGGCAAATGTTTTCTTACATGTGTTTTTACACACACACACATACACACACGAAGGCACAAATGCTTCCCTTTCCCCCTGTGGTCAGGCAAGGAAAGGAGGTAGAGATGACGGGGTGGGGGGGAGACTGGGACAAGGAGAGAAGCAGAGGAGGGGGCAGAGACAGAGGAAGGTATGGACTGAGTGAGGCTGAGAGGGAAAAGACAGAGGGACAGGGAGGCAGGACGGCAGCCAGAGGAAGAGAAATCAGGTCAAGGAGTACAGGGGTGGGAGAGAAATCAGGTCAAGGAGTACAGGGGCGGGGAGGAATCAAGTCAGCCCACCCAGGCTCTAATCCTGACTGTCATTCACTAACTGAGCAAATTATTTAACCCCTCCAGCCTCAGTTTGTTCATATGAAAAATGGGGATAACAACACCTACTACAGAGAGTTGCTGGGTGATTCAATAAAATGAATGTCAGACTGTTGTTAGTTGCCGTCAAGTTGATTCCGATTCATGGTGATCCCACGTCTGTAGTGTAGAACTGCTCCATTGAGTTTTCGAGGCTGTGACCTTTTGGAAGCAGATCACCAGGACTTACTTCCAAGGCGCCTCTGGGTAGGTTTGAACCGCTAGCTTTCAGTTAGTAGTCTAGCGCATAACCATTTGTGCACCCAGGGACTCCTGAATGTCAAACAGTGCTTCGTAAATGGTGGCTGTTCTTATTAGATGGAAAGAGACAGGGGTCTCCGAGGTATCTCACAGGGCAGGATGGGATCCCTGTTCCCCTGGTCTGGGGTTTCATGGCACCTGGAATAGATATGTTGGGCTCTGAAGAGAGAGCATCGCCTCCAAGGCCAGGGCCACAAGGTATTTGCCAAAGACGAAGGCCTTGCTGCCTACACAGCTCCAGCTCTTCACAACCCAGGCTCCTCGCCTCTCAAAATGCCCAAAGCCTTCAGCCAGGACCCACCTGGCCCCAGCAGAGCTGGTGCCTGGCCCAGACTCCAGGGACCCTGGGCCCCCAAGCCACTGGCCTCCTGCCTGGTGCAGACAACTTCCTGACCGTGCACAGCTGTCCCAGGCCTCCCTGGAACAGTAATGGGGTAAAGTGATCAGCAACCCTCTTCCAAGGTGTTCCAGCCTGGGCTCAGTTCTGGAGCTGAGGTCAGGGCATGTGGTCAGGATGGTGGGGGCTATAGCTGGGTAAGGGGAAGAGGCACCTAAGAGGTGTGTGCGGTGTTCGTGCCTGATCCTCCATCCTAGCTGTCTAGAGGCCAGGTAACCATGGCACTAGGGCCCAGACAAGAGTGTCTGTGAGGGTGCAGGATGGGCATGGTGACAAGGGAGGGGCTGGACTATACCTCTGGGTCTGGGCAGATACCAGGATAGGGAAGGAGCAGACATCCCCACAGCCAGCCCTTTCCCACCAGTCTCCCAGTCAAGAAACTCGAGCCATCTGGTCTACTGCCTGCCCTACAGTCTCCATCTGTTTCCCTTGTCCCAGCCCATCTTCTTTAAAAACATTTTTATTATGAAATACTCCAGGCATATAAAATGTACAGATAATAATATAACAAGCACCCATGCATCCACCATCGAGCCTTGGAGATAAAACACTACAGATACAATCAAAGCATCCAGGAGCTCTTTGATCCTAAACATTCTCACCCTTCCCAAATTCACGTCTGGATTTGTTGGTGACATTTGCATGATTTTCACTGTACTTTTGCTACACATTAAAAAATCAAAAAAGCAAACCAGGTGCTGTCAAGTCCATTCTGACTCACGATGATCCCATGTGTGTCAGAGTAGAACTCTGTTCCATAGGGTTTTCAATGGCTGTGACCTTTCAGAAGCAGATTGTCAGACCTTTCTTCTGAGGCACCTCTGGGTGAGTTCCAACCGAGCACTTAACACTTTGCTCTACCCAGGGATTCCTTACTGCACATTATATATCCATAAACAATACATAATATTGTTTTGCAGGTTTTAAACCTTTGTGCTGTCCAAGAGAACACTCGATGATGATGAAGATGTTCTCTATCTGTGCTGCCCAATACAATAGCCACAACTCTAAGTGGGGACTGACCACTTGGAATGTGGCTAGTGTGACTGAGGAACTCAATTTTTAATTAATTTGAACGTAAATAGACAAATGTGGCTAGTGGCTACTGAACTGGACACCACAGGATAGTTCTTCTACAACTTGTTTTTTTCACTTAACTTTTTTTTTTGAGATTCATTGGTGTTCATTTTCTCTACTGTACAACATTCCATTGCCTGGATATATGGCTGTTTTCCTAATGACAGACATTTGGGCTGTTTCCATTTTTGCTAACACAGATGACAAACTCTGCCTTTATTTTTTATGTAAACCACTATCCCTCCCCCTGGAATTTCTATCTTCCTGCCTGTATTAGTTTCCTAGGGCTGCCGTAATAAAGTACCACAAAGCAGGTGGCTTAAAATGATGAATATTTATTGTCTAACCGTCTGAAGGTTAAAGGCAGAATTCAGGGTGTCAGGAAGGCCATGTTCCCTGCAAAGGCTCTAGGGGGAGATCCTTTCTTATTTCTTCTAGCCTCTGTTTTCTGTTTGTTTTTATCGGGCATTAGGTAAAAGTTTACGGAGCAAAGTAATTTCCCATTCAATAGTTTGTACACAAACTGTTTCATGACCTTGATTTCATTCCCCACAATGTGTCAGCACTCTCCCCATTTCCGCCCTGGTTTCCTCATTCTCTTTTGTCCTGCCTTCTCATCATTGCTTTCAGGCAGATAATGCCCTTTTGATGTCATGTAATTGATTGTTCTAAGGAGTATGTTCCTCTCGGGTGTTATTATTTCTCCTAGCTTCTGGTAGCCCCAGGTGTTCCTTGGTTTGTGGCAGCCTAACTCCACCTCTGTCTGGGTCTTCACAAGGCCATCTTCCCTCTGTGCATGTCTGTGTGTCTCTCCTCTTTTATAAGGACACTACTCATACAGGATTAGGACACACCTACTCCAGTATGACCTTGTCTTAGTGATCTAGTGCCGCTATAAAAGAAATACCACAAGTGGGTGGCTTTAACAAACAGAAATTTATTTTCTCACAGTTTATGAGGCTAGAAGCCCGAATTCAGGCCGCCAGCTCTAGAAGACGGCTTTCTCTCTGTTGGTTCTGGAGGAAGTTCCCCATCTCTTTTCAGCTTCTGTTCCTTGATTCCTTGGCAATCTCCATGTGGCTTGGCATCTATCTTTCCCATCTCTGCTTGCTTGCTTCCTTGCTTAATCTGCTTTTTTTATATCTCAAAAGAGATTGCCTTAAGACGCACCCTACACTAATACTGCCGCATTAACATAACAAAGAAAACCCTATTCACAAATGGGATTATAACCACAGGTTAGGATTTTTTTTTTCCTTCCGTTTTTTTTTTTTTTATTGTACTTTACATGAAGGTTTACAGAGCAAAAATTAGTTTCTCATTAAACAATTACTACAAAAATTGTTTTGTGACATTGGTTGCCAACCCCATGACCTGTCAACACTCACCCCTTCTTGACCTTAGGTTCCCCGTTACCAGCTTTTCTGTCCCCTCCTGCCTTCTTATCCATGCCCCTGGGCTGGTGTGCCTATTTAGTCTTGTTTTGTTTTATGGGCCTGTCTAATCTTTGGCTGAAGGGTGAACCTCAGGAGTGACTTCAGTACTGAGTTAAAATGGTACCCGGGGGCCATACTCTTGGGGTTTCTCCAGTCTCTATCAGCACAGGTTAGGATTTATGACACCTATTTTTGGGGGACATGATTCAATCCATAGCAGACCTGATGTTAACTGATAACATCTTCAAAGACCCTATTTCCAAACAAAGTCCTACACCAGGGGTTAGGACTTCAACATATCTTTTGGGGGGACATGATTCAATTCATGACACTGTCCCTCCTTCACATACCTAAACCATTAATATCCGTCAGGGCCCAGTTCAGGCCTCACCTCCTCTGGGGTAGTTTTTCATTC
Organism: Trichechus manatus latirostris; assembly: GCF_000243295.1. Classification (NCBI taxonomy): domain Eukaryota; kingdom Metazoa; phylum Chordata; class Mammalia; order Sirenia; family Trichechidae; genus Trichechus; species Trichechus manatus. Next base: position 1,628,082 of record NW_004444001.1, on the reverse strand, counting down.
CACAGCATTCACTCAGAAAGCACTCATGAAGAGCCTACTCAGTGACCAGGGGTGAGGAGCTGGGCATACAGCAGGAGCAGGTCTGCCTTGGCATCTGCCCTCATGGAGCTCGCAGCCTGGCCTTCACCAGCGACTCCAGTCTGCCCAGTTGTCAGCTCTCTGCATTCCCTTGCAGCTTAGCATGGAGGAAGGTTTGGAATTCAAAGAGGTGTGTGGCAAGTTTGGCATTCACCTAGAGGGAGGAGATAGGAGGCCTGGACAAAGGAGGATCAGGCCACGGCAGGCCCAGCCCGGGCCTCATAGTATTACTGCCCCTGAGACCCAGAAATGCCTACTCCTCACAGCACCTCCCTAGAGACTGATGCACGTCAACAGGATTGCCAGTTAAGAGATGCACAGTTCTTTCCTGGAGGCACATTGTGTGGGCTTATAAGAAGGTGGCTTGGTGAGCAGGAAGCAGAGCAGGAGGTGCTGAAGGCTTGTTGACTGGAGTCAGGCATTGCCAGCCAGCAGCACCATCACTGCAACGGGGGGAGGTCTGGCAGGTGGACTGGACACTATGCCAACTTCCTGGGGGGCACCATCTCCCCACTGGATGGGCATGGCCAGCCTCACCTCCAAAATGCTCTTTTCTGGGCCTCCATTGGTGGCCACCCTCCCCCCCGTTCTTATGGGCACAGTCTTGACGTTAATTTTTCTCTGTTATATCTTCATTCTGATTACAGTTGCGTCTGGGAACTATTTCTTCAGGTGACTTTGCATATCTCTGTTCTGATCAATTTGTATTGATTTATGGTTTAATTCTCAGAAAGCAACTTATTTCCAAATGCTTAGTTCTTAGATGTACCTTACACTTGCATTATATAAGATTATAAAACCTCAGGGGGCAGGGATCATATTTCTTTTCTGTTACCCACCAAGGTCCAAAGCTAGACATCTGTACAAATGCCCAATGTCGGTGCTTTAACCAGCTCTAGACTTTAGATGACTGGAGACTGGCAGGGAAAGAGCTGCCAGGCACTGAAGGGTAGGCAGGGCTGGGGGTGGCTGTGCACCAAGAAGTATCTATGGGCCAAGACATGTTCCATTCGAGGCCTCCAGAGTATACAGTCGGGGCTACACATCCTCATAGTTTTGTCCTTCAGCCAGGAAGAGATCTGTATCGGGTGGAGGGAGAATGTGGCTGCCTCCATCCATGTGAGCAGCCTCAGGGAAACAGAGGCAGGGGAGAAGCAGAAGTCCTCTAACAGGACACTGAAGGGCCTGGTCTCCAGAAGGAGCTGGTGATGGGTTCAGTTGAAAAGAATGAGCTTTGTGTTTGTCCATGAAACCCAGGCCAGACAGAGGGAGAAGGAAAGCTTTAAATGCTGGGAGTAAGCAAGGAGAATGAAGGTTGAGCTTGGTTTGGGGCTGTGAGGAAACTGGATATTCTCTAGGTGGTTTTTATGGAGGGTTCAGGATGGGACTGGGGTAAGGGGAGTCAAGTAGCAGAAATACACGGTATTTCTTTACACTTAAGAAGACTGGGTGGTCAAGAGCACTGGGTGAGTTCTTCTCCTGGTTTGGTCACCAACTGCAGGCCTCAGCCTCCTCACCTTCTTTACCTATTCATAGTAAAGGGTGATGGTCAGAGAATCTTTTGGTCTGGTCCAGCTGTGCCATTGGGTGATTGTGAGGATGGCTCTTGAGGCTGGAGAAGACCTGTCCACATTGAGAGCAGAAGTAAACTCTCAGACGGGAAAGAGCCTGATGAAGAGAAGGATGGAGGAAAACATTCACGCATCAAGCACCTGCTCTGCGCTGCGACAGAGCTGGACACTTCACACAGGTCATTTCAGGTATCTTTGTGCTGACCCTCTGAAGACAGCATTACCCTCACTGATTTAGAGATTAGGAAACCAAGGACCAGAGATGTTAAAGGAACTCCCCAAAGACATTCTCTTAGCCGAACTGTGGTGTGATTGATTACTTTTGTGTGGCCTTTCTAGCCGTGGTCTTGTAACTCCCACTCAGGTGATTGGGCAGAACTGTGTGATAGGGTAATTGTGGCTCCCCAAGGGGATTGGTCAGTTTTGCCTTAAAAGAGAGCCAATTCCAGAGCAGAGAGGAGGATCCTACCACCACCAAGAAGAGGCAGGAGCAGAGAATGCGTCCTTTGGACCCGGGATCCCTGTGCTGAGAAGTTCCTGGAAGCAGGAGACAGAGACAGAGAGAGAAAGCTGTAACCCTGAAAATGGTGAGAAGTGGTGGCAGGAGAGACCTGGCAGCAGAGACCCGGCAGCAGGAGACGACATGGTGGGCTTCTTGGCCCATGGAGAGAGAAAGCTGGGTATCTTTTGGGAGAGGCCTAGGACTAGGGAGAGGTGTGCCTGAGAGTACCGTTGGGAAGAGGCTATCCTGATGGAAGAACTGTATCCTGAGTGTTCCTTAGCCTGAATTGTAACTGTTACTTCCCTAATAAACCCCATAATCATCAGTATGGTCTGTGAGTTGTGTGTGGCCATTGCAATGAATTATCAAACTCAGCAGAGAAGTACAGACTGCTGTGCAAGGGACTACTGGTGTTAGAACTGGTAAAGATGGCAGAGAGGGGAGACACGTCTGAACACCACCTCATAGGCATCAGCCTTGAGCTGATGATCTTCAGTCTCCTTCCCCCTTGTGAAGTTAAACGAGGTCAGACATCTCCCCTACGTCGTTTTTACAAGACCAGAACTATGATTTGCATGGAGGTCTCTAGCTTCCAGGTCTCTAGCCCTTCCATGTTGGAACGGTGCTCGGTGCATGGGTATGTGCTTGAGTGGCTGGGAAAGGCTTACTGAGTTGGTTTGTAGGTTAATGCTGTATTTTCTTACATTTACTAGGTTTTTGTGAACTTATTTTTCAGTACTTTTTTTTTCCCTGGTGGGGGTAGAAAACAATTTTTTTTTTTTTTAAGAAGAGAAGATGGAAAATGGTAGGCAGTCAAGAAAATATTAGTTCCTGATTAAGACAAACTGAAAGAAAAAGTCGAATTAAGATTAGGAAGCGAGATGTCTCAGTTGTTTACCCAGTGAAGAGACACACGAGTTATAAAAGAGCAAAGATGGGGGTTTGTGGCAAGTATTAAATGGGTTGCATAATACCAGACACATCTGTCTTTCTCTTTCCTTCCACAAGCCACCTATAGCTCCTTCCTCATTGCCTTGAATCATGCTGCCTAAAAAGGAACCCTTGTTAAAAACAACTCTAGCTTCTTAACATTACTCATAATCTTAACTTCATAGAGATCTTCCAGGAACAAAGATTTTTTTTGTGTGGGGAAGAAACATCTACTTCAGTTTCTTTTTCTTCTGTTAGATTCATACAAAATTACATCTAGTACTTGTAGTACTTTATTTTTAAAATAGCATGGATATATGATCCCATTTTAATAAGAGTATTTCCACCTAGCCTTCTAGCTAGAAATATTCTAGAGATGCCTGGAATGCTGTTCACCTCATGTTGGTAGTTCTCTCTGGGTGGCAGCTTTAGTAAGAGCACCCAAACTGTCTTCAATTCTGTATAGTAAGAGTGTAGCATTTTTACAAAAATAATAAAGTCATTACTCTAAAGAAAATAAGACTGGTCAAATATCTGTCTTCAACATGGTGTCGAGAGGCTTGTCAGTCTGATTTATTAAAAAAGTCTAGTGGACATATGTCATGTTGGAGGAATGTGCTGTAATAAACTGGAATTCAGACTAAGCAAAACATGACATATTGATGTTCTAAAATATTATCACGGGTTAGGAATTATAACATCTAATCAAAACAGCCTGAATATATACCCAAAAGAATTGAAAGCGGGAAGGCAAATAGATAATTGTACTTCAGTGTTCACCGCAGCACTTTTCACAACTGCCAAAAGGTAGAAAACAGTCTAAATGTCCATCTACAGATGAATGGATAAACCAAATGTGGTATTTACATACAATGGACTATTACTCAGCCATAAAAAGAAATGAAGTCCTGATACATGCAACAACAGGATGAACCTGGAAAATATTACGCTGAGTGAAATAAGTCAGTTACAAAAGGACAAATATTTTACGAGCCAATTTATATGAATGGGAGGGAGGGGGAAGAGGGAATCATTGCTTGGGGGGCACTGAGCTTGTTATGGGTGATGGAAAAATTTGGAAACAGAAAATGGTGATGGTTGTACAACATGATGAAAGTTATTGTCACTGAACTGTACATGTAAATATGTTGAAATGGCAAGTTTTTTGTTATATATATACTCAAACAATAAAAAAATTTTGAAAAAGATGCATAAAGCGCCTATAAATGTGATCCCACTTTTTTGTAACCAAAAAACCAAACTCATTGCCGTTGAGTCGATTTCCAACTCATAGCGACCCTATAGGACAGAGTAGAACTGCCCCAGAGAGTTTTCAAGGAGCACCTAGTAGATTCGAACTGCTGACCTTTTGGCTAGCAGCCGTAGCACTTAACCACTACGCCACCTTGTAAAGCAACGATAAAAAACCTTGTTTATGATTATGATTAAAAAGCAGGGAGAAAGTTATGAAAAGATACACAGCAGGGTAGAGCATTCAGCTGATGGGGAAGGAAGGGGAGCAGTGTGGGGGGAGACAGGTGAGGAAGAGGGAGAAGGGTGCAGCAAGTAATAAAGTAAAAACAGGAAACTAGATAGGGTATGTGAAATGGTCACATTTATGCATTTATATAAAGCTATGCATATATATAAAGAAGAAATCACAAAAAAGAAATGGAACACACAAAAATGACTTCA
>NW_004444001.1:1620741-1623206 GCF_000243295.1 Trichechus manatus latirostris | reverse complement strand
TTCTTTCCTCCTCCATTTCTGTCCGTAACAGTTGTGAAAACAAATCCTGAAGAGCTCCTGGCTTGCTAACCCTTATCCCTCAGTTCTCCTACCCAAATGGGGGCACACCCCAGTCAATTAAAGCCACAGCTTTGTTCTTTGGCTCCACGTTGTGACGTAGCAGAAAATAATGTGCGGTGGAACCAGAGGACCTGGGTTTGAGCTCCAATCTCCTGCGACCAACAGCTGTTCTGTTTCTTTACTGGTAAAATGAGGATCTAATAATACTTGCTTTACAGGACTGAGTGAAGCTTAAAGAAGATAATGTGTATCAAGGTACTTTGTAAGTTGGAAAGGACTAGATAAATGTCACTATTCCTTTCTCTGAGAAAATGAGCCCAAATCTGCCCATTTTCGTAGACTGTTTTGTATTTCACCAAATTGAGTTTTCATAAACCATTAATATTTTACTCCCTTCCTTCCCTAAACAGGAGCCCTGGTGGCGTAGTGGTTAAGAGCTCAGCTGCTAACCAAAAGGTCGGCAGCCTGAATCCACCAGCCGCTCCTCAGAAATCCTACGGGGGCAGTTCTACTCTGTCCTATAGGGTCACTATGAGTCAGAATCAGCTCGATGGCAACTGGTTTGGGTTTGGTTTTCCTAAATAAATTGAGGGAGGGGTGAGTGTAAGCCCTGCCTCTTTTCATAAACCAGAATAGGTGTAGAATCCATTCAGTACTTGATTACTGGAGAGCTCAGGACATTTGGGCATAAATGCTTCCAACTGGTGCCAGAGAAGCCTCTCTATCCAGAGAGCTGATTTCTGTGGACACAAGTCTTTGCTCCAGGAATCTATAAACAAAGTCAACCTAAACCATGTGTGGGGGGGCCCTCTCACATCACCTCTTAGTCAACACTCAACACACTCGTGGGCAAGTTCCCTCTTTTTAGAGCCCCGTGGCTTTGTTCTTGTTGTGGTGGTAGAGACGGGGAGTTGGTTAGGTGGTCCCACCATTGCCTCCCTAACTCTGCTCTCTCATCCTAATGACCCTTTTTCCCACACCGCGTCATGCAGAGGGACTTCTGCTGCTTCCATGTGGGCTGAGAGCACCTGCAGCACCCCCTCCCCCGTGACACACACAAATCCTTGGATCACTGGAAAGGACTGGCTGGCAATCCCAAGTCATTCCTATAGAACTGGTCAAAGGCTGATCAGAATTACCTTAAGAAGGTGATTTACTTCTATTTATTCTCTAAATAAGAGCAAGGGAACTCTCTTCAGGGAATTTCTCTTCTAAAATAAATCTATATTCAAGTCTGACTGGATAGATTTTAAGTGAAATGAGTAGTACGTGCACAAAAGTCTCTGCTTGTCTGCTGCTGTAACCATTCTTTGTTGGACTGCTGAAGTACTACTAAGGAGCCCTGGTGTCACAATGGTTAAACGCTTGGCTACTAACCAAAAGGTTGGCAGTTTGAACCTGCCAGTGGCTCCACGGGAGAAACGACCTGGCGATCTGATCCTATAAAGATTACAGCCTAGGAAACACTGTGGGGCAGTTCTTCTCTGTCCTATATGGTCTTTAAGAGTCAGAATTGACTCAACAGCACCCAACAACATAACCATCCTTTACTGAATTGCTGAAGTACTGCTCCCAGCTTAGGGAACTTCCCAGGGAATACCTGAGAACCCAACATGTGCAAGGGTGTCTCAGTTTTCAAAGTTTTGAGGCGAAGTGGGTATTTTATGGATATTTAAGGTGTGAAAGGCAGGAGTGAAATGGGGAAAGAACACATTGTAATTCATAAAAGCAAAACAGAAACCTCAGTAATCAAAATAGTTGCTTTGCTCCTAAGGAAACCTCTCTTTTGTTAACTCAAAGGGCCTAATTTAGAAAACTTTGAGTGGAGTTTAAAGAACTTGTTTACAGCTAATCCTTCCCTGGGTTAAGACACTGCAGAAGGCTCAAAAAGCTTGCACAAAGCTGGCCTCTAAATGATCCTTCTGATTTAAAAGCTCTTAAATCATAATTGCTTAGCAGAGTGACTTTTATATGTACAGTTTCGTTTTTCCTGTACTAATCCACACAAGGGGCTGATTCTTTTAGCGAACAATTCCCTCAGGTGCCATCCAATTCTGGTTTCATTCAGGCCCATGGAGGAGACTCTGAGTGTTTCCAGACCTGAGCCTTGTGAAGGCGGCTTGTCCTTTATAACCCCACAGACAGGCCAGTACTTGGCGATCCCCACAGCTGCTCATAAGCTGTGCAGAGAGAGACAGGGCTTGGGAGACAAGGTGCAGGGACTCGTCCAAGGACGAGGAGCCCACACGGGTCCCCACCACCTTCCCTCAACACTGTCTGCTCTGGTCCGTAACTGTGGCACAGACACCTACTATAGCCACCTGATTTCTGCAGTTCAGAACCAGAGGCCACAGTGTGGTTTGTTTTTCTTCATCTTGGAAAGGCATCACCAGTGGCCAGGTATC
>NW_004444001.1:1619758-1620641 GCF_000243295.1 Trichechus manatus latirostris | reverse complement strand
TAAGCTGTGATAAAAGTGGCTGCACAGGATAACACCACCTGCCTCACAGCTGCTGGGAGGATTAACGAGGTAAATCAAGCCTGGCACAATGCACATGTCCCAACTCTCCAATTTTGTTTGAAACTCAAAACTAAACTGGTGCTGCAGCCGAGGCTTGTTCTTCGACTGCCTGACAGCCGCCCAACTGACCGCCCAGTGCGCTGAGGAAGAGTGGCTTGTCCCAGCCCCACCACATCTTGGCAGTTCCAGGCCTCCGCTCAGTTATGCAATGTCTCCTCTCCACTATTCTGAAAAAGTCTGGACATTTTAGTCTCCAGAGAGGAAAATGACAGATGCATTTAGCTCTAATCCCTAAATTATGCAGGACAGGGACACCAGATATTGAGGGAACTGGACAACAGACAAGCTGGCTGAAGAGTTTCCCAACCAGGCCAGTGTTTAAAGCCACACTGCACCTCTGTGGGTGGACATGGAGGTGGGTCTGAGACAGCCCTGTCAATTTTCCCTGACAGGCTTTTGTGGAAGAGGCTGCTGGTTATCAGGAGGCTGGGGGCCAGGAGGATGGGGATGGGCACGCTCTACCCTCCCATTTTTTATATGTTGCAGGGCTGTCCCCATAAGCACCTTCCCCCTCCTCGCCTGGTGGCCATGACACGCGCTGGCTCTGTAGACAACATCTCCAAGTCCAAACATGGAGAGAATCTCAACCTAAAGTACTGTTTTAAAGCCCATCTCTGGGACTCCCTTCCATCAACAAATTTTAGTGGGCGATGTGTCACTCCTGAAAGTTAATGAGTGTGGAATTTGCGAACTCAGGAGAGCCCCGCTTCCCCACCATCACTAGGAGACCTCAAAAGTCTAAGAGACCCCTCTATTTAATGAA
>NW_004444001.1:1597748-1619658 GCF_000243295.1 Trichechus manatus latirostris | reverse complement strand
GAGTTCCTCCCCCAACCACATTACAACATCGGTTTGACACATCTGTGAAACATTTTTCCCTGCAGAACTGCAGCCTAAAGATCAAACCCAGGGAGGCACCCTCTCCCAAGCCAGCTAAGTCATCCCCCTCTGAGGACACTTTTGAAGGCAGCACAATGGGCAGGAGCAGTGCTGCCTTAGCACTCAGGGCTCCGCCTGGCCAAGGGAGGGAAGGTCAGGAGCTGAACGTCTGAGAAACCAACCAGACAGGCAAGGGAGGAGGGGAGCTAGTGAGGCAGGGGTATTAGAACCTGATAAAATGGAGAAAAATACTACCTTAGGAACTACCATTTCAAACTACCATTTCAGCCCGGCATCACTGAGCCTCCAAGCACCACGGACACCGGCAAAGAAGTGCCCTTCTGAGTACAATGCACAGTTATTCCATCTTTTCCACTGGTTCTAGACTGCGTTTTGTGTGGGAAACTGCAATGATTTATTTATGCAGCCATGGATTTCCAGAAAAGTACAGGATGATGTGGCCAGGAAGACGGGGGATAAGCAAGACCACCTGGTAAAGGATGGCTCTGAAGTCAGGACCTGCTGGCTGCCTCTCTTGAGGCCAGGGAGCCAGCAGACGGGATTATGCCCATGCAGGTGACAGAGGGCACTGACCCTATTCCCTGCCTGGGGGGCAGCCTCGACGCCAAAGGGCCTGGAAGAGCCCAGTCTCTCGCAGGTGGGTGCTGACAGAGTCCTGGCCAAGTAGTGCAGGTGGGAAACCTTCCGGGCCACGTGCATGAAGTCGGGAGTGTGGGTCCCTGGCCACCGCCTCCACATACTGTTGGCTCACACACACATGCAAAGAGCAGGTTACTATAAGGAACCAACCCCTGAGAGAGTGGTGTCATCGTTTTTATTTTCCCCCTTTCAGCCTGGTCTTCAGCTCTCAAAGCTGTTCCTGTATAGAGTTCTATTTCCTACGGTTCTGAGAGGGTGGTTCCATCGCAGATGACCAAAGGCTGGGTCCCTCTGGCTATAATGTAGACCTTCCAGTGGGTGGCACCGGCATAGCCTTGAAGGGAAACAGCAACAGGAAAGCACGTTAAAGTTAGGGGCGGTGACGGTTGTGGGCAAGAGCAAGTCTGCCAGAGTGTGCCCTCAGGAGCACCTGCAGTCAGTCAAAAGACAATTCCTGCTTTGAAGTTCATCCGGCTCTTCCTGACATCAATATTCCTAGCTAGTACCAGTCCTCTCTGTAACCTAACACCCAACAGGAGCCACTCTGAACGAAGGTGCTTTATCATCAATCCTCACCTAGGCAACTGGGAATCATACCTGCAACGGTTTACAAAGGCAAAATGGTCTAGGTGAGGCTGGGCATCCATTCTCTGACTGACCTCATCTTTTTTTAGCAAGAAGACAGGATGGGTTCTGAGGGGGAGCAGGACCCCCCTTTCCACTTCTCCTGAGGTTATCTATAATGCGGGTGCATTACAGAACATCCCGATTAACCCAAACCAGCATTTCTGAAATTCTGTTCTGCAAACAGTGGTGTCTCATAAGACACTCCAAGGAAAAGGAATTCCATGGCCAAGTAAATGAGGAACACTAGGTTCCTCAAGGCTTTTTGGAGCCTTAGGTACACGAATGTGCACAAAACATCTACAAGGCAGGCATTTCCCATCAACTGACTCAAGAACCCTATTTGCCAAGGGCTTTTCCAAGGGGCTTCTGTTCCCATCCCTGGGGTCAGGAGTGATCTGAAGAACCAGTGATGGAACACTGACCTATATCACTTCAGTGGGCTAAGAAGACAAACTTGAAAACTTGAGCATTTCAATAATCTCCTGATGGAAATTCTCCTAGAGTACATCATACTTCCCTACCTATCTTTAAACTGATAGCAGTAAATGTAATTTAACCTTTACAGGTGATTCAAGGAAGGGCACTATGAACAGCAACTGTGCTATACAATAATTGCAGGTAGGTGGTGTAGGCCCAACAGCATTGGTCTACATCATTCTTGAAAAAGCCCCCAACAAAGGTTTTCTGACGATCTTTAACCCGTCCCCTCTCCCTTCAACCCCCACAAAGACAACGCATATTTTGTCAGAAAACATGGGACTTGTCAAGTGCCATTCGTAAGGGTCCCTGAGGCAATGGAGCTGTCATCTGTTCTACAAGCACTGACTTATTCCAGGACCGTCCCACCATCAGGGTCTGATTCCCTGTCCTCACTTTTAACTGCAGTAGCTGTGGCCATCCGGCCATCACTTCTACTTCTGCCCCTGCTTCAGGTGCCCACTGTTCTCTCCACCCCACCCCCGTTATTCTCCCAGACTCCCTCTCCTCCTCTTCTTTGATTCAGTCTCCTGTCCCTTCTCCGTACTCATGTCACGTGGCTGGCCTTTGACAGACACTGCCAATCCCGGGACTCCTTTCCTTCCACCAGCAAACCAGCCCGTCAAAGCATGGGAGGGATCATCTTCTGGTTTTTAGGCTCTTCCGGATGATCTGCACCAGTGTTGGCTGCTCAAAGCTTCTCTGATCACTGCCAAAGACTCCTTTTCTTTTCGGCTAATTTTAGAATTGGCATTCTGGATGCTTTGTGGGAGCTGGAAATCTGGAATTTGGATAACTGAGGTGTTTCTATAGTTTCTGAAATGGTTAGGTATTTGTAGAACATAAGACAGAAACTTCTTTCCAGTACAACTACACACTCCAAACCTAAACATACCATACAGAGTTTTGCAATAGTCATTCCTCATGTGAGGGCCATTCTACTACAGGAAAATAGTTCCAAAGAATTTCTGTACAAGAATTCTTTTTTCCCCAAGGACCAGGCCAGCTGTTATTGCTTTATTTGTGCATTTCAGTAAGTCCCAGGGTTAAATGAATCAGACTTACAGACAACTCATACTTGCCCTTTAATGTTATGTAAATTTGCCCTCACTTTCAAACAATTGAACCAACCCCTACTCTGCTCACAACAAATTCTTCATCACAATTACCTTCACTTGCCGCACATGCAACTTTTAAATCATTGAAAAGGCTTGTAGTCTTTTCTTGCACTAAAGTAAGGCTAAATAAGATCCGTATGCAGCTGTTCCGACTTACCTACAAATTCTTAAAGACACACTTAGGAAAGGATCTCGTTAGTAACCTGGGGACTGCCTGTATTTATCAGTTAATGTTTAATTTGTGCATTATTTTTATTTTTCATTTCTAAATTGAAATAAAGTTATGTAACTTAAAGCTTGGCATAGTTTGCAGTCCACCCCCTACCGCCAAATGAGGTGAGAGGTTTCTAGGGATTTAGGGGGTCATCTGAGGGGTTAAAATTAAAAGAAATCAATTGGAAAACCAGTCTGGGCTTTGCCAGGGATTGTAGGCTGCCCTAAGGTTCTGTGAGGCAGGAAAAACAAGGAGGTCAGTGGTGACACTTGCTGATTTGTTTGTTTCAGCCAAGAAAACTCTGCTGACCCACTGATTGCTACTGACAGCAGCTGATTTGAACCTGTTTCTTTGGAACAGATTTTTAGACTATTAGGCACAGAAAAAGTCACCGCTGGGAAAACATGGAGCCAGAGTCCAGGGTGAGTCATCAACATAGGCTGCAACTTGGCCGTGGGATCCATGTCGAAGGCAGCATTTCCTTGGGCGCTGTTGCCGTATATACTTTTCGTCTTGTTTTATGGGCAAAATGGGCATATAAAGAGTTTGCTCTAATCTTGAACTGCCCCTTTCTTGGCTTGATTCTGTGAAAGTAGACAATTAAGACTTGCTGTCTTGTTTGATTGACAGTGGGGCCTTGGCATGGTCACCTCTCCTCTCTGGACCTCAATTTCCTCATCTGTAAACAGAGGGATTGGTCTACATATCTGCCAGAATCCTAACTTAAAGTTTCTATGACCAATGGGCATGTACATTCGAGATGTTGTACGTACAACAAGAAATTTCTCTCTGCTACATGTTCTCATTGGTTGCTCCATTTTTAAGAGCAAATACAGACCCTGATAATAAAAGTTGTTTTTGACTCTACTTCATTGAACCTTTGGGAAGGCAATATTTGATGCTCAGAATATTTTCTGAGTTAAAAACTAAAAAGATCCTGTGGTCGACCCTGCCCTCCTGGGGTCCTACATACCGATATCCCCTGGCTCTAGCTGCATCGCCATGGACTGGCAGTGTCTCCGGCACTGGAAGGGAGGGATGAGCTGCAACATGGCCTCACCACTGACAATGGTAAACAGCTCGTGCATTCTGTGTGTCTGTAGGAAAGAACAGCAGGGGAAAAAGGAAGGGAAAGACAGCAAAATAAAATCTGGGGTTCAGTGGGGGATTAGTACACAAAAATCCTTACACATGTGGCTGTGAGTTTCCTAGCAGCCTAAGCAAAGAGGAAAATAGAACCAACAGCACAATTCAGTTATGTTCAAAAGATAAAACAAACTAGTTTCTCCTAAGCATGGCATCTCCTGGTACTGAGACCAGGGTAAAATCTCTTCTATGGGTTCTCCTAAAGAGACATGGTGACTGAGTAGGCGACATCCTCAACAACAGCCCTATAGCAGATAATGAGCTTCATAATTTGCAACTATTTCTAGCCACGGCTTCAAAGTAAGCAAAGGCAAAAATGCCTAGTTCTGCAATTAGCAAAAGAGGTTCCAGAAGAGACCAACAAGTGGTAGTCTAGGTATGCACTCTCTGAGGGCTTGGTTTGATCCAGACTTTTTAGAGAAATTGATGGCCTGCGTTTCCTTTGCATGATTTTCCATGGACATCATTTGCTACCAGGGTTTTGATAAGAATTGAACAGCAGCAAGTTCAAGTTTACACTTGCTGGCAAAAGTCGGCTAAACAAACATGCCATGCTACTGATTAAAACCTAATGACAGTCATGTTGCCTTCTGATTTTGAAAACTAAGAAGACAACCAGGATATGCACCTCGGTAGGTAATTATTGCACCTTGGAGGGTATACTACTGCCACCAACAGGCTTTAAGTGCAAGCTCCAGCATGCCAGGCAAGGAGCGATGAACCCTGGGGCGGGGGCAGGGTAGGCAGTAAGGATAAAAGACGGGTCTTACTTGGGCTTCTCTCCCTACCCAGATGGTAAGAGAAAAACCCTAGTGCCTTGCCTCTCCCTCCTCTCCCAGCTCCTGCCCTTTAGGGCAGCCACATCAACTGCAGCAGGGGTCAGAAGCCTGGCTTCCTGGGCCCCTGGTTTCCTCTCCACCACTCAGGGCCTCCAGAGCCTTGGGTTTTGGCCTTCTCTTTCCCTGTTCTCAACCCCATCTCTCTGCTGCTCCCACAGGCCCTGGCCATGCTGCTGCTGCCATGGCAACACTAGAGCCATTTCAACTGCTGCTGTAGTAGCAGCAGGACTGGGTGTCTTGAGCTGGCCTGCGGCTGACTGGTAGCAACACTGGCAGAGGCCCTGACATCTGCAGTCTTGAAAAAATCCCCAAAAAACTAAAAAAAGTGGACATATCTCTCTTTCCTATGGGCCGGAGAGGGGCATGACTACGTTACTTGGCACCCAGGATGGAAAGAAACAGATAACAGGATGGAGCAGGCCTGCCTTAGGCAACACCACGGAGTGGGTGAAGTGAGCCTTGCAGCCCCTCACCTCTTCCCCCAGGACCTCAGAACAGCCTGGTCCACTTCCTATCTTCTATCCCAAGGCTGCCTCTTGCATACAGGGCCCCAAAACACGTGACTTCCCAGGGACCTAAGCCAGAGATGTGGACAGCAGGGTTGGGTAACAAGGGTGGGAGAAAGGACAGCTTGGGCCAGGGTGGGGCAAGAGATGCTCCAAGCAGACTCTCAGGAGTTTTGCTTTTTTGGGCCCCTCCCCTTCCCAAAACATCCTTGAGATAACTTTGATAGGTGTTTGAGTGACTCTGTATTCACCCCTTTGGCTGGGCTCACTGGTGTCCCAGTTAAACAGGCTGGTGAGATTAACTTCAGTATTCAAGTAGGAGCATCAAGATAAAGGCCCTCGCCCAGAATTATAATTATGACAATGAAATCATGTTAGCGCCCTGAGCTCTAGCCCAGGACAACCGGATAAATTCCTTTATAATCTGAGGCAAAAGCCCAGCACCTCCACCCCACTGCTGGCAGACAGAAGTTCTTACTTCTAGACAAAATGTTTGCTTTTGTAGACTTTTAAATTCCTTCAACACTGTTCAGCAAATTTGGAGCCAGACAATAGTATCAGGAGGCTGAAGCCACAACCCGGAGTTGGTAGGGGCCACAGTTCAGGAAATATACATTTTTTACAAAGGAAAATTCATCCTTTTAATTCTTCTAAAACAACCCAAGCTCAAACATCTTCTTCAGGAATGAGATTCAACCAAGGAGCACTTCAGAGAAAAATAAACAGACAAACACAGAAAAGAGTTACCCAGTCGGCTGGCCCCCAGAGAGGTACCTGCCAGCTCTAGGCCCTGTGGTCCCTCCTCTCCTCTGTAAACACTTAGCCAAGTACCGAGCTGGGAGGTGATGGAGGCTGAGTGGGCCTTTCCACCAGACTGTGCTACCTGCTTCAGACATGTGTCTACCAACCCTTCTGTCCCAAATCCTCCCCACACTCCCAAGATTTTTGCTTTTCCAGTTCTCTACCAGAAGTATCTTCATTTGTTTGTTCCGGTGAAAGGCAACCTGGGGGTGAGGAGTGAAGGGGAGCCCTCTAATTAACTTGCTGTGTGTAGCTGGGCTCGGTTTCCTTATCTACAAAATGAAGAAGGTGGATTATTCACTTACATACTGTTGATTTACAGCTTGCCTACTTCCTAAAATAATTTGACTAACAACTCTCGAGTCCTTTCAAATTTTAGCATTCCACCACTGGTCTCACCCCTTCAGGAGCAAGGGAGAACGAAGAAAACAAGAGAAAAGGGAAAGATTAGTCCAAAGGACTAATGGACCACAACTACCACAGCCTCCACCAGACTGAGTCCAGTACAACTAGATGGTGCCCGGCTACCACCACTGACTGCTCTGACAGGGATCACAACATAGGGTCCTGGACAGAGCTGGAGAAAAATGTAGAACAAAATTTTAACTCACAAAAAAAAGACCAGACTTACTGGCCTGACAGAGGCTGGAGAAAAATGTAGAACAAAATTCTAACTCACAAAAAAAGACCAGACTTACTGGCCTGACAGAGGCTGGAGAAACCCTGAGCATACCCCTGGACACCCTTTTAGCTCAGTAATGAAGTCACTCCCGAGGGTCACTGTTCAGCCAAAGATTAGACAGCCCCATAAAACAAAACGAGACTAATGGGGCACAACAGTCCAGGGACAAGGACTAGAAGGCAAGAGGGTACAGGAAAGCTGTTAAGAGGGAACCCAAGGTCGAGAAGGGAGAGTGCTGACATGTCGTGGGGTTGTTAACCAATGTCATAAAACAATATGTGTACTAACTGTTCAGTGAGAACCTTCATCTGTAAACCTTCATCTAAAGTACAATAAAAAAATAAAATAAAATTTTAGCATTCCACTTCCTCTAATGTAGAAAAGTAGCTTGCCCCCAGGTATTAAGGGCAGGAAACAGATTTGCAAGGTAACCAGACCTTCTGTACACCTTCATAAAAAGGTGGTCCACTGCAGGTTTCCTGGCTAGCAGCAGTGGGGGAGACCTTTGTACATGTAGGTGTCCTCTCAATTCACCCTTTAAGTCGATATGCAGGGGAGGCCTTGGTTATGGCATCAGCCCAGTCCCAAATGAGGAAAATTCTAGATCCAGGTTCTCTTAAGATTTCCTACCTTACTCCCCACAACAGGTTCCGGGTGAAGAAGGAAGCATTTTTTCAAGGAGGCATCTTTTGGAAATGGTAGGTAGGTGAAAACAGGAAAAAGCTCATGTAAAATTTGTGACCTATTCAGAGGTCTTCTCCTGTAAAAGTTTGAAACAGAAAAAAGTAATTAAGCTGGGCAAGCCAGCCTGTTCCATGACTTACAGAGAGCTAAACAAGGTCAGAAAAATGGTGGGTAGTGGGTAAAGAGGAGGAAACACAGGTATAGTTTCTTAAGTACTTGGTCCATGAAGAATAGTACATGCACACACATGAACTCTACAGCCACGATCTGTACATGCAGCTGTTGTTGTTAGGTGCCATAAAGTCGGTTTAGACTCACAACGACCCTGCATACAATAGAACAAAACTGCCTGGTCCTGCGCCACCCTCACAATCCTTGTTATGTTTGCGCCCATTGTTGCAGCCACTGTGTCAATCCATCTCGTTGAGGGTCTTCCTCTTCTTCGATGACCCTCTACTCTACCAAGCACAATGTCCTTCTCCAGGGACTGGTCCCTCCTGATAATATGTCTAAAGTACGTGAGACGAAGTCTCACCATTCTTGCTTCCGAGGAGCACTCTGGCTGTACTTCTTCCAAGACAGACTTGTTCATTCTTCTGGCAGTCCATGGTATAGTCAATATTCTTCGCCAACACCATAATTCAAAGGCATTAATTCTTCTTCAGTCTTCCTTGCTCATTGTCCAGCTTTCACATGCATATGAGGTGACTGAAAATACCATGGCTTGGGTCAGGCGCACCTCAGTCCTCAAAGTGACATCTTTGTTTTCAATACTTCAAAGAGGTCTTTTGCAGCAGATTTGCCCAATGCAATGTTGTTTCATTTCCTGGCTGCTGCTTCCATGGGCGTTGATAGTGGATCCAAGTAAAACTAAATCCTTGACAACTTCAATATTTTGTTTATCATGATGTTGCTTATTGGTCCAGTTGGGAGGATTTTTGTTTTCTTTATGTTGAGGTGTAATCCATACTGAAGGCTATAGTCTTTGATCTTCATCAGTAAGTGCTTCAAGTCCTCTTCACTACAGCAAGCAAGGTTGTGTCACCTGTATATCACAGGTTGTTAATGAGTCTTCCACCAATCTTGATGCTGTGTTCTTCTTTATATAGTCCGGCTTCTCAGTTTATTTGCTCGGCATACAGGTAAGTATGGTGAAAGGATACATCCCTGACACACATCGTTCCTGATTTTAAACCACGCAGTATCCCCTTGTTCTGTTCGAACAACTGCCTCTTTGTCTATGTACAGGTTTCGCATGAGCGCAATTAAGTGTTCTGGAATTGCATTCTTGGCAATGTTATCTATAATTTGTTATGATCCACACAGCTGGATGCCTTTGCGTAGTCAATAAAACACAGGTAAACATCTTTCTGGTATTCTCTGCTTTCAGCCAAGATCTGTCTGACATCAGGAATGACATCCCTCGTTCCATGTACTCTTCTGAATCCGGCTCGAATTTCTGACAGTTGCCTGTTGATGTACTGCTGCAACCGTTTTTAAATGATCTTTGGCAAACTCTTACTTGCATGAGATATTAATGATATTATTCGATAATTTCTGCATTCGGGTGGATCACTTTTCTTTGGAATGGACACAAACATGGATCTGTTTAAGTCTGTTGGCCAGGTAGCTGTCTTCCAAATTTCTTGGCATAGACAAGTGAGCACTTCCAGTGCTGCAACCATTTGTTGAAACATCTCAGTTGGTATTCTCTCAATTCCTGGAGACTTGTTTTTCGCCAATGCCTTCAGCACAGCTTTGACTTTTTCCTTCAATATCACTGGTTCTTCATCATATGCTACCTCCTGAAATTGTTGAACATCGACCAATTCTTTTTAGTTCAATAACTCTTTGTGTGTTCCTTCCATCTTTTTTTGATGTTTCTTGTGTCATTCAATATTTTGCCCAAAGAATCCTTCAATATTGCAACTTGATGCTTACATTTTTTCCTCAGTTCTTTCAGCTTGAGAAATGCTGAGGGTCTTCTTCCCTTTTGGTTTTCTAACTCCAGGTCTTTGCACATGTCATTATAATACTTTGTCTTCTCGAGCCACTCTTTGAAATCTTCTGTTCAGCTCTTTTACTTCATCATTTCTTCCTTTTGCTTAGGCTACTTTAATTCACCAGCACCTTTCAGAGTCTCTTCTGACATCCATTTTGGTCTTTTTTCTTCTTTCCTATCTTTTTCATAACCTTTTGCTTTCTTCATGTATCATGTCCTTGATGATATCCCACAACTCATCTGGTCTTCAGTCATTAATGTTCAATGCCTGAAATCTATTCTTGAGATGGTCTCCAAATTCAGGTGGGATATACTCAAGGTCATATTCTGGCTTTTGCAGACTTAATTTTTTTTCTTCAGCTTCAACTTGAACTTGCATATGGGCAACTGATGGTCTGTTTCTGCAGTTGGCCCCTGGCCTTGTTCTAATGATATTGAGCTTCTCCATTGTCTCTTTCCACAGATGTAGTCGATTTGACTCCTGTGTTTTCCATCCAGTGAGGTCCACGTGTATAGTCATTGTTTATGTTGTTGAAAAAAGGTATTTGCAACGAATAACTTATTGGTCTTGTAAAATTTTATCATGCAATCTCCAGTGTTGTTTCTTTTTTTTTAATTGTGATTTAAGTGAAAGCTTACAGAGCAAAATAGTTTCTCATTAAACAGTTAATACACAAATTGCTTTGTGACACTGCCAATCCCGTAATGTGTCAACACTCTGCCCTTCTCCATCCCAGGTTCCTTGTTTCCATTTGTCCAGTTTTCCTGTCCCTTCCTGCCGTCTCGTATTTGCTTTTGGGCTGGTATGCCCATTAGCCTTGTATACATGAAATACAAAGCACATTCCTCACGTATGTTATTGTTGGCCCTACAGACCTGTCTGATCTTTGGCTGAAGGGTGAACTTCAGGAGTAACTTCAGTACTGAGTTAAAAGGGTGTCCGGGCGCCATACTCTTGGGGTTTCTCCAGTCTCTGTCAGACCAGCATGTCTGGTCTTTGTATGTGTATGTGTGTGTGTGTGTATGTGTGTGTGTGTGTGAATTTGATTTTTGTTCTGCATTTTTCTCCTGCTCTGTCTGGGACCCTCTACTGTGATCCCCGCTAGAGCAGTCGGTGGTGATAACCAGGCATCATCTAGCTGTTCTGAGCTCAGTCTGGTGGTGGTTGTGGTAGTTGTGGTCCATTAGTCCTTTGGGCTAATCTTTTCCTTGTGTCATTGGTCTTCTTCATTCTCTTCTTCTGCAGCTGTGATGGGATCAGTAGATTTATCTTAGATGGCCGCTTGCAGGCTTTTAAGACCTCAGTTACCACTCACCACAGTCAGATGCAGAACATTTTCCTTATAGACTACGTTATGCCTATTGAGTTATATGTCCCCTGAGACCATGGTCCCCAGCCCTCAGCCCAGTGTCATTTCTATCACCAAGGCCATATTTTCCAACTAGTGATGCCTCTTCTGTTTCCAACTTTCACATTCCGATCACCAGTAATTATCAATGCATCTTGATTGCATGTTTGATCAATTTCAGACTGCAGAAGTTGGTAAAAAGCTTTAATTTCCTCACCTTTGGCATTACTAATTAGTGTGTAAATCTGAGTAACAGTCGTATTAACTGGTCTTGCTTGTAGACGTATGGATATCATCCTATCACTGACAGTGTTGTACTTCAGGATATACCTGGAAATGCTCTTTTTGACAATGAATGTGACGCCACTCCTCTTCAACGTGTCATTCCTGGGATAGGAGATCATATGATTCAAAATGGCCAATGCCAGTCCATTTCAGCTCACGAATGCCTAGTATAGCAATCTTTATGCGTTCCATTTCATTTTTGACGACTTCCAATTCTCCTAGATTCATACTTTGTACATTCTATGTTCCTGTTATTAATGGATGTTTGCAGCTGTTTCTTCCCATTTTGAGTCCTGCCACATCAGCAAATGATCTCAAAAGCTTTACTCCATCCACATCATTAAGGTCGACTCTACTTTAAGGAGGTAGCTCTTCCCCGGTCGTATTTTGAGTGCCTTCCAAACTGAGGGGCTCATCTTCTAGCATTATATCAGACAATGATCTGCTGCTATTCCTAAGGTTTTCACTGGCCAATTTTTTCAGAAGGAGACTGCCAGGTCCTTCTTCCTAGTCTGTCTTAGTCTGGAAGCTCCACTGAAACCTGTCTGCCATGGGTGACCCTGCTGATATTTGAAATACTGGTGGCATAGCTTCCAGCATCACAGCAACACACAAGCCACCACAGTATGATACACCGACAGATGTGTGGTGGTGTACACCTGGTTGGGATGTTTATAAAGCCCAGCTAAAACAACACGTACAGGAAGGAAACAATCTATTCATCCCATCTTGAAAAACAGGCTGAAGAAATAACAGGCTAGGAGGGGACAAAGAAGAAGAGAAAAAGAGAGGATAAAAAACTTAAACCTTCTTCTGAGGCAGAGTGGTATGGCAATGGGGGGCCTGATTACCTTGTTAAACTGGATGGTCATTCATGTAAATAAAATGGCAAATTTAAAAACAGATGGAAGCATCAAAAATTATCAGTAAGTTCCAACAAAAGCCTAAATAACCAATTTTAACTCTAGAATGGTTGCAGATGGAAGCTAGCTTTCCTTTACTTTCTGGAGAGCAACCTGACCCCAAGGAACAGACCACGCCTTCTACAGGACACAAGAAGGAACAGGGAGACAGATCTGGGTTTCGATCCTGCTGGGTAACCTTGGACAAGTGACTTACCCTCTCTGATACCCACTTTTCTGATCTGAAAAATGAGAATGATAATTCCCACTTTCCAGAGCTATTATGAGCATCACCAATGGACAAGAGACATCAAGCACCAAGGCACAGTGCCTGGTGCAAACAAGTGCCAGAAATGTAGTCTTCCTTCTATTTGTCTTGTTCTCTCTTTACTCCTTAATGCTCAGGACCAGTTCTGCATAAACATAAATGCTAAACACATACTTAGAAATATATTATGGTTCTATTAGGCAATCCTGGTGTCTGCCCATGGCGACCTATCCCACCCCTCCTCCTGACACACCTTTTCCATCCGTCTCCTTTGTGTGCATCTTTTGTTTTCAATAGTGAGCTCTGGGGGACCATTTGACTTAAAGTGGGCATGGTAAAGTGCTTACGTAGTGTCGAGCACATTATGGTCTCAGTGGTAGCTATCACTGTGTTAACATTTGGTCTGCCCTCTTCCTACACTCAGGATAAGAGCCCCTTTCTATGCTCACCATGGATAAGGAAACGGGAACCACCGGTCAGGAAAACAGCGCCACCATTTGGTGAAAAACCCTTCGGTGAAGCCTTCTGCAACCTCAGGGTATCGACACAAAAAATGCTGAAGCTCCTCAGACAACAGAGGCTGTTCCGTCTTGGAAAGGCAGAAAACAAAGCAAAATAAAACAACACTGGGTTAGTTATCAGAAATTTCATAGAGCTTGATGTTTCCTAGCCTTTAAACAGGTAATCAAACAGTGGGAGAATCAGGCGTGCTTACCTTGATCACCAGAGGATGGAGTTGCTCAAACCTCTCGGGAGTATCTTCTAGGAGCATTACCTTGAGCGGTAAGTTCTGGGTACAGTCAGTGCAGTTGGCAGGGATGGGGTCTGACTCATTTTGCTCACAGTCATTTGTTGACCAGGGGTCAAACTCTGGGAGAGGAAGGGATATGGAGAAAGCAGATACAGGAAGAACACAGCTTATAAACCCAGTAGCTCCAACAAGGAAACTTGAAAAGAAAAATATTATTGTAATTTGTAAAAACTAACAAGGATACACACTGATGACCTGAGAAAAGATACATATGAAATAAGTAGCCTTTGAGGGGAGGAGCAGAGGGCCCAGGGGACAGAGGTGGGAAGAAGAGGTACTTTTCTCTGTGTACGCTTTCACACTTTACAGAGAATTTTTTTTTTTTTAACATGTGCATGTATTCCCTAAATCAAATAAACAAATAAAGTGTTTAACAGTTGGAAAAAACATTCAACAACGTGAGGTTGGAGATGCAGCTCTTCCTGTTTTCTAACCTGTGATCCACATGTTTGAAATGCCTACAGCACACGAGGGTGGGGCAGCTAGAAAGTGTGGTCCCACAGTCACTGTGAACCTTGTGGTGTGTCTTCTCACACACTCCAGGCATGTGCCTAGACCCTTGGCTCACAAGTATGCTGACAGAGGCCAGGACAGCTCTGGGAAGGAAAAGTGAGAAGAGTGTACACAGAGAGAGAAGAGACGTAGAAGAAAGATGGGACTTTTCAGGCGCCCATCTTTGGGGTAAAGTGAACTGCATCTGCCCTAGCGCCAAAGCAGGTGAGGGTCATTAACTGATGTTTCTACCACCATGGACCACAAGTTGATCAGAAATGGAAGAACACTGCACGTAAACCCTGATGTGAGTGCCAGCCATCTCCTGACACCGTCTCCTGGGTTGGCTCCCTCTCTGAGGGGTTCCTCTTTCTACACAGCCTTTCCCAGTTTCCCTCTGTTCCTTCCCTCTGACACCATCCCACTTATCATGTTATTGCATTATTTCTTGTTTACTTTCTGTTCTGTTCTGGGTTTCATCTGTGTTCTCTGACAGATGTGTTAAACTAGAATCTGAATCCAAAATGTTTCACAAGATGGTCTCTGACTAAAACCCAATGAAAACCAATCAGGAGACAGCCTACAGCAAAAGACGACAGACAACCAAATGTGGCTGAATTAAAGTCAATTATTTAAATCAATAAACACAGTTGGAAGCTGACTCTGAACTACAAACCACTTTCTGTAGATGTTGGCATCAGCAACAAAGACAAGCAGCAACAACTTTATTCTTGTTTTCTTTAAGGCAGTACTAGTGGGGCTTAAGAAATCCTCATTAGGGAAGGACTATGTTTCTTCTTAGCAAACAGTCTCCTGAATACCCTCCAAGCACCCTCCATCTCTTGCAGATGGTACCTGAGATCCCTTGAGTCAGCTGCCTCATTCCCTTCTCAGCCTGTCTTGGCCTGCAGGTAGATTACCAACCAGAAGCCTACTGCTGCAACCCTCTCCTGGATAGGGGCTTCTCCTCCCACAATGCTCACCACGAGCCTCCAGGAGGAAGGTGTGGCCAGACTCCAGTGTGGCCTCTGTCAACTTGAGAAGGTTATGTATGTTATGTTCTCTATATTATGGTCTTGGAGTCATAATGCCCCAGAGTGAGTAAAATCCCACCCTGGAATAGCCAACAGCATGCAGCCTGACTTTCCTATGCCATCACTAATCCACAACTTTTCTTCAACTCCCTAAAGGATGCTGTAGCTCCTCACAAAAGAGCTATCCACTCTTCCTGCACCGCCAGGCAGAAAGGCTGCTGGAACTTGGTTATCAACTTCCTGTCTTTCTTTTTATTATCAAGGCTTCTTGACTCCTATGACCAAGCCCATTGCCGTAGAGTCGATTCTGACTCATAGTTACCCTACAGGACAGAGTAGAACTGACCCATAGGGTTTCCAAGGAGCACCTGATGGATACAAACTGCCAACCTTTTTGGTCAGCAGCTGTAGCTCTTTACCACTACACCACCAAGGTTTCCTTAACTCCTATACCAGCTACTTAATATAAGAAAGGCCGCGACACAGAGGAGGAACTCCATATATAAGAGTTAAATAAAGCCCATAATCTGTATTCCAAATTCCCATCACGGTTTGGAATTCATTTCACTGTTTGAGACGTCAAAAACAATCTCTCAGACACAACATGGCCTGAAGTCAAGAGACTGCAACTGTCCACCCTTCTCGGCATACTGGGCGCTCAGCAGAACAGCCAGAGTAGGCCAAGGCCGACAGGCAGGAGGCTTCCTGGGGCCTGAGGGTTGTTTACAAAGAAAACTCACTTAGGCCGGTTCATTGTGGACAACTGTAACGCACTCTGGAATTTTAAGTGAGGAAAGTCTTTTTACACAGATTATCAACCTGGCAAAAAGCAAAAAAAAAAAAAAATCTTTCTAGGACAAAAAAACCATTTTGGGTAAAAACGACAGGAAAGAGAGAAAGGAACAAAGCCAATACTAGCTCCACAAGAGCAGAAGGTTTGGTCTGTTTTGTTCACTGCTCTGTCAAGAACAGTGCCTGGCATAATGCAAAAAAAAAAAAAAAAATTCATACCAAACCAAACCCATTGCCATCAAGTTGACTCTGACTCATAGCGATCCTACAGAACAGAGCAGAACTGCCCCGTAAGGTTACCAAGGAGTGGCTGGTGGATTCGAACTGCTGACCTTTTGGTTAGCAGCCAAGCTCTGTTATAGTAGCACTAGATAATTAAGACACTACCCAAGGCTGGAAACTAGAAAAAGAGGTGGAGTAGGGTCAGGAGGAAACACCACCATTGGTGGTGGTGCCTCTGGCACAGCCTCCCAGCTCCAGTTCCCTTTATCACTGCCAAGGCCCCACTGCAAGGAGGGTCAGGTGACCCTGGGAAGCTGTGGACAGGCCAGTCCTTAAGAAAACAATATGCTCATGGGGTTTCCTTTGGGGAGCTGAATCTGCCACACCATCCTCCCCTGATATTTACTTTAAAGACATTGCTGTTGTTGTGTGCCGTCGAGTTGA
This sequence comes from Trichechus manatus latirostris, assembly GCF_000243295.1. Lineage (NCBI taxonomy): Eukaryota > Metazoa > Chordata > Mammalia > Sirenia > Trichechidae > Trichechus > Trichechus manatus. The sequence goes on along the minus strand of NW_004444001.1, from coordinate 1,603,243 downwards.
TTCTGACTCATAGCAACTCTATGACTAAGGAGAACTGCCTCAAAGTAATCCTAATTTGAAGACAGTTGTTTTTAGTACCAGGACGTTAAGAAAGATATTTATATTTTTTACGTTTCCCGCTCTCTCACAGGCCCAGCAGTTTGAACTTGCTTGTACCTAATTCTCCCCAACGTGTTTTTATTTACCCCTTATATGATGATGTGTTCTTAAGTTTGTTTCCTTTCAAATGCTATGCAAAAGGCTCTTAGTTTTACCTATCCACAGCTTCCTAGAATTATCACACTTAGGAAAACATGGTACATAAATATCCATATTTACAAGTGAAAAACAGCACTGTAACAGAATTAACAACATTAAATAGCTAAAACCACACCCCTCCAATGCTTTCTCTTTGGGACTTAACTCCAAGGACTCATTTTATTTTCATTTGCAAGGCAAAAAATTAATTTGGAGTGGATCAAATAACCTGGCCTGTAGACAAGACATTAATGCTTCTTGAATTTTAAACTCTGATTTAGAGAAGGAGCAAGCACTATCCATTGGCTGTCTTTCATTTCTTAACTCAATAGTCTGTGGAGATGTACTTTGTAGGATGGGAGGAAGGAAAGTAAATGACATTAACCAGGTCCTAAAAACGGTTTAATTCCTCCCATGTGCAAGGAGGCTGTGAGGAGAAGATAGGCAGGAAAGGAGACAAGTTTCTCTGGCGCCTGCCCGCAGATGCTCTGGACCTTCCTGCTGGAGTTGAAAAGTTCATTTTTTGAGCTCTGCTGGTGACATTTCAAAAACAACTTTCCCAACAGATACAAGGAAGTTTTATCTGGAATAAAAAACTCTAAATATATGATCTGTTGATTTAAAAAAAAAAACAAAAAAAAAAACTCACGAGTTTTGTTTTAGAATGTTTTACAATGTTACTTTCCTCTGATTCTGATATATTTTGGAAATCTTTCCATGACTTTCTCGAGTGTACAAAAAAAGCTTTCAAAGGCAACTCGATCCAAGTGATGATTCTTATGATTGATTAGGTCTTGGCTTAAAGAATGGCATTATGATTATAAAGCTTAGCTTCAGCTAGCAAATTTTTTCTGAAACACTACTGAAAAGAAAACATATTTCCTCAACAGTTATGCTGGATCCTAAAGGTTTCAGAACACAGCTATACAAAAAGTTCTACAAGCCATTTCTGATATTAATTTACATATTCTTCCATATTGATAAAGAAGATAAATACTACCACCAAAAAGAAAAAAACCTCAAAATAATATCCCTCTGTTCTTTCTCTTAAGGAGCCCTGGTAGCATAATGGTTAAGCACTCGGCTGCTAACCAAAAGTTCGGCAGTTTGAACCCACCAGCTGCTCCACGGGAGAAAGATGTGACAGTCTGCTTCCATAAAGATCTCCAGCCTTGGAAACCCTATGGGGCAGTTCTACTCTGTCCTATAGGGTCGCTGTGAGTTGGAATCAACTTGATGGCAATGGGTTTGGTTTGGTTTATTCTTTCTCTTAGGAAGAAAGACATGGCAATCTATTTCCAAAAATCAGCCAATGAAAACCCTATGGATCACAATGGTCAGATCTGCAACCAATCTTGGGGATGGCATAGGATCGGACAGCATTTCATTCTGTTGTATATGGCGCTGCCAAGAGTCGAGGGCTGACTCATCTTACCGCATATTACACTATTCTCAAAAAGAAACCCCTCAAATGATCTGTCAGACTAGGAATTCCTGTGATGGCACTGATGCACTGTTACTAGAAACCTGTTTCTTAAATTCAACTTATTGGCAAAATTAATACACTTATGAGCACTAAATGAACTATGATACAGAGAGAAAAAACTAAATTGGAGGAGTAGAATATACAGCTACACACAAACTTAGCCCAATGGGCTAAGGACTGATAGAAGATCTGGTTAAAAGAGGCTGGACTCAGATGTTTTCAATAAATCAATAGTGATTTATAAAATACCTAGTATGGATAGGAATCACAGGAGAGAAAAAGGTAGACTAAGATAGAGTCAAATCCTTCCTATAGGCAAACATTCTCATCCCCACCCTACATGTTTTTGAATCAAGAGGTTTGAATTTTGGCTCCACAAGATGTGTCTCTCTGGCTTATCTCTTAACCTCTCTGAGCCTCAGCTTCTCAATCTGCAAAATCGGGATAATAAAACCTATCCCACAGAATTTTAGTGAAGACTAAATTTAATGAGACAAGCCCAGGAAAATGCCTTCCATTAGATGTCAATAAATGTTATTTCCTTTCCCATCGTATACTGTGAAGAAAGTTGTATCTTGTAAGTAGTAATTGTGGCATTCTACCTGGAAAGGGCCTGTCTTCATCATCCCTATGTGGAGGAACTCCCTTATTTTCTGGCATATACTTCTTGGTAATGGGCAAGGACATCAGCCGGATGTGATGGATGAGTGAGAGCCAGGTGTGAGCTCCTGAAAGCACTGGTTCAGGTGGTAATGGGCTGAAAGGTTGAATCACAAAGTAGGCAGTGAGCAAGATTAATCCCAGGGTCACAAGGACCTACAAGGAAAGATAAGAAAAGGATTAATAACTATCCCAGCAAACAAAACACCATAATACCAAGGGAGGGTGGGGGAACAGTCCTCTTCTGCTATTCCCAATGTGCCTTAAGAACTAATTCATTTTCATAAACAAGCCATTCACATTCACGTCTGAAAGCATCTAATGTTTGAGAACTACGAGGACTGCAAGGCTCACCAAGCTTCTATCATACTATCAGGGGATATGTCCCCCATTAAAAAAACATGCACAAATATATTTTAATTATAAATACACAGCTTTCATCTAGGACCTTGAACCAAATAGTCAAATTTCCTAGTAACACATGATAATAAGAGCGAAGGACAATTTATTCACAGAAAACACAAAGTTCAGTGGTGGAATCAGTCAGTGATAATATCTGGGCAGAATGCTGAAGAGTTTGTGCTCTGTCTAAGCTATTTCCAAGTCAGAACATATTTTTACCTTATACAGAGCTATAAGGAAAGGATACTGGGGCGCTCCCCTCTGAGGTTCATTCTTTTCCAGCAGCTGTCTGATAAATTTTTCAATTGCCTTCTCGGACATGCCACACTGATGGCCTGTCTGCCTCACCAAATCAACAGTCTCTGAAAGTTTGTCATAAATGCTGAGCTCGTTGGCGGCAAGATCCATGTCTTCCAACACAAAATCCCTGAAACAGAGAAAATAAATGTAAAAAGAAAGATGGTTTCTTTAAAATTGCATCCTCCTCAAGTGGAACAGTGCTTCTTGACATATCTGTGGGGAAGGACCATTTCTGCTGTTTTCTCAATCCACTGTAGTCCAATACGTTTTGTAAAAGACAATAAATATGTCCAGACAATGTCAATTTGCTATGCAAGTTTTTAAGCGTCACTTAATTGTGGGCTAGTAACAAGGCAAGGATGGCGAGACTTCGTCTCATGTACTTTGGACATGTTATCAGGAGGGTCCAGTCCCTGCAGAAGGACATTGTGCTTGCTAAAGTAGAGGGTCAGCAAAAACGAGGAAGTTCCTCAACAAGATGGATTGACATAGTGGCTGCAACAATAGGTGTAAACACAGCAACGATTGTGATGCTGGCACAGGACCTGGCAGTGTTTCGTACTGTTGTACATAGGGTTCCTATGAGTCTGAACTGACCCGACAGCACCTAACAATGACAACAACTGGTTTAAGGAGCCCTGGTGGCTCAACAGTTAAGCGCTCTGCTGCTAACCAAAAAGTCAGTGGTTCAATCCCACCAGCAGCCCCACAGGAGAAAAGACTTGGCTATCTGCTCCCATAAAGATTATAGCCTAGGAAACCCTATGGGGCAGTTCTACCGTGTTCTGTAGTGTGGCTAAGAGTCAGAATCAACTTGATGGCACACACCAACAACAATAAATGGTTTATGGACCAACACTAATCCCCAAACATATTCTGAGAACTGGAATATGGAGAGTGTTGTTGATCAATTATTTCTCTCCCATTGCATCAGACAGACCTTTTAGCAACACAAGAGGAGGAAATGATCACTAAAGCCAAGTGTTACGCTGATAAGCTTTGTTCCTGGCTGAGCAAGGATTTCAGTCAACACATAAACTGTGACACGGGGCTCTTTCGACCTTCCAGGGGGCAGTAATGCTTCCCAAACATAATTTTAGACAATTAAGAGCACTTTTTTGTATTTTATATATTTAGAAGATCTAAGATTTCTAACTAATTTCAAATGAATTCAGGTTGTGTTCTCATAGTTACTTTAAAGCCAGATTGTTCCATATTGGCCATGGAAAAATAAACACCAAAGTGGCAAAGTACAGTTCTCTACTATCATTTATAAAATGAAATTAAATAGTTATTTTGACAAAGTGCTTGGGTTACATAATAATATTTTTCTTTATTGGCAGGAGAAAGGACAGTGCTTGGAGTTTATCACCTCTTCTACTGGACTTTTTTTTAACTCAGAAGGTCTTATTTTGCATTATTTCACCCCTAAAGTACTTCTAATTTTAAAAAACAACAACGTGTATATTCTTTCAGGAAGGAGATGCTGCCACCTGTAGGGGAGAGGACAGCAGGCATGTAGCTCCAGCAGAGAAAAGGAGGCCTAAAATGTCACGTGCCAGCACGCCTGTAAGCATATCTCCTTTTCCAGCAGTGTAATTCTTTCTGTCTGGTCCTCTTTATGACTATTAACCTTTTAGTTCACTAGTTCATAACTCTGCTTGCACCTTAGAATCACCGAGAGAGCTTTTAGTAAGTGTTCATACCTAGGCCCCAACCCAGACGAATTAAATCAGAACCAGACTTCTAATGGTAGACTAGGTGGTGCAAACAGTTAAGCACTCAGCTGCTAACCGAATGGGTGGAGGTTCAAGTCTACCCAGAGGTGCCTCAGAAGAAAGGTCTAGTGATCTACTTCTGAAAAATCAGCCACTGAAAACCCTAAGGAACACAATTCTATTCTGACACACACGGGGTCACCATGAGTTGGAATCAACTCAACAGCAACTGGTATAATCTAGACTTTGAGGAATTGGGGGAGGGAGAGAGGAACCCCATACACTAAAGGGGACACATCTCTTCCTCAAATTTGTTTGTTTATACTTTTATTCAGTCAGTCATTTAGTAATGGCAAGTTGTCACACTGATTGCTGAGTAATTCATCTTATGCCCTGAGATTTGAAACTATTGTTGTTGTTAGGTGCTGTCAAGTCAATTTCGACTCATGGTAACCTAATGTGTGCAGAGCAGAATGGCACTCCAAGGTTTTCAAGGCTGTGACCTTTCAGAAGCAGATCACTAGGCCTTACTCCTGAGGTGCCTCTGGATGGGTCTGAACTGCCAACCTTCGGTTAGCAGCCCGCTACCCAGGGCTCCTCACTACGCCATTCTGACAAGAGGCCAGGAGGAAGGAATGCAAAGCATTAAGAGCCACACTCACAAAAAACAAAAATTAAGATGTAGCACTTCC
>NW_004444001.1:1579714-1581701 GCF_000243295.1 Trichechus manatus latirostris | reverse complement strand
GCCGCGAGCCCTAGGGTAGCTCTGCCTTCCCGCCCCGAGTTTCCGCCAAAATAGAGCGCGCGACATCGCAGCCTGCGCGGGAACTCTCGCGAGATCTGGTGAGCACAGACTCTTGCTCCCCCTGGCGTTCCTCTCGCGCTCTTGCTAGTCCTTTGTCAGTCCTTTCCTCTCCTTGGGCAGGTACAAATTTCATGGCTGAACTGCTTCCTTCAACCAGCATTGGTTGAGTTCCTTTCTCTGTACCAGGTAGTGTGTTAGGCATTAAAGGGTGGAGTGGGAGGGATATGTAAAATGGAGAGCAGCTAGTATAAAAGACAAATAACTCAAATTTATTAATATTTGAGAACTTATTCTGTCAGATATAGCTATGAGTTGAAAATTGACTCGACGGCACCTAACAACAACATTCAGAAGACACATTACGCTTAGATATAGAATAAGTAAATGAAGTAAATACAAGTTACTCTGACTTTAATGTGAACTATCAGTTATAACTCAAAAGGAATCCAGGCCTCTTTGTCAACAAACTCCTTCCTAAAGACTCTGACTTCCAGTGTTCTCTTGCTGACAAAAACGCCAACAAATAATAAACCTCTCGGGATAGATTTTGGAGCGAGACACCAAAACACTGTCTTATTCTTATGTAAAACCCAATGTACGCTCTCTGTGCCCTAAGAGATACAGGAAAGAACTACAGAAGCCCAGCCAAAGGCAACTGAAATAGCAGGCAAAACAGACCAATGATTAAGACTTTTCCATTAGCTCCAGGGTCACAAAGAGGGCATAACATGAGACTGCAGCAGGTGCAAAATTAATTATACCTTACATTAGCACAGCATTCATCAGTTTAAAATGTACTTTCCTGTCCATTATTCATTCAGTGAAACCTGAGCACCCTTTGCTTGGTACCATGGGAGGAGAGCGAAAAGATGGAGGCCCAGTGCCTCTTTCAAGGAGCTCACTGACTAGTTTGATCTTTACGATTAAGGAAGTTAGGGTTGAGCTATGGTTAAGAGCGCAGGATCACCAGCTGTGGTACTTTGGGAACGTTACTTAATCTCAGTATGACTGTTTCCGCAAAGTAAAAAGGTAATATCTACCTCATGGGGTTGTGAAGATTGTCTGAATACACAATAACATGCTTAGCATAATGCCTGGCACATGGTAAGCATTCATTTAGCCATTATTAGGTAATGTGGGATACCCTGGGTGGTACAAATGGTTAACGTGCTCAGCTGCTAACTGAAAAGTTGGAGGTTCAAGTCCACCCAGAAGTGCCTTAAAAGAAAGGCCTGGCCATCTACTTCTAAAAAAAATCAGCCATTGAAAACCGTATGGAGCAGAGTTAACCCTGACGCGTGAGGCCTCCATGAGTAGGAGTCGACTCCAGGGCAACTGGTATTAAATGGTGTGCAAAGTATTTACTATAGAAGTTTATTTAGTCCGTTTCTTTCTTGTTCTCCCTCCAAACCTCCTCACACTACCTATCACTTTGCTTCTCCTCCTCTGGCCGAGTTTACTCTCCTACCAACCTTGGGGCATGATCCATCCCAGCCAGTCTCTCTAAGCCTTGCTCTCTTGCCCTGACCCTTTGACCTGCATTCTCCTGTCTCTCTCTTCCATATCTCTCATTCTCTTCCCGGCCCTTACACCTTCCTGCTCCCCTTACTTTTTGGCTTTGGAGTTGAGAGGCTCAGATTTGCTGTATGGCCCAGGACAGATAAACAAGTCATTAACTGCTGAGTCTCAGTTTTCACATCTGAAAAATGGGATAATAATACCTACTTTACAGGATTGCTTTGTGGAGTAAACGAGACAGAAAAATGTAAACCAAAACACCAAACCCGTTGCCGTGGAGTCGATTCATAGCGTAACCACTAGGTGAACCATACCGCGTCATACAAAAGCTAGTTACTGGCATTTCACTTATCCATTCCTTTTCATCTTATTCCTCCCCTTCTGGTTGCTGCCCGATTGTAGGACCAGG
>NW_004444001.1:1566540-1579009 GCF_000243295.1 Trichechus manatus latirostris | reverse complement strand
GCCAGGCACGTAGGATCTGGGATTGGAACGTACGGAAGTGGATGAAACACGCAGCCCCGCCCTTTGGAGCTCGCAGTATAGTGAAGGAGACAGATATGTAATTAATTACACGATAAGTACTACAGTGCATTAACAAATTATGAGAACACAGGAAGAAGTACATTTTCCCCACTGTCGGTGATACAATAAATAACAATATAATTAAGCACCAAGCAGCTAGTGCCAATCCCCTGATATATGCCATCACATTTAGCTTGATCCTAGCAACTGAAATCATGTAGATGTTATTCCACTTCCTCTCCTCCAATTTTAGCAGGGGAAGTGCCAAAATTTACAGATTAAATGCCTTGACCAAAGCCACACAGCTGGTAAGTGGGGGAACCTCGTTTGGAGCCTGGTCTGTGCTTCACACGCTAGCTTCTGTAGCCCCATTCATTCCATTACCTCTTTGGGAAAAAAAAAGTGATCTTTCCAAAGTGGGACAAGAGAGCCTGCTCAAAAACCTTAAGTGACTTCTTGCTGCTACAGTATAAAGTTTAAACCTCTTAGTCGGTCATTCATGATATTCACGGTGATTTTTCTCAAGGTGATCTCTGTCTGTTTTCTGTTCATGCCCAAGCTGCTTTCCACAAGAGCACAGAGTTCTCTCAGTCCCTCTGTATTTGCCCATGCTGCTCTTGCTCCCTGGCCATCTTCTCCACCTTCCTCAGGCCCCAACTTGAAAATAATTACTGAACTCCCTTGCTAAAATTTTTTTTTTAATTAGAAAATGAAATTTAAATCCAAACAGTATAGAAGTGTATAGAGTGAGAAGTGAAAGCCACCTCCTCCCATAAACACTATTAATAGTTTGTTGAATGATCTTTCAGATCTTTTTCCATATACATATAACATCTCTCTTTTATGTTTTATTTTTTAACAAAAATAAGGTCATATGGTCTTGCTGTAATTTGCTTTTCTTTCATGCAATAATACAAGTAGCCTACCATAGTATGGATATTTCATATTTTACTCATTTCTCTTTGAAGGACATTTAAATTGCTTCTCGATTTTTGCTGTAATACTGGAATGCACGTATTGTATTCTTAGGCACTTAGGGTAGTCTCCATAGAGTAGGAATACTTGGAAGTTGAAATTACTGAGTCAAAAGGTATAAACCTTTCAAAATTCTATAAGACTTCCCAATTGTTACTCCAAAAGGTTAATCCCTATGTTTAAGAAATATCCACCAGAATATAAGCTCTGTGAGGGCAAAAGCACCTAGAACAGTGCCTTGCACAGAATAACCATTAATCCACGTTGGGTTGCAGGCAGAAAGGCTATTAGAAAGCTATTTTCTAGCACATTTCACATATGTCTGTAGAGCGCTTACAATGTCCAAGGCACTGTGCTAGGCGCTCGGTATCCCGGCTGTACAGCCTGCCCCATTGCCCTCAATTCCCAGCTCATAGAGACTCTATAGGACAGTGCAGAACTGCCCCATAGCGTTTCCAAGAAACGTAATAGTTTCAGAAATGGCTGTTAGGTGCCAACTATCGACATTTTGGTTAGCAGCCGAGTGATTAACCACTGCGTCACCAGGGCTCCATAGGCTATACAGAGTGGATTCAGTTCTCATATTCTTGGAGCTTAAAGTTTAGTGAGTGATGGAGTGGAGGAGAAGACATCTGTCCTAGTCTCTTACTTCTTCCCTGTCCTTAGCAGTACTAGGAGAAAAAAAAAAACGCACTCATCACATTGGGTAGGTGCAAAGGTTTGATCAGATTTTGCCTTTGTTGCACTCCTTTCCAAACACACACAAATTGTACTTTTTTTCATTAAAAATTCTTTTGAATAGTTAGTCATTTACGTGGTTCAAAAATAGAAAAAATTTTTAAAGGTATTCATTGACAAATCTTCCTCTCCTCCCTGTCTGATCTACCCAGTTCTCGCCCCCATGCATGTATAAATAAATATGAACTGATATTTTAATGCCCTCATTTTTTTTTAATCTGTAAATTAAGTGGAAGTTGTTGTGTTTTTTTTTTTCTAATTTATCAGTTGGTTGTATTGGTTTCAGATGACCAAGGATTTACTTTTATATATCAGGTATTAAGATTTTGACTTACCTTCAATTGTTATTTTGCTTAAAAGAAGTACCAGGAACCTCTGCATGTTTTACTCAAAGGTGACATCTCTGTTCATTTTACTTGAAGTGGGTTGTTTTCCTTTGCTGAACATGAAATCCAGTGGTTGTCACAATCTCATGACTTAGAAGGATCCTAGAGTAGTCCTGTGATATTCTTGTCTGCTGTACCTTTGTTCTTGACAGGAGCTGTGCTCTTCTCTCCCCCTACAGCATGGGAATCATTGTGCTGGAGCTGTACTGGAAACATGCTCCGAAGACCTGTAAGAACTTTGCTGAGTTGGCTCGTCGAGGTTATTACAATGGCACCAAATTCCACAGGATCATCAAAGACTTCATGATCCAGGGAGGTGACCCAACAGGGACAGGTACCGTTAAGCTGACATTAGTTTCTGATCTCTCACTCTGTCATAACTGGAGGATAAAGCAGCCTAGAACTTTCCTTTGTACATATCAGGGACTGGATTGGTGACTACTCCTGCCCTCCCTAGCACACACCATTCCCCAAACACCAGTACCAGTTGCCATCAAGTCGATTCCAGCTCATGGCGACCCCATTTGTGTCAGAGTAGAACTATGCTCTGTAGAGTTTTCAGTGGTTTATTGAAAGGCACCTATGGGTGGACTTGAACCTCCAACTTTTCTTTCGGCAGCCAAGCGTGTTAACTGTTCGCACCACCCAGGGACTCCTCCCCAAACACACATACATGGGATTGACCAGAAACCATCTTTGAACCCTGGACTTTTTAGAGTTTCTCATAACTTCCATGTATTGCTCACTAAGAGGAAATAATATTTGCCTGCATTGTAATGATCCATAGAGTAGTCTGGTCAATCAGAAGTAAAGAAAGACATCATTTTCAGTGTTTTGGGGAAAATAAAATATTGAGTTCTTTCACTGATTCGTTTATTTAACAAATATCAAGCACCTACTTTGTGTCAAATACCATTCTAAGCTCTAGGGATATGTCTGTGAACGAGAAGATAAAATTACTGCTCCCTGTAATGGAGGATAAATGTGTGAGGATGCATTTTTGTAGAATGATCAGAGAAGTCCTCCCTGAGAGGAGGTTATTGGAGCAGAGATTTGAATGAAGCACGAGGATGAAGCTTGTGGCTCTGAAGGAAGAGTATTCAGGGTGGAGAGAAGAGTGAGCATAAAGGCCCTGAGGCAGGAGCTTGCATAGGAGATGATGAAAACTTTGGGTTTTATTCTGAGTAAGGTGAAAACCCTGGGAGGGTTTTGAGCAAAGGAATGACATGATCTGACCTATGCTTTAAAAAGATCACTGGTTGCTGGTTGGGGAACAGCTGTAGGGGCAGGAACAGAGTAGGGGACCCGTTAGGAAGCTGCTGTAGTCATCCAGTCTAGAATAAATGGTTGGACTAGGCTGATAGTAGAGAAAGTGGTGAGAAGATGGAGCTGGTGGGATTTGCTGACAGATTGGATGTGGGATGTGTGAGAAAGAGATGGTCAAGAATGGCTTCACAGTTTTTGACCTGCATTTACTGAAATGGGGAGGGCTGAGGGAAGAGTAGGTTTGGATGGGGAAGATTAAAAATTTAGTTTGGACACATTAAATTTGAAATACTTACTAGATATTTAAGTAGAGATGTTGAATAAGTAGCTTGGATGTATGACTGTGGAGTTCAAGGAAAGGCCTGGATGGAGATAGGAATGTGGGTGTTTGGATGGGGTGTATTAGTGAAACTGGTGGGTGCTGACACTTCTCTCTGGGCTCTGCTTTTTCTCCCTGTTAATGTTAAAATCTTGGTAGCCATCATTCTAGACAGCTTTCTATTCAGATATCTAATTAAAAGGATGGATGGATGGATAACTAACTACATGGAAATAACGTCAAAGAATAGGTTGTGTCATGGGTGCTATTGTTTTTAAAATAAAAGGTTATTATATTTAACTTTCCATATATTTAACAGAAAAATTGACTTCCTTCTGTGAAAGATGAGGGGATTCATACTTAAATTTCTACTCATTCCTATCCTTTCTCATCTGTCTTTAGTCATCTAGCGCTACTCTAACAAGAATACCACAAGTGGATGGCCTCAACAAAGAGAAGTTTATTCTCTCACAGTCCAGTAGGCTACAAGTCTAAATTTCAAGGCATCAGCTCCAGGAGAAGGCTTTCTCTTCTCTGTTGGCTCTGGAGAAAGGTCCTTGTGATGCATCAGTCTTTCCTTGGTCTGGGAGCTTCTCTGTGCAGGAACCTCAGGTCCAAAGGACGTGCTCTCCTCTCGGCACTGCTTTGTTGGTGATATGAGGTTCCCACTCTCTGCTCTCAGGAGATAAAAGGTGATGCAGGCCACACCCCAGGGAAACTCCCTTTACATTGGATCAAGGATGTGACCGGGGTAAGAATGGTGTTACAATCCCACCCTAATCCTCTTTAACATAAAATTACAATCACAAAATGGAGGACAACCACACAATTCTGGGAATTGTGGCCCAGCCAAATTGATACACACATTTTTGGGGGGACATAATTCAAACTATGACGTCCCCCCACTCTCAGTTTTTGCTATTTGTTTTATTTTTACTTTGTCAGAGTTGATCACATTTATTTTTCATTCTACACTCCTCATTCTTTCAGATGCAGTATGGTTTCTACGTTTCAGTGGATTCTGTGCTCACCACTAGGCTTTTCTGATCATGAGTGCTAGAGAGTAGAATTAATTGTAGAATGGAGAGTTGTATTTTTGAACTCATTCATGTTGAGAATTTCTGCTGTTACCTTTATACTTGACAAACGACATGACTGGGTATACTCTTCTAGGGCCACAGTCTTTCCCTCAGATCTTTTTAGATAATTCTGTTCCATTTCCCTATGGTTTTCAACATGGCTTTGGAGAATTCTGAGACCAGATTTACTCCTTCCTTCAATTCAGGGAAAATTTTTTGTGTTATGTTTCTGAATATTTTCTCTGTTACACTGATTGAATTTTCTGTTTCAGGAAACCAGTTATTCTTTGTTTTGTCACCTTTGCCTTCCATATCTGTCACATTCCCTTTGATTGGGGGAGATGATCGTTTTCCTTTTTCCCCAGCATCCACTGAAATAATCTCAGACCTTTACTCTGTGCCTTCTTTAATTTTCAGTCGCGTCTGTTCTTTTCCTTGCTAATATTGATTTATTAGCTCTGTATTGGTGTCATCTGATTCTCGGTTTGTTTCCTTAGCTCTGCAATCTTTTTACCACATTCTGTTGGTTTATTTCTTGTCTTTGGGCCCTTGTTTTATTGGATTCTTATTTCTACTGAGTTCTTCTGAAGCTTGAGACGGCCTTGGAAGAGCCACTTTTCGGCACTCTTTTCTCCCTGACCGACTTCCTGAGGTGTTTTTTTTTCTTTCCTTCCCTACCTCCTTTCTTTCCATTCTTCCTTCTGTTGTGGTATATCTGCATAGATCCCGTGCCATTTCTTTTCATCTTATCCATGCTTAATGTCAGCACCTATATTGTCCCAACCTTATATTTGCCCATACACAGTCTTAAGTGGATTTTCCTTGACACTCTACTCTCCCCACTATCTGGGACCAGTTGTCTTCCCCACTCAAATGCTAGCTTACTTTCTCTCCATTTTACTCCAGCCTCAGGCAGGGGTGGGAGGGAGAGGGCTCGAGCTCCACTTATGCTTGGTGAGCCTCTTGGGAGAGAGCTGGCCTCTGGCCTGTCTCCCAAGATTCCATTAAAAGCCCTGTCCCAGGGCCTCCTCCATTTACCAGGGATGTCTTTCTACCCCCAACCCCAGCTCTAGGCAGTCCCTCCAATTTGACCCAGTGCCTAGGACAGCGGCTGGCCCTGGTGGTCTGCTCTGTCACTCCTGAGCATCTGGGCATATGCAGGCTTCTACCGTCAAGGGCTTTTCCTTAACTTTTTGGGGCTGCCCATTCACTACCTCTGTACCCATTCACTACTCCCCAAAATTGGAGAGTATTTGAGAGAATTCTCAGGATGCCACTCCTTTCCTGATTATTGCTTTCAGGCAGTGCAAGCAGAATCTTCTATTTCATTCCTTGGCTGACTCTTTTGAGATTTTTTGGAATAAGTTTGCATCCCTTTCCTTATTTGGTTGATGATGGTGAATTTTTGGCTTTTTAAATTTTAATTTTTTTGTGTTCCCTTCGTCAGGTATTGAGAGAGGCAGAGTCTAATGCTGCTTCTTCACTTTCTTTATCTAAAAGGGTCCTGTCAACACTTCACTGTCCTTCTTGCCTGTCTTCTTCCTCTCCCTCTCATTGTTATAAAATAAATTTTTAATTTATAACACCAGTGAGCTGAGAGAGAGAGTCCATGATTATTGTTATTGTTATTAGGGGCCATCGAGTCAGTTGTGACTCATAGCGACCCTATAGGACAGAGTAGAACTGCCCCGTAGGGTTTCCAAGGAGCAGCTCGTGGATTTGAACTGCTGACCGTTTTGGTTAGCAGCTGAGCTCTTAACCACTGTGCCACCAGGGCTGCAGTCCATGATTAGTGTACAAGAACTGGAAGTGACCCAAAGGTAAGTTGCTCATGTCAGAGCTTCCCTATATTTCTGCAGTCAGTTCACAGTCCTTCATAATGTCACATTTCCATGATGTAATTTTAATGAAATTGAATCACTCAAAAGATTTCCAAATAATTGCCCCAAGTATGATGAATAATTGATCTAAGCCTGCTGGCAGGTTTGTAGTAGAAGGAAAACGGGAGTTGGGCCCTCCTGGGTTACTATTTATGTCTGCTAGCTGATTAGGTAACGCGTACTTCGCTGAACATCTCAGATGGGCAGTGTGTGGCATCCTGGGCTCTTCAGGTGGATGGATGTACCATTTCCATCCCCAACTGTCCCTTATTCTAACTACTCTGGACCCATTCTCTCCATGGTCTTTCTCTGATACGTCTTTGCCAGATCTTTTCTCAATTCAAATACCCTTTGACTTCCTGCTTCATGTTAAGCCATTTTTCTTCCTTTAAATTTCCCTTTGTATCGTAGTTAACTCTCTACTCTGCTGGCTCTTTCCTTAGCTCTCTGAATGTCTTTTATCTGTTTCTGCTAACTTCTCTCCCTCTCCTGCACAAAAGACATGGACATTCTATTAAGCTCTTTAGCTCTTCCTGCTCTACACTTAGCCCCAGAGTGCTCACCATCTGTTGCCAGTGCCGTGATTAATTATATGCTGGTTAGTCTATGTATCACTCTCACTCTGATTTCCTATCTTCTCTTGGTATCCCCAGGAACACCTGAAGTTTAACGTGTTGAACCGCAAGCTCATTGTTAATTTTATTCATTCGGTGGATATTTGCTAGGTGTCTGCTGGGCGTCCTATGCTATTCTAAGGCCTGTGAAGAGTACTTAAGCATTAGAAGCTAAGGCATTGTTTTTCCTTGCAGAGCTCCCAGCTCTGCCAGGAAGACAAGATATTTGCTATATGAAACAACTGTAAAGATAGGCGAATGTATGGTGGTATAGTATGGATTTTATATATTATATAGGTTGAAATAATTCGTAATAAAGGAAAAGGCACAGTGGAGTGGGATTAGAGTGGGAAGGAGGCTTATTTTGAGCTATGCCTTGAGGGAAATGCAGACTTTTAACTCTTGGAGGCCAGGAGAAGGGCATTTTGCATCTAGGAAGAAGAATGAGCCCAGAGCAGAGGCATGAGTGAGAGGCATATAGAGGTGAGGGGGTTGAGGGGATGCTGCTACCCCAGGTGTCAAGTCTTGTATGCTGAACTGGCTCTATGAAGACCAGGCCACAGCTCCATGCCCAGGACAAATGCATCAGAGATGTGATTTCTGCCCCTATAAGATTCAGGAATCTCTGAACTGCATGTTGAAGGGGCAATAAAGGAACAGTTTGGGATAGAGTGCACAGAGTGATAGGAAATAAGCTTGAGGGGTAAGAGGAGCCGATTAATGAGACTTCCAGCCAGAGGCGTTCGGATTTGATCCTGTTGTTGTTAGGTGCTGTTCATTCGATTCTGACTTGTGGCGACCCCGTGTGACAGAGTAGAACTGCCCCCATAGGGTTTCCTTGGCTGTAACCTTGACAGAAGCAGATCACCAGCTCTTTCTCCCATGGAGCTACTGGGTTGGGTTTGAACCGCCAACCTTTCGGTTAGCTAGCTTCATTCATTTTGGATTCTTGAGTCAAAGATAAGAAAAATGTATTAGGAAATTTAATCCATCTGTGGTATATGGCAAGGTATGGGAGTGAAGAACAGAGTTGTGGAGCCTGCTGGGTATGGGTTTGAATCTTGGCTTCACATGGACACTTACTAAGTGTAGACAAGTTATGATACCTCGCTAAGCCTTCTCGTCTATAGCTGAGGGGTGTGGTTATTGCATCTCAGAGGACTGTCATGAGTAGTAAATGAGCTGATGATTGAAAAATGGTCAGCACAGGCTTGAAACAAAATAAGAGGCCAAAAGAGTGTTTGTGGTTATTTATTATTAATTTTGGTTGTTAATTCATTTGGCAAATATTTATTTCACTCCTCCCGTGGTCCAGGCATTGTTCTGAGTGCTGGGGATACAATAAAAACCAGTTGCCGTGGAGTGGACTCCGAATCATGGCGACCTCATGTATGTCAGAGTAGAACTGTGCTCTGAAGGGTTTTCAGTGGCTGAGTTTTCAGAATTAGATTGCCAGGTCTTTCTGCTGAGCTGCCTACGGGTGGACTTGAACCTCCAGCCTTTCCATGAGCAGCTGAGAGCATTAACTGTTTGCATCACCAAGAGACTCCTATAGTAAATAAGAAAGCCCTCATGCAGCTAGCTCTGATTCTAGTGGGAGAGAGAGACAGTGAACAAATAAGTACATAAATACTGTCAGGTCATGACAAATGCTATGAAAAAAATAATGTAGCATAAGGAGGTAGATCAGGGGCTCTCAACCTTGGCACTATCATTTTGGACTAGATAATTCTTTGTTGTGGGGGGCTATCCTGTGCACTGTAAGGAGTCCCTGGGTGGCACAAATGGTTAAGCTCTCGACTATTAGCTGAAAGCTGGCAGTTTGAACCCACCCAGAGGTGCCTTGGAAGACAGACCTGGCAATCTGCTTCTGGAAGGTCAAGCCTTGAAAACCGTATGGAGCTGTTCTACTCCGCACACATAGGGTTGCCATGAGTCAGAATTGACTCAACAGCAACCAACAGCAATACCCTGTGCACTGTAGGATGTTTAACACCATCCCTGGCCTTTATCCACTAGATGTCAGTAGAATCCCCAGTTGTGACAACTAAAAATATCACCAGACATTGCCCAGTGTCCCCAGGGGGGCAAAATCACCACCAGCTGAGAACCGCTGGAATCAAGAGTGAAGGAGGTGCTGTTCTGGATAGTGTGATTAGGGAAGGCCTCTCTGATAAGGTGGCATTTGAGCAAGCTCTGAATAAAGTGAAATAGTGAGCCATGAGACTGTCGGGGCAAAAACACTCCAGAGAGAGAATGGCAATCAAAGGCCTGCCTTAGGCCAGGGTGTGCTTAGCAAAAAACAGCCTGGATACCAGTATGGCTGGAACAGATGAGTGAGGGGGCAAGTGGCAGGAGATGACGTTGGAGAGTTAAGTAGCAGGACAACAGATCATGGAAAGTCTTGTAAGTGATGCTGAGGGCTTTGGATTTTGTTCTGAGGGCAATGAAATGTTGTTAGAGAATTTTGAGCAGAAGAGTGCCATGGTCAGACTTGTTTTAAAAGGATTCCCCTGGCTGCCATGTGGAGAATAGACGAGTGGGAAAGGGAGAAGGCAAGGTGGAAGCAGGGAGACCAGCTGGAGACTTCGTTGTTGTCAAAGCTAAGACCGTGGTAGTTTGTTCTAGGGTGATAGCAGAACCAAGACATAGTTAGAACTTCAGGAGATTTATTGGGGTTAACACCTGTGAGAGAGAAAAGACGAGGAAGCAGGAGTTGGAAGGGGGAATGTTAGATAGTAATGCAGGTCTAACACCTGTGAAAGGAGAGGGGGAAGAGAAGGAGCCAGCAGAGGAAAATGAGCTGCTGCCAGTGAAGTGAGAGGAACACCAGGAGAACGAAGAGTCCTGGAGACCAAGTGAAGACAGTATTTCAAGAAGAAGGGGGACATCACCTGTCAGATGATGCTCATGGATCAAGTAAGGTGAGGCCTGAGGATTGGCCATTGATTAGTGATGTGGAGGTCACTGGTGACCTTGACAACAGCAGTTTCAGTGGCTTGATGAGGGCAGAAGTCCGAACAGAGAGCACTGAAAACAGAATGGAAGGAGAGGAAGTAGAGATACCAAGTGTGGACAGCTGTTTTGAGGACAGTTTTTCTTAAAGGAAAACAGAGAAATAGGGGGATACTTGGAGGGTTTGGGGTCAAGGGGGGTGTTTTTGTTTGTTTCGTGTGTGTGTGTGTGTGTGTGTGTGTGTATTTTAAGGTGGGAGATATTAACTGTTCATATATTGATAGGAATGATCCACTAGAAAGAGAAAAATTGATACGAAAGAGAAGAGAATTGTAGTTGCAAAATTCCTTAAAGATGAGTGGGATTAAGTACGTGTTGGTGGGATAGTCATATGAACAGTTTATTCATACATTGTATTACTAACATGGTCGTCACTGGTAGTGCGGATGCACTCGGCTGCTCACTGAAAGATTGGAAGTTCGAGTCCCCCCAGAGGTGCCTTAGAAGAAGGCCTGGCAATCCACCTCTAAAGAATCAGCCATTGAAAACTCTATGGAGCACAGTTCTACTCTCACATGGGGTCGCCATGAATCAGGGTAAACTTGACAGCAACTAGTGGTGTGTGTATTAATAACATGGGAAGGAAAGTGAAGGGTATACATGTAGGAAGGGAAGTAGATTTGGTGGGGAGAGCATGTGAAAGTTTTCTTTTGAATACCTCCTTTTTCTCAGTGAAATAAGAAACAAGGTTCTCAGCAGAGCGTAGGGAGTATGGAGTGTGTGGTGGTGGTTTGAGGAGAGAGGAACTGGACTAAACCCAGGCAGACTGGCTCCCAAGCTAGCACTGTTAATCACAACCTGTAGGTTAGTTGTCCCCTGAGCATTCCCAGCCCCCTTGGACCATGCTCAGGTTACCTCAGTTAAAAGGATTTATCATCACCGATACTTACCGGGTGTTTGCTTCATGTTACACACTAAGTGGTTTCCATGCATTATCTAATTCTTGTAACAATCCTATGAGATGAAGGTACAGCTACTACTGTTCCCATTTTGCAGATGAGGAAACTGAGGCTTAGGTTAAGTAACTTGCTGAAGGTTACACAGCTAGTAAATGGTGAATCCAGAACTAGAATCCAGCTTTCTCTGACCCCAAAGGCAAGTGAGGAAGAGAGAACTCCCTCTAAAGAAATGCAGAGAACTCCCTCTAAAGAAATGCAGAGAACTCCCTCTAAAGAAATGCAAGGCCTCTTGGAGAACTGTAGTGTTGTTTCCTGTGGTAAACCAGATAGATGTCTGGCATTTGCCCTCGTGATCCAATGGCAGATCCAGTAGTCTGTTCTCCCCTGCTATTCTGTTACTAGCAAAGTGATTGTATCAGTTAGGAATGCTTTTGGCTGCAAGTAACAGAGAACTCAACTACAATGACATAAATAGGTTGTTTTTTGTTTTCATATAACAAAACTTTTGGAGGGGAGCAGTTGCTGGCATTGGTTCAGCTGTCCAGCAGAGTTTTCAGGGACCCAAGCTTGCTATAAGTTTCCACTCCACCATTCTTAGTGTGTTGACCTCTGATGTCAAACATGTTGCCTTATGATTGCAAGATGGGAAAAGGGCTATGAGTGAAGGACAAAGGAATGTGTTTATCCCTTTTTATCAGGAAAAGCTATAGCTTTCCCAGAAACTTTACTGAGCAGCTGTTCATTTATGTCAGTAAGTCAGAATAGGGTCATTTGGCTACTCCTAGTTTTTTGTTTTTGTTTTTGTTATAGCTACAAAAGAAGCTAGTTCTTTTCTCTGAGGTTGAGGCAGGCAGTGGAGAAGGGGGTTGGGAATGCTTAGGGGACAGCTAACCTGCAGTGTCTGTTAGAGCCTCTCTTGCTAGAATAGGGGCTTTGATTGATTCGTCAGTCATCCTCTGGTGTGAGTGCCCCTACTGGGAAGAGCCCTTATGTGGGCCTCTTTATGGATCACTGGCCCACCTTGGGCTGCTTTGGGGCCGGATATTAATCCATGGTTTTATCAGCTGTGGCATGGAAGAGGTGGGGATGAGGAGCACCAAGTATGGTAATCTTTGTGTAAGAGACCACTCTGCACATCTTAGGCATCTCTCCAGTTCATTTTTGGAGGTTTCTACCACATCAGAGGAGGCAAAAGTTCTTGGGGATAAGAAGAAAAAAAGTATATATACATAAATTTT
>NW_004444001.1:1532511-1566440 GCF_000243295.1 Trichechus manatus latirostris | reverse complement strand
AAAACTTATCATAAAGGAAAAAATTAAGAAATTTCAACTGTATTAAAATTTAAAAATTCTGTGCATGAGAAGACCCATAAAAGAGTGAAAGAGTCGACTGGGAGAGGGTATTTGCAAAGCACTAACTGACAAAGGGTTAGTATCCAGAATATACACATAAAGATGAAAATGTCAACCACTCGGTAGAAGAGTGGCTGTTCACAGAGGAGGAAAGCTAACTAGCCAGTAAACATGAAATCATGCACAACTTCAGGGAAGTGCAGGTTAAAACCACCACAAGAGATCTCATACCTCTTAGACTGGCAAACGTTGGAAAGTCTGACAAAAGGACTTAGAGCAGTAAGAGTAAGAACGAAAGCTCTGTGGTGGGGGTGTATGTTGGGTGTACATTGGTTCAACCTCTTTGGCAAGACGTTTGGAAAAATCCTAGTAATGATGAAACACTCAAACTATGACCCTGCATGTCCACCATTAGGTATATTCCCTCGAGAACTCTTGTACTTGTATTTGAGGAGACAGTATGAAAATGGTTGTTACAACATTGTTTATAACAGGAAAAACATTGGAAAGATCCTAAGTAGCCATCCACGTGAGAAAAGATAAGACATAATGTTGTAATCATACAGACGAATGATTACTACAAAGACTGCATGGAACAAAATGGAAGGGTCTGACAGACAGTAAACAAAAAAGCTAATTGCAGAAGCATACACAGAGTATGATATGATTATATGTACTAACAAACGTGTAAAACAACAGTACATTTTTTTAGGGATGTATACATATATAATAAATTTTAAAAAATGGCTGGTATGACAACTCCCACTCAGAATCTGGTTACCCATGAGGAAAATGTGATCGTTTGAAACAGTTGTTACCTCTTGAGAGAATGGGAGGTGAGCATGGGGTCTTCAACTGGATTTGCAGTATTTTATTTTTTGAGGAGGGGGCTCACAGTCATTTCTCATATTATTCTTTGTATCTTTTGTATATCTGAAATATTATGTACACTGAATAAATGTTTTTTAAAAAAGGACAGAAGAGTATAAGAACATTGAGAGTGCAGAGCTTAGAAAACAGGTCTGTGCCTGTCTCTGTTATATCTGTGCTGGGCCAGGCACACAGCAAGTTTCCGATTGCAAAGCCTACGGATTATTGCCTTTATAACTGATCGTTGATGTCTGTGAAGCCTGTGCCGCTCCAGAGAACTCTTTAATCACTCCTTGTCCCCCTATCCCCTCTCCCTTATTCTGTATGCCTGAAGCAATGTTTTGATTGGAATTATTTGTCTTTCTGACATTTTGCTGCAAACCCTGCTGAGTTATGAAAAGACAACATATCATGAGTAGAGACCCAAACAGGTTGTAGTTGGTCAGACTACGCCTAGTGAGTCGAAAGGAACCTCCATACTCTTTCCTCTTCGTCTCCTTCTGATTGCTGAAAACCCAGGCTGCTTCTGTGCTTCTTGATCAGCCTGTCCCTTAATCCTCTTCTTGTTCGAGGTGAAGTTTATATGATGGCTGTCAGTTTCTGGAGGGCAGAGGCCTTGAGGTTTTGTTCTGGCTCTCTCAGCTTGAAGGGATCACACTTTGAAGGCTCAGTCTGCAGAGGGACAGTGCCCTACTGAGCTCAGTGTCCTCAACTTGCTCACTTGAGCTCACATATAGAGCTTGACCTCTGTTTGGCCCACAGCCCTCACCCTCTCCCTCTCCTCTCAGCTTCAGCCCCAGCACTGCCAGTACCACCCCTGCGCCGGGAAACCTCACGCAGGAACCTTGACTCTGGTTGGTTGCAGGAGGGCAGAGCAGAGGGGGCCAAGTCAAAGGAAACATTGGTTACATAATTGCCATTTGATGGTATACTGGCATATTGTAATTTTTGGAATGAATTTTTACATAGTTTTGTATAATTCAGTGATTTTCCAGAAGCGTAGGTAGCCTGAGCCAGGTAGGAGGTTTCCTGGTTTATTAGGATTCACCCCCATTCTTCTTTGCATGAGAACAGTGTTTTCTTCCTTGAAAGTGGGGGCTTTGAACATCAGCTGTGACAGGCTCCCTGGTGATGAGCATCCTAAAAGGTAAAGCAAAGGACTTTTACCATGGAAATACCTTAGCAATGCCTGGGGACTTCCGTGGGTGATCACGGTGCTTCCGGCTGCATGTGTTAGTGATGTCACAGGCTGTGAAGGGAGGTGAGCTCCCTGTGCCCAGGCTGTTCTCTGGCTGCCAGGCAAGCAGAGTAAGCAGATAAATCTGATGTTCATTTTGTTCCAGGCAGTTTTGTCTTGGCTGTTCAACTTGGAGAAGACTATGTAGCTCAGCAAGGCATGTGGTTGATTAAATAATTAATTAACATTAGTTAGGAAAATTACCTTCTACTTTTTTCCCCGTGGGAAAACCATACTTACATCATTTTGCTCTAAAAACAAAACCTGCCTGTGCTTAGGGTGCCCAGCACAGCACCGTGGTCTTGTGGACTTAACATAATGACAGTTGATAATGATGTTGCTAGCAAATCATTCCCGAGCCCGTCTCCTCATTTTCTCCTTATGACACACTCTCTTCTCTCAACTGACTCTGCTTACTATGATATTATTCCTTTCTGCCACATTGCCACTTACCACTGTCCCTATTTCTCCTTACGCTTGATATCGTTGACTTAAATAAATTTTATTTTCCATTATCTAGGTTAAGGATGGCAAATAGGTTTCAACTCTTATGTAAGGATTCAGAGGCAATCTAAGCAAGAAAGAATGCTGGTTGACTAGCAGTGTCTGCGATGTGATGGGTACAAGGTTAGGACTTGGCATTCCTGTCTAAAATATTCATAAAAATGTTAAAAATCAAGAAAATTCGTAATCAACACATCAAATTGTGAATGGTGGTTATCTATCTGTAGATGGTTAGATTACAGGGGTTTTAGCATTCTTCTGATAATGTTTTCTACATTTTTGACAGTGAATATGTATTATTTTAAAAATGGGTAAAAACCCACTCTGAGTGTATTTTGAAAAGAAACGTCTTAGCTGAATGAAACCAGTGATTTGAATGTGTTGTGTTGGTGCTTGATTCAGTTGCGGGCAGCAAGATTGTGTAGTTGCGCTGTACCTAATAGGGGTTTAGGCATGCTCCCCACTCTTTCCTTTCCTGTACTCTGAAAAACCCTTTGACGCTGGGCTGCAGTTCTTGCTGTGAGGTAGAATGGTGGGACTGGCTATTTCATTTCTCATCTTCTAATCGGGCAGGTCGAGGTGGCGCGTCTATCTTCGGCAAGCAATTTGAAGACGAACTTCATCCAGACTTGAAATTCACGGGTAAGTATATAGTCTGGCTGGACTGAGTAGGAAGGGGAAATGGATTTCAAAGCTCACTCTTTTGGCCGTGAGTCAAGGTGGAATGCCTGACGCCGTGGCATGGTGCCAGCAGCTGCCCAGCTGCGGCGCCATAAAGAGCCCTGGTGGATCAGAGAAACCGGCACCTCTCACAGAGTCCTGGGTGATTCTGAGCGTTGTAGGCTCTTAACTACTTGTTGAATGTTGCTGTGATAAACTGTAGGCCATCAAAAGCTTCCTCAAAGAAGCAGGAAACCTCACTGGGTGCTTGAGGGGAATAGGGAAACTGTCCCAGTGGTTAGTGGGGATCGTCAAGGATAGAGGCTGGGAAGTAAGTGAGGGCAGGGGAGATGAAGTCATCAGGGTAGTGCAGCAATAGCCTTTGTGCAGGGGCAGAGAGCTGCCCTGAGGGGAAGCTGGCCAGGTCCAGGTGGTTGATAACAGAGGCCAGGACAAAATCTTGGTTTCTTTCATTCCCTAAGATGCTATAGCAGCTCCAGGCTTGAGCTGTGAGGATTATTCATACTCGTTCCTCTCTTCCTTTTTCCTACCAGGGGCTGGAATTCTCGCAATGGCCAACGCGGGGCCAGACACCAATGGCAGCCAGTTCTTTGTGACCCTGGCTCCAACTCAGTGGCTCGATGGCAAGCACACCATTTTTGGCCGGGTGTGCCAGGGCATAGGAATGGTGAATCGAATAGGAATGGTGGAAACAAACTCTCAGGACCGCCCTGTGGACGATGTGAAGATCATCAAGGCATACCCTTCTGGGTAGACTTGCCACCTTCCTGGGCACACCCAGGTCTTTGGGTCCTCTGCAATGGCCCCAGGGAACCAGCTTCCAGACCTAGACCTAGAATAACATACAACTGGAAACTTCATTTGGGCCTTGCAAATCATGGAGCTAAGGAAGCCTGGGGTCTTGGGTGAGTTGGAGATGGAAAAGTATTTTATATTTTAACAGGATGCTTCTTTTCTCTTTCTCCGGTGCTGAGGTTGACAGAGCATTTGCAGAAAAGCCCATACGTGTTCAGGCACAAGTTACATCTGCTACAAATGACCCATGCTGCTCCTTCTTGTGTGTGTCTGCTCTGATACACTTGGAATAAACTGAAGTAGAATCTCTGTCAGTGCATGTACTGTGTCTAACCAGACTTCTTGCTGAGGAGATTGATATTCTGGCCTACACTGCAGTCTTCAGTGGCTGACAGCCACAGAATTCAAAACCAAGTAGTGTCTGTCAGCCTTTTTAACTCTGTGCGCACCGTTTCAGTCTCCTACGTTTGTTCTTCCAGGGAGTGTATGCATCTCTATATATATTTTCCCTCAAAACCAGAGCACCAACACTGCTGTTTTTCTTGACACTTAGACATCCCACGCAAAGCCACATTGAATTTTTGCCAAATGGAAAATGCATCCAACAATCAAGTTCCCAAGAAGGTGTCAAGTGGGGGATGATGATGTGTAATAATCAAGAAAAGAATTTATTAAAAGGAAGCAGAAGCACTGACCATTTTTTTCCACAGGAAGGAATAGAAATCTGTAGTGAGGACAAGGACAGACTGAATTCTCCTTAAAAAACAGCATTCTGTTAACCAGTGTCGTAAAACAGTATGTGTACTAGTGTTTCATGAGAAACTATTTGTTCTGTAAGCCTTCACCTGAAGTACAATTAAAAAACAAACAAACAAACATATACCTATTAAAAAAACAAAAAAAAAAAACAACAGCATTCTCATGCAAGAGAAAGGCACCACTTGTTTTTTTTTTTTTTTTAACCTAAGACTTTAAAGAAACTAGATAAGAAATTTTTATATGTTGAGGTTTTGTTTTGTTTTTAAAATCTCCCTGTTTTCTTGGAAGGGTAAGGGTGAAAGGAGGGAAGTTCTTACCTATGTAATACATAGAAATTTCCAAAATAAAATGCCATAGCTGATTAAAATCACTGCTGTGGTCTGATTTTAAATGTCGTCTGAGGTTCTATCAGCAGTTTTAACCTCTGAAACCTCTCAAGTAGTGTTGCAGAGGTGCTGTCTTCAAGATTTCACACTATTTTAGGGTTGTGGCTCCCCAGTGGACTTTTCTCATTTAAGGGCAGAACCAAAGAAAGGAATTAAGTGATATGGATGGCATTTCTGAGTGAGGGGGAATTACAAGTGAGTGGAACCAGGTGGATGTGCTGAGAGACCTGAATCATCTCTAGAACTTGCAAGAGACCCACCTGCATTGTCCTTGTGTGCCCAGGGGCAATGTGTGTTATATTTGCTCCCTTAAACTGATAGCTCCTTGAAGATGGATTATAGCTTTAATGTTCCTTATCACGCTATAACTTTTGGAAATGGTGATTTGCTGTATGAAATGCCACAAGTTTCTATTCCCCAAGCCTCCACCTTCAACCTCTTTCTCCATTCCTCCCAACACCAAAAAAAGCAAAACCCAACAACAAACCACTAAAATGGTTTTGGTGTGTGAGGTACTATTCTATACTCTGGAAAAATAGAAGTGCATTTCTTTCAGTCTGGGCTGGGTGAACATAATTGGATCACCTCTAGAAGCAAAGAATAGGACACCCATCCACTTACCTTTCAGAGTTATAACCCTGAAAAAACCCCACTTTCCCAGGTCAAGGGAGTGGGGGATACGTATCATTTCTACTTGGAGATGTAAAGAAGGTTCTGCATGCACGTGGAAAGAGCAGCACGAGCATTGTTATTTCTGGAAAGGAACACCAAGCACATGCTGGAGTGATCACACAGATGGGCATATGCCAGTTTTCATAAAGGATGTGACCTCAAAGAGTGAAACGTGAGTCGTTCCACAACTTCTAGCGACTCTGCCAATTAGCTGCAGATGTTAAAATTCCTGTTTCAGTGTACCCATTATACCCAGTGCCGTCATCAATTCTGACTCACAGCAACCCTGTAGGACAGGGTAGAACTGCCCCATAGGGTTTCCAAGGCTGTAATCTTTAGGAAGCAGACTGCCACATCTTTCTCCCATGAAGCGGCTGGTGGGTTCAAACTGCCGCCATTTTGATTCGCAGCTGAGCACTTTAACCACTGCACTACCAGGGCTCCTTGTTTCAGTATAAGGGGAGCTCATTTTAATCCTTTTGTTGTATGAGTGTCCACACCCTTTCAGGACAAGTATGGTTAGGACAAGTTTCATGGGTACGCTAGTGCACAGATTACTCATTTCAGTCACAGCACCACAGATAGATCGAGGTGCGTGTAGCTTAGGAGGAGAAGGCAAGGATGGTTTTATAACTTAGATGGGGATTCATGAAGACAGGTGTGAGCCTTCGGGAGCTAAATCAAGAGACAAAGGAGATAGCGCTTTGGTGGGACGGGAAAGAGATTCTGCACTTTTTGGAGCCGGCTTTAGAGTAGACAAGCCAATGAGTAGACCTTCAAACCAGTGACTGTAGGATGGGTGTACAGCCCCCAAAGACCCTAGCCTGGCACTTCTCGCACTTCACCTTGTGCAGGAATCACTTGTTAAAATGTACATTCTCGTGCAGAATTCGGCCAGAGATTCTGCATTTCTAGCCAGCTCCCTGGAGATGGTGACTGGACCACACTGTGAGTAGCAAAGTCCTACATGAAACTGGGGAGGAGGATTTTTCCATTGAAAGCACAGAATGAGCTTTAACAGCTTCTAGCTTTGGCAGCTAAGATGGAGATTTAGGAAACAGTGCCCTTCCACTCCCAATTTAGTGCACCATGGACATCAGACTGTGGTGTGTGGCACTATGATCTCTGTACGGGCACCAGAGTGGATAAGATGGTGAGGCCAGGAGACATCACAGAAAATGCGGGGAAAATGTCATCAGCAAGTGTGATATTTGAAAGTGCTCTGGAGCTACACTCCCAGGGTCCCCAGATCCCAGCTCCACCACCTACCAGCTGCGTGAACTTGAACAAATTTCTTCAACTACTCTGTGCCTTGGTTTCCTCAACTAGAGGATAATGACCCTAACCTCATGTGGTGCTATTGTGAAGATTAAATGAGCTAGTACGGGTAAAGCATAAAAAACAGTGCCTGGCATTTAGAAAACACTCAAATGCCAGCGATTGTTACCGCCAGTGGCTCTTGAAGCCACCACATGCCTCTCCCGCCTCTTCATTCCCATTGTATCAGCAACCTGAACTCACGCAGCCTCTCCTTCCTTCTGGAATCAAGACCAAGCTCAGAGCAAGGATCTTGTCTTACTTCCCTGTGTGAATCCGCTCAGCACCTTGCACACTGCTTTGAGGTTATTGCTGGGTGAATCAAATAAATTGTCCTCCATCAGGAAAACACTGAGATCCCTTTGCAGAAATAGCTGGACCCCACGTCTCCAAACCCAGGCTTCAGCTGGTGTGGCAGCAAGCCCTTCTTTCTCCTAAGCCCTCTGGAAGTCCTCAGTTTGATTTATTTTTGTAGTGTATCTCTAGAATATGTCAAAATAGCTTTCCCCACACAAGGGAAATGATTCCTACCCCCAGATCCTCGAGTCCTTTTGGCACCACATTCATTGCAACTTGTGGAGGAGGAAGAAATGAAAAGTGCATTTGCCTAGGTGACTGAGTTGACTGCTTATAAAGCACTTCATAGCCTCAGCGCCCTGTTGTCTGGAAAGGGGTTACTACTCTTTAGATAAGTACCAGGGAAGGGAATCTTCCAGCAAGAGTCTTTTATAGATGAGATCGAAGTCAGGGTCTTACTCTAAGATTGGCTTGGTCTGATTTAGAAATTGGGACCTCCTGTTCTTCTAAACGAGTAATTCACGATCCTTGACTGCATCTGGAACACGGATGGCCTATTTGTGGACAGAGCCGTGAGGCCTTGGTGTGACCCTGGGCAAATCACTTTACCTCTGGAACTCCGTATCCTCATTCATCAAGCCAGCATTTGAACTAGGCCCCTTTTAGCCCTAACTTTCTAAATCTAGGTCATTCTCAGAAGATTCAGCAGCCATGTTTCCAGCTAGCATGCTATTTTGGAAATTCGCCACTAGAGGTCACTATGAACACGGTTTAACCTTGCAGCTTCCTGAGCAGACAGAAGCCTGCCAACGCCTTTCACGATTTTACTAAGCCGTGCCTGCCACCCTTGGATGTGGAAAGCCAGCAATTGCTCAGACTGTGAGGGGCCAGAACTGAGATGTCAGCATGGCACTGAATAGGCTCAGGAATGTGCTGTCTGGCACAGGCCAGCCAACCCTCTTTCTCGTCTACTGGACCAGATGGAGGAGAAGGCCCCGTGCTTCCTAAGGTTCAAAGAGCCGTTGTAACAGGGCCCTGGTTCTGTAACCTTATAAAGAGCCACTTCCTTCTTGGCTGCTTAAAAATCTGCTTTCCAGTTTAATTCATGCCAACTGCTCAGCAAATAATTTCATAGAACCAGAGAAAGTCAACTAGAAGGAACCTTAGAAAAAAATGAAAAGTTGCTGGCTCTTCTATATTCCATGGTGGAAGCTTCTTGTGTGTGTTTTTCTCTTAATCTCCAAAACCAGCCTCTAGTTGGCATTATTATATATACCCATTTCTAGATAAGCAAACTGAGGACCAAAGGCATGTAGCACAGAGCCTTGTACACAGTGAGTGAATGAATGAATGAGCTAGGACTTAAACCTGGGGAGTTCTGGTTCCAAGTTCAGCCCACTTCCTATTTCTACCTTTGACATACAGAGAAATGAGGTGCAGAAAAAGAATGATCTGGTGGCAGGGCAGGGGTTAACAGAACCTGAAGCCCCTGCCTTGTAGGTGGGATGTCTAATCTGACTGTTCCATCCTACAGCATCCCCAGCCTCAGCTGTTTGCAGGCTCCTTCCGGGCCTGCCCAGGTAGCAGGAGGGAGGGAGGAAGCACAAATGACCCTAATCAGTATGTTTATTGGATCATAACTGTTTTAGTCTCACCGCTCAACTAATCTTGTAGAAATCACTTTCCTCTCTGTGAAGTCTCCATTAAAAGCTGCTGCCCCGTGTACCTGTGAGGAAGCTCTTACACAGCAGAAGCAGTGGGGGAGGAGGGAGAAGCAATATTTCTACTTCCTCATTACACTGACAGGGAGAATGGCCATTTCACATTGACTGTATAAGAAAAGCCCCCAAGGGAGAGGGAATCCAAGGTTCACAATTGTCTTTTGTAACATTCAGCTCTGAAAGAAAATGTTCCCTTTGTGACTCCCTGTTTGAAAGCATTTGTGACGCTGTTTAAGATAAAACAAGAGAAGGGAACCAATTCGTGTTTGGGGAACTTACTGGGTTCCAAGTGCTTTACAAATATGATTTCACTTAATCTTGTCGGCAGGCCTGTGAATAAGGCATTGTAATGTCCATTTCACGGATGAGGAACCAGCCTCAGTAACTGGCTCCACAACATGTGGGTAGCCCTTGGCAGGGCTGAGCTTGAAGCCCCGGGTCTGCCTCTCTCCTCCATTACACTCTAAATCTCCAAATCCCTTACAAAGGGAGGGTTTCCTTGCAATTATTTGCCTCCTCCTCCCTCCAGCTCAAAAAATGTGGACACTGGTTTTCAAGCTGGGACTGGTCATCTCACAACCTTCTCTGAGCCTCAGTTTTTCCATCTGTAGAATGAGGAGCCCAGACGCAGTGATTCCTGAACCCCCCTCTAGTCCAAACTTCTTTGACTTTATGATGGTGCTTTTCTTCCAGGGAGCTCCCAGCACATCCTCATCTAATTGGATTCTCATCACCATCTCTGGAGAGGGTGGTGGTACAGGTACTTATAACCCCATTTATAAGCTGGGGGTAGAGATACAATGAGGGGTTCAAGGTCACAAGGAGTGGAAGGGACCCAGCGCTCTGCCTCCAGCTCCTGGGGGTGGTGGGGAAGGCAGCCTCCGAGGAGAGGCTGTCAGCAGTGGCTCCAGGAGCTTGACACCTGAGCCAGCACTCAGGCTCCTGATAGAATTATCAGAGAACTGGGGAACAAATACTTTCCGTAATCAAGGCAACTTTTCTTAGCTGGCGGGGAGGAGGCAAGTTGTGAAGTGTGTCTGATGAGCTCCTCTCAGTGCAGAGCCCAGAGTTAATAAAACATGGGGAAATCACAGCAGGCGAGCTGGAGAGGCAGGCAGGAGAGCTCGGGCAGGGCCACAGGGACTTCAGCTTCTGCACAAACCCAGACTAGGGGCACTTTGCATGTTTCAGTTGCCTTTGGCAGCCAGGCAGACAAATACAGGCAGCCTGGCAAGAAAATGAATTTAGAGCTTAAAAAAAAAATGTTTCACTCTCGGTGGTTTTCAGGCCACTCCAGTATAGGTACAGCCAGGAGAGATGGCTAGGAGCAGGAGTGACAAAAGATCTGGGGCCAGGAGTGAAATGACAGCCCCCCAACATCCATCAGCCTGAGAAGGCGAAGAGGCCTGTGGCCTGGCAACAGCCCCTCACAGCAGCAGGGATGGAGGAGAAATGGAAGCGGGTTCTAGGAACAGAATTGGTCAAGAGGCTTCCCGGGTGAAATCCAGGCCTGAGCATGCCCACCAGGAAGATGTCAAGTGTGTTGGTGGGAGATCAGGACTTCAGAGAGAGACATCATTTGCTTTTAAACTTCTCAAGAAATGTGAGATGCTCCAATAAGAGGAAATTGGCTTACATCAAGTGGAGAGAGAGAGTTCGGGAGGCCTAAGAGCAGACTGGCTGACTGGGGGTGATGTATTCAAGTGAAATTAAGACCAGCAAAAAGAGAGGCTGAAGCCCTGGAAAGGCCAGGCTGTGGAGGATCAAGGTGAAAAGACATGGTCCCTGGCTTCAGAACATGCTCCCTGCTAAGGAGGAGAGGGGGGAAAAAAAAATCTACCTAAGTGTTTTGGAGGCTCAGTGAATGGAGAAACTCAGTCTGGCTGGGGGAATCCATGCCAACTTCTTGGAAGAGAAGATACCTAAAAATGAGTAGGACTAGGGCCTGGCAAAGGCAACATTCTGTCAGAGCAAATGGCAGAAGGAAAGGCCAGAGGCAGCCAAGCACAGCCAGTCTGGTTGTGTATGAAAACATAATGGTGAGGTAGGGAGATGGAAGGTCACTTTGGCCCTTATTGCGGAAGGTCCAGGGATGGCA
The DNA here is from genome assembly GCF_000243295.1 of Trichechus manatus latirostris. NCBI lineage: Eukaryota > Metazoa > Chordata > Mammalia > Sirenia > Trichechidae > Trichechus > Trichechus manatus. The sequence goes on along the minus strand of NW_004444001.1, from coordinate 1,555,043 downwards.
CATTTGTATTTATCAGTCAATAGAAAGTCAACAAGAACTGTCCCTGACCCCGAGCGAGCTGAGGTGAAAGAAGAAAAGATCCAGGAGATTCTGCTTCTATTTGGAGTTCTATTGGCTTTCATCTCTCAAAAAACCAGATACCATCCAGTGGATTCTGACTCATGGTGACCCCACGTGTGTCATCAGAGTAGAACTGTGCTCCATGGGGTTTTCAGTACCTGATTTTTCGGAAGTAGATTGCCAGGCTTTTTTTCAAGGCACCTCTGGGTGAACTTGAACCTCCAACTTTGCTGTTAGCAGCAGAGCAAGTTAACTGCACCACCCAGCTTTTATCTCTAATTGCTGCTTATTGGCAAAACCTTGCACTAGCTCCTGTCCCTCTCTAGTCCTCAGTTTCGAGATCTGTAAAACCTAAGTGGGCTGGATTACCTTTAAGGTCTTCTGCAGCATCGGGCTTCTAATACCACGACTGTTACGGATTGAATTGTGTTCTCCCAAAATATGTGTTGGGATGCTAACCCCTATACCTGTGGATATAATCCCATTTGGGAATAGAATTTTTCTTTGTTATGTTAATGAGACCATATCACTATAGAGGGTTACGTCTTACCAATCGCTTGAGATATAAAAGAGCAGAATAGGCACAGAAGCAAGAAATACAGATGGAGGAAGATGCTGTGCCACGTGAAGATTGCCAAGGAACCCAGGAACAGAAGCTGAAAAAAGAGACAAGAACCTTCCCCCAGAGCCAACGCAGAGAAACTTCCCCTAGAGCTGGCACCCTGAATTCGGACTTCTAGCTTCCTAAACTGTGAGAAAATAAATGTCTGTTCGTTAAAGCCACTCACTTGTGGTATTTCTGTTGTAGCAGCATTAGGTAACTAAGGGAGCTCCGGTGGCACAGTGGTTATGAGCTAGGCTGCTAACCAAAAGGTAGGCAGTTCAAATCCATCAGCCCCTCCTTGGAAACCCTATGGGGCAGTTCTATTCTGTCCTATAGGGCCGCTATGAGTCGGAATCGACTCGATGGCAATGGGTTTGATTTAGGTAACTAAGACATGACTAACAATACTAAGCTAAATACTGGATTAAGTGTGTGTGTGTGTGTGTGTGTGTGTGTGTGTGTGTGTGGTGAATGAGGGGAGGCACAGGGACGGGCAGTGACAGGCTGTGATGTCTACACTTGGACATAGTGAAAAGTGGGTTAAAGCCCTGCCGGCCTGCCTCGAGCCCAGGCCCCCTGCAGCCCCAGATCACACGATTCTGGACTAGGCCCTGCAGACTTGTGAGGGAGTGGGGCCTGGGACATGTTGGCTGAGGGTGAGGCTCATCACCAGGGCCCTGCATGAGGACCGGGTGGCAGAGGCCTGCCCAGGGGATTGTGGAAGGAGCCAGCATGGGTTGGGCCACTTATTTGTGTGAACTTGGGCAAATTAAGTTACTGAACGACTTTGGACCTTAGTTTCCTTATCTGTAAAATGGGGTAAATAGTGCCCATTATTCTACAGATTCCCTAGAACATGAACTCAAAGTGAGTACTCTGACTCCCCTGGCCCATACTGCTGAAGAGACTGAGTCTCCCTCACCTCTGTATCCCCAGTGATGAAGTAGCACAGCCCGTGCACGGGGGTGTAAAGGTTTGTTAAGTGAGAGAACAGCAGCACCGTGGGTTTTTTTTTTTTTTTTTTTTTGTGAGAACGAAATGTGTGACAGATGTTACATTCTTACTGTTGTACTTATTGCATAGTATGCTCTCAGGAAATAAAATAATTAAATAAGAATCCTTTCCCTTCTCTGTGATACTACCCAAGGGGCCCAGAGAATCTTCAGTCTCATAGCTGTCAACAATTCAATGACTGACTTCATAATAGAAGCTCAATAAATGTTTGCTGGGTGGATGGCGGGATAGATGAGATGCGTATGATGGGGAAGACACAGGCCCTGTCTGGGATGGTTGGTGGAAGTTGGAGGTCCTCATGAAGCAGTCGATGTTTCTGTGGGGAGAGGTGGACTTTTCTTTCAGGCATTTGAGAAACTGAGCAACTACCGTGTGCCAGGCACTGTCCTAGGGGCTGGAGATGCAACAGTGAAAAAGATATTTGCTTATATGAGGCTTATCCCAGGAGACTGTCATGGATTGAATTGTGTCCCCAAAAAGTATGTCAACTTGGCTAGGTCATGATTCCCAGTATTGTATGATTGTCTACCATTTTATCATCTGATGTGATTTCCTTATGTGTTGTAAATGCTATCACTATCATGTCATAAAATGGATTAGTGGCAGTTATACTGATGAGATCTACAAGATTAGATAGTGTCTTAAGCCAATCTCTTTTGAGATATAAAAGAGAGAAGCAAGCAGAGAGACATGGGAACTTCATACCACTAAGAAAGCAGTGCTGGGAGCACAGCGCGTCCTTTGGACCCGGTGTTCCTGCACGGAGAAGCTCCTAGTCCAGGGGAAGATTGACGAGGACCTTCCTCCAGAGCCAACAGAGAAAGCCTTCCCCTGGAGCTGATGCCCTGAATTTGGACATTTAGCCTACTAGACTAGGAGAGAGTAAATTTCTCTTTGTTAAAGCCATCCACTTGTGGTATTTCTGTTAGAGCAGCACTAGATGACTAACACAGAGACTGACCAGGATAATGCTATGAAGAAAAATAAAGGCAAAACAAGAGTAACAAGGCATGCAAGTTCGGTAGTGTGGCCGGGAAAGCCTCCCTGAGGAGGGCACTGAGGCAGAGACCTGAAAGCCCTGAGGGAGTGAGTCAGTGCATATACCCCAGGGGAGAATGTTCCAGGCTGAGGGAACAGCAGGTATGAAGATCCTGAGACAGGAACTTACAGGCCAGTAAGGAGGCCAGTGTGGCTGGAGTGAGGTCAGTAAGCAGAGAGAACAAGAAGATGAAGTCAGAGAGGTCACAGGGAGGAGAGGGAGTACAGCATGTAGGCAGTAAGTCCTTTGGCGCTTCTCAGAGTAAGATGGGAGCCATGGAAAGGTGTTGAGCAGCACAATTTGACTAGTTTTAAGTGGATCCCCTGGCTGGTGTGAAGACTCCAGTCTCTAGGCTACAAGGGGCAGGGAGGCCTCCCTCACTTGGAAGAGCAGGTATGGTTGGAAGAGGAAGGCAAGAGGAGTGAGGGAGGAAGCCAGTGCCCACTAGGCTACAGACAGATGCCAGGGCAGGTTGGAGTGGGAGGTGGATCCTAGGGGCAGGAAAGGCTGCTGGGCCCCAATCAGAAGGGCCCTGGGGCTTCCCTTTCCCAGATAAAACATGGACCGAGCTACCTGGCACTATGATCTGGGAAGAAGCAGAAGGGAGAGATAGAGTGGGGTTCTGGTTGGGAAGGTGGGGCATTTGGCAGGAAGACTGCCATGCTCCAGGAGGAATGGGGGCTTGTCTACAGTGGGAAGGCTGGAGGTGTGGAGAGCCCATGGCTGGCTTCTTACATCTTCCTCTACCAGAACAGCTATCGGCCTCCCTCCACACCATTCTCAGGCAGGTCCTCACTGCTCTGGGGGAGCTGACCCCGCTGTTATCTTTGGAGTTTCTTGCTGAGGGAATAGCCAGGTGACCTTGAATAAAAGAATGGGTTTAACCTAGATGGTCTCCAATGAAGACCCCTTCTAGCATTTCTGTTAATAGATGAAATCAGACACTACATCTCCCCTGCCTCCTTACCGCCACGGTGGTTTCAGGTTCCTGTCATGCCCTCTGTCTTTCCTTCTCTCCCTGGGGCTGTCATGCACAGTGGTGCAGGGTGTTCACTGCACAAGGGCACCCAGCCAAGGGGGTAAGTGGGGGTTCAAATCCAGCCCACACTCTGCTCAACGGGCTGTGTGCCCTGCCTGGCTCAGGGTTGCATTTACCCAGAGTAAAGAACACCTTTTTCTAGTTTGATCTAAGGTGCAGTATGGGCAGCACACGCATCCCTGTCCCATGCACACTCCCTCCTCCATGCCTCTTTTCTCCTACATTCCCCGGCCTCAAATGGGGATCAGAGGACAGCATTTACAAAGTGCCAGGGAGGGGGGCGGGGGCAGCAGCTGGCTCTTCTGTGAGGAACTCTGCCTCCTAAGCCCCATGGTGCTTTTCTTCTCCTTATCAATGCTGCAAGAAATTGCTCTCCCATCATTAACACCAAGGATTAGGTCAAATGAGAGTGTGTTTGCAGTCTTGGATGGCAAAGGCAAAACGCTGATGCTGATTATTCCAGATCTTATGGGCATGGCTCATTCCGTGCTCAAAGTTCTTAATCAGAGGGACGAGAGGAGGGTACGTGGCTTGTGGACCAGGGCTACAGTTGGTTCTAATCCTGTTACCAGGCCCAGACAGCACGTTTGCAGCTCCTACTGGCCTAATGGCCAGCTTGCCTGAACATCACAGGTGACCTTGGCTACTTGGCACTATCATATCCCTCAAAGGAGAAATGACCCATTTAATGGCAAAGCCAGTGGTGTGCTTTTGAACCAATGCAAAAGCAATGTATTGGATCAGGGATTGTGAGCATTTCATCTGGGCCCCAGTCAGCAAGTTTTGTGTTCTGGGGCTCACCAGTGGGCCATGCAGCTGAGGGGCCAGTCTTTCAGACCACCCCTCCTTCAGCACCCCCTCTGAAGTGTCTGTGCCTGTAGGAGGCCAAAACCCATCACCCTGCATTGCTGCCTTTTGCCTCTCTGGCCTCATCTTCTACCTCTGCCATCCTCACCCTCTGCTCCAGTCATACCAGGTTTCCTAAACACAGGCCTCTAGCCCTTACTCCTGCCTCTCCCTTGCCAGGAATGCCTTCTCAACCTTGTCTTCCAGGTAAAAGTTTGTCTTCTGTAAGCAGCCATTGTCACTGTCAGTACCCTGCCCCCATCCCCTCACCTTTACCACTTCAGTGTGTGCACTCCAGCCCCACATCCAACTGCCAGTACTTGCCATTTCTTTGTCTGAAGATTTCTCTGGGTCCTGGAACCTGCATTGCCACCCCATGGAGGTCAAGTCAAAAGTGCCCAGGAATTAATGTTCCCCAACACCAGCTCTCAGCCACTGAGCCAATGACTGATGGAAGTTGGTGTATACATACATACCCCAGCTCCCTCATCTTTCTGGTGGGCTAAGCTTGAGACACATTCTACGCTGTCTCCCAGAGTTCCCCAGTGGGATTGAGCCCCAGTTGCCCACAGTGGTAACTGGCTTGATAATGCACCCTTTATTGGCTGCCTTACCTTCCCCATCTCACGCCTGCACTCCCCACTTAGTGTTTCCTTAATCACCCAAGTAAACTACTCACATTTAAATCATTGTCTCAGGGTCTGCTTCTGGGGGGACCAAACTAAGATGTCATCCTTCAATGTCCTGCTTAAGCTTTCTGCAGTTTCCCCTGACTATCTCTCCCTTGAACTCACCAGGGCTTCGAACTGGTTCATTCCGGTTCCACCCCAGATATATTGAATCATCTACATTTTAACAGTCACTTAGGGATCTTGTTAAAATGTAGATTCTGGGGTGGAGAGGCAAATTCTCAGCAGGGGAAAGAACTGGTTTGAAGCCCTGGTACTCACCCTCGGGCAGAATTCTTGGTCATTCTTCTCTGTTCCCAGGGCCCTCAACAGCACTCCTCAAGTTCCACTATGGTTTATCTGCCTGCATGTCATGAAGCCCCATTTGCTGGGGAACTCTTTGGGAACAGATGCCATGTCTTTTTTTCCTCTTTATTTTCTGAGCCTAGGACAGCACCTGGCACAGAGCAGGTGCCCAGTAAATTATTTGTTTGCCAAGGAGCCAGCAGTGGAAATGCAACAACGGAGGGATTAGAGAGAAACAGACAAGTCCCTGCATCTTTCTGTAAAGAGACCTGGGGCTATTACTCCAGATCTGTCACATTACAAGGTTGCATGGTGGAACTTCAACCTCATGACTCACCTGCTCAACAACCTGCAATGGCTCCCTACTGCTGTCCTCACCAACAGGGCCTCATTTGGTGGTTTTAAAACTCTCCATTATCTGACCCCACCCTAAGAGGCAGTCAAGCCTCTTCTCTTGTTCAGAGACAGGCTTTGGTGTCAACTGCCTGGTTCCAAATCCTCACTCTGCCAGTTCCAGCTGGGTGATCATGGGCAAGTTACTTAGCCTCTCTGGGCACCAGCTTCCTTATCTATTAAATGTGGATAATACTGCTTCCTTCCTGTAATTATTTTGAGAATTACAAATCACACATAGTCCTTGTGAACAGACTAAAAGCCACTGAATTACACAATTCAAAATAGTAAATAGTAAATTTTTTGCTTTGTGACTAACGTCTCAATTTTTTAAAAGAATCGAACACCATGTCTGGTCCAGGGTAAATACTTTGAAAATATAACAGCCCTGGTGGCACAATGGTTAAGTGCTTGGCTGCTAACTGAAAAGTTGGTGGTTAGAACCCACCTAGCAGCTCTGGGGTGAAAGCATGGCCGTCTGCTGATTTAAAGATTAACCTGATCCTGGGCCATGAGTAAAGAGAAAACACTTGTCCCAGGGCGAGGAATGTGTTCCTATATTTATGTTTAACTCTGGCTGCATCTGATGTTCCCAGAATTGACTTCAAACAGAATCCTAACGCTTCACGATGGCCTGGCTATCAAAGGCAAGGCCTAGAGGGCACGCTGTCCCTCGCCCAGCCTCAGGCTCTTGGCCTCCCCCAGCCCATCCCCGGCCCAGAGGCGCGTCCGGCTTAGCGGAGCCGGCGGTGGTCGCAGAAGTAGAGGCTCCATCTCAGTAAAGCTTCGACTGAGGCTGAGGAGGGGCTGCGGCAGTCCAGGGAGACGCCTCAGCTCTGTGACCCTAGACCCGGCAGGGCAAGGCTAGGGCGGGCTGAGGAGGGGGTCATGACAGTCCTGGCTGGGAGGAGGACCGCCTAAAAGGTGCCTCAAGTCCCCCTCTCGCCAGGGCAGGGGCCCAGAGCTCACACAGCAGGCGCCTATTCGGTGCTGGTTGTATAGAAACCCAGGGAGCTCGGGTCGCCCTCTCAGTCTTGTGGCGGAAGCTTCTAGACCCAGGGACTGGCTCAGCCTTGTGGTCACGGAAGGCCGGGAATGGGGAGGGCGCTGGCGCGTGTCTTGGGTGGCTGACTTGGCGTGGCCCGGGCCAGGCGGGAGCCAGAGGTGAGATGGGGGCCCGCCCATGCCCTCACCCTGCCTGGGCCAAAAGGCCCTCGCTAGGAAACCGAGGCAGCCCCTCCCGGCACTGGGGTTGCCCCCACACGCTTCCTCAGGAGGGGATTTGTAGTCTGTTTCTAGACTGAGACCCACCCCGCGGTGGGGCACACACTCAGCACAGAGCCCCCGCGCCCAGCCCCTGGAGGGTCTCTTTTGCACACGCCCCTCCCCACCCCCGCCCAGCATAGACTCTTCTCAAAGGCGCCCACCCCTTGGTTCATATACCCCCTCTCTACCTCCCCCGTATGGAGACCCCTGACAGGAGGTGGGGAACCGGCGTAGACGAAGACGCACGGGGCCCGGACCATCTCTAGTTGTCACCCCCTGGCTCCCGGCATCAGGAGCCGCGTCCCCACGCCCGCCACGCACACATACACACACGCGCGCGCACACAGACTCACGATCTCATAGACACACTCACACCCGTGCGCAGACCCCGCCCGCGGCCCCGCCCCGGCCGCTGCGGGCGCCCCCTCCGGTGCTCGCGGACCCCGCACGCAGCCCGCCCGGGGTGGCGGGAGCGGCGGCTTCGGGGAGATTTGATTTTCCCGCAGCCCGGGTACCCCGGAGCCGGAGCTCGAGCCGAGGAGGTGGCGCTTGCAGCCGCGTCCCGAGCCCCGCCACCGCCCGCGCTGAGACCCAGCGAGAGGCGGCGCAGCCCCGGAGCTCCAAGCTCCGCGCTGCCCGCGCCGGGCCACCTCCGCCGCCCGCGCCTCATCCTACTACCTCCAGCCACAAGCCCCTCGCCCGGTCTCCCGCACCCCCTCTCTCCCCGCCCGCCGCCGCGGCCCATCTCCCCGCGCCCCTCTCCCGCTGCCCTCTCCCCGAGCCCCTCTCTGACTCTCCCCCCTGAGCCCTAGCCCCCTGGGCACCTCGCGCCTCGCTGCTGGGCCCCCAGCCTCCTCGGCTCGCCGCCTGCGCCCCCTCCTTTCTTCACGGCCCCCACTCTCACCGCCCCCCTTCCCTCTCTCACTTCCCACGCCCCCTCTCCGCGCTCCTTTCTCCTCCCCTTGCTGCCCCGCCCCGGTTCTGGAGTTGGGGGAGAGCCCCGGGCTCTAGTAGCTCCGGAGAAAACGCGAATCGCGAGGGGTTGACTATTTTGAGGTTGGGGGCGCGGTGGGTGATGGAGCAGCCCGAGGACATGGCGTCGCTGAGCGAGTTCGACTCCTTGGCGGGCAGCATCCCGGCCACCAAGGTGGAGATCACCGTGTCCTGCAGGTGAGCTGCCCGCTGGCCGGGTTCCCTTCCCCCGCCCCGCCCCTGGACCCGGAGCCCGGCAGCCCCAGTCGCCCCAACCCTCTGCCTCGCGAGCTTCCTTCCCTCCTGGACGCTAACCTGCCGGTCCGCCAAGATCCACTGCCCAACTGCGGATGGCAACAGCCGAGAGGGGGAAGCCAGGTTTGGGGTCGCATCCCGGAAAGTTTGCACTCCCGGCTGTTGTGGCCACGAGACAGAGAGACACTGGAGCAAGGGTCCAGGCTCCCGAGTGGAGAGACCGAGGTGGTGAAAGACTATGCCAGGGTCCCCTGCAAACCGCTGTCTGTGATCAGCCCTTCCCAAATCGAGAAGTGGGTGATTTGCGCCATCCCTCCCAGGCGTCCCAGCCTCTCCCTTTTATGCCCTCCTTTCCTCTCTCCTCTCCCCTCCTTTGCCCCAGCACCCTCCTCTCATCCCCACCTACCACCCTCCTAGACCCCAGAGTTCTAAACGGGTCTTCACCTCCAACAACAACAAAACCGACTCCTGGAAAACGATCAGATCGACTCATTCATACTGAGGTGTGGATAATATATAACAACCTGAAGTGGCACCATTTAAAAAAAAAAGACTTGGTCCAAAATCTTAAACCAAAGGAATAGAACACTGTGGAATTTTAGAGTCCAGCAGGGGAAGGGGAGGAGTATTTTTGTGGGCTATCATCCCCAAGTCCTTGGTCATGTCACACAGGGTTTGGAGGTAACTTCATCTAAGAGCTGGTCTCCCCCAGGTTCCTAGCTGAGGGGAAGGCTGCCCCAGGCAGTAAGGAGGCACTGGTGGAGAGGGAGGAAGGATTATTTCTCTAGTGCAGTCACCCTGTGTCACTGCAGGAGCCTGGCTGGGACTGTGAGGGGCATGGTGGCCCAGGCATAGCCCACCTTGAGGTTTCCCCACAAAATGCCCTTTCCACTGCCCCAAATGACCAACAGCATTTCCAGAGCCCTGGCCGTACCCTGTGTTCCAAATCACTCATCCGGTTCTCTTCCAGGTTACTCTTTCGTCAGACCCTTCATCCACCCTTGTGGCCCCAGCACTCTCTTCCAAAGTTGTGTCATTGGGGAGGTGTGGGTAGACCCAGAGGGGCTGAGCTGGGGCACGAGAGAGGGAGGGATTCAGGGGGGACTTTCTCCTGAAGACTTGGGGGTGAATATGAATGGGAAGCATGAGGTCAGACATAGCTGCCCCCTGAGCCAGGTCCTTTTGGGGGCTCCTATGACAGCTCCCACATGCCTCCCCCATGGGTCTCACACACTGAACTGTCAGAGTCATCTCCCAACGCCATTTGCATCTTGCTATCACTCTGCTGGGAGACTTCTGATGGCCCATTAGCTCCAGTCTCACCTCCTCAGCCATCAACAACTGCCACAGCCTGCCCTCCCTTCCCCTGTGCCTGAGGCTCCCTCTCAGGCTTCAATCAGAGTTGTCCCCGGATCCATCCCGCCTCCGAGCCTCTGAACCGCCCATTTCCCATGGAGATTTCATTCCTCCTTCATGTCTGCCAGTTCATATCCTCCACCCTGAAAAGCCTGTCTCATGCTCACTGACCTCCAACCATGGGACACACAGTCCAAATCATTATCTTCCATGTCCCCTGGGCCCATAGGATCACTCACGTACTGATAACTAAACCTCCTAAGACATCTCAGTTGTGTAGATTTCATCCCTCCTCCTCCCAGGCAACTGTGTAAGCATTTGAGGGTAGGGATCTCCACCCTGACTCAGACCCAGAAACCCTCTACTCCAGTGGAGAGGAGAGGAGACAGAGGACAGATGCATTGTGGCTTTGGAGTCAGACATCTTGAAACGGAAACTCTGCTCCACCACTTCGGGCACACTTTGAGCCTCAGTTTCCCCTATTTGTCATGTGCATAATCATGAACAACTAGTACTCATTCAGCAGCCTTGTTCACTGAGGTAGCTCACGTGCTTAGAACAGTGCCTGGCACATTCAAGCCGCTCAACAAACACTCTTGGAAAAATTAGCTTGCAGGATTAGGGGATCTTGAAGCAGATAGCACACTGCTTTGTACTTGCTTGGCATACAGTAGGTGCTTAATAAGCAACTATTACGATTACCCTAAGGAGCCCTGGTGGTGCAGTGGTTAAGAGCTCAGCTGCTAACCTACCAGCCGCTGTGCAGGAGAAAGATGTGGCAGTCTGCTTCTGTAAAGATTTATAGCCTCGGAAACCATATGGGTAGTTCTTTTCCGTCCCATAGGGTCATTACAAGTTGGAATTCACTCGACAGCAATGCTTTTTTTTTTTTTTTTTTTTTGATTATCCTAAGGAGCCCTGGTGGCACAATGGTTAAGCTCTCAGCTGCTAACTGAAAGGTTGGTGGTTTGAACCCACTCAGCAGCTCCTCGGGAGAAAGACCTGGTGATCTGTTTCCATAAAGATACAGCCTAGGAGACCCTACAGGGTAGTTCTACTCTGTCATATGGGGTCAATATGAGTCAGAATCAACTGGACACACACAACAACATAACATGATTACCCTAAGGCAGTAGCAGTTGGGCTCTCCTGCTTGATCTCTGAAGTGGAGGTATCCAAAGAAACCAAATGTCTTGCCTATGAGATGTCTAGGGATGCATCTGAGTTCTGGGGGGATGTGTTTCTGGGGTCAACCCTGGCATCCATTCCCTCTCAGGGGATACGATCTATCAGCCTGAGGAGGGCCTGACCCGGACCCTGCTCCTGCTCTCCAGGAAGCCAGAGGGTGAAGAAGTGAGTTTCGTTGGGGTGGAGGGCAGAGTCATTTGGAACAGAGGAGAGGCAAGCAAACAATCTGGGTAGGCTTGAAATTGTAAATCCATCCCTTTGCCTCAACCAGGTCCAGCTATCCAGGTTCTAGAGCAGAGAGAGAAGGAGAAGGAGGACAAGAAGAGGAGGAGGAGGATGGGGTGGAAGGAGAGATGCTTAGAGCACCTTCTTCAGCATGTTCTTCATGTCATGGTCACGGGTTGATACAGTCAAGTCCCCCTACCCCGCCTCACCCTGTGGTTAGCAATGACTGGCCCCAGGAGAGAAGGCTGTGGGTGCCCCTGCCCTGAGTGTCTATGTGACACCTGCTGGTGGACAGGGAGCAGGAGGGCCGGCAGAGGGGTTGGTGGGATGAGAACTCAAGGGGCTTCAGGATAGGCATCTGGAGTTGAGGAGGTCAACATTTTGGAGAGATCACCAACTGCCACCTCTCATTTCCAGGAATGATAGTTTCCAGTTCCCTTCCCCCTCTGTTCCTTAGGAAGGTCCCTGCCACCCCCTGCAGCCCCAGGGGCTCCCTGCCCTGTGCGCCTAGGGGAGGGTCCAACCATCTGCCACTCCTATCCTAGGGCACTCTTGACTGAGCAAAGCTGCCTGGTACAGGGGCACGTCTGAGCGCCAGCACAGGGCTGCCACAGAAGCCCAGCCAAGTCTCCAGTGAAGGCAGATGACACTGTGGAATGGATATGTTTGGGCCCCTGCTTCAGTAGGGTATCTCTTAGGCTAATTTATAGTCTGCCGCCAAACAATTATTTTTACCTACTTTGGTAAACTCAGGGCTGAAGTAGAGAAAGCCTTCAATTGTTTGGCATAATGGTTAAGAATGTGAGCTCTGGCTTTGTCTGCCTGGGTTCAAATCTCAGTTCTGTCACTGTGACCTTGCTTAAGCTACTTAGCTTGTCTGTGCCTCAGTTTCCGCAACTGGAAAGGAAGCATAATAATCCTTACAACATAGTTATGAGGATTAAATGGGTTAACCCATGAATAGTAATTTATGTTGCCTATTATTGACAAAGGATCCCTGGTGGCGCAGTGGTCAAAGCGATTGACTACTAACCAAAAGATCAGCAGTTTGAAACCACCAGTGGCTCTGAGGGAAAAAGATGTGATAATCTGCTTCTGTAGAAATTTACAGCCTTGGAAACCCTATGGGGTCACTATGAGTTGGAATTGACTCAACGGCAGTGGGTTTGGATTTTGGGGATTACTTGACAGGAGTCCCTAGGTGGTGCAAACTATTAAAACACTTGACTGCTAACCAAAAGGTTGGCAGTTCAAGTCCACCCAGAGGTAGCTTAGAAGAAAGGCCTGTCGATCTACTTCCAAAACAATCAGCCATTAAAAACCTCCTGGAGCACAGTTCTACTGTGACACACATGGGATCACCACCCAGCAGCAACTGGTTTGGGTTATTTGATACCTGGAAGTAATTAAAGATCTGTCCCTATAGCTGGGTCCCAGTTTGTACGGGTCCTAGAGATCTGATCCATTTAGAGATTCTTAAGGGTTGTTTTGGGAGTGGGTAGCATAGATGGTTTGTGGAGCCAGATGTCAGCAGGGACCCTTTCCCTTGAGGCAAAAACCCCTCCCCACATGGCCTGTTCCAGACCTTTCCTAACTTTGTTAGCAGGACTATAGACCTAATCAAAACTTACCTGTCCACTGTCCCATGTCACAAGGGCCTCACTATTTTTCAGGTCTCTCTGTACCACCCGGAGCATCCGTGTTAGTTAGAAAGAGTGATTTGTATTTTTTATGTAACAGGAAACCTTTGTACTTCTGGAGGGACCTGCTTCAGAAGCAATGCCCTGGTTTAAGAGCAGGATTCCACATGGTGAGGCTCCAGAGACCCATGGGGAAGAGTCCAGAGACAGGCTGGTAGCTTGGCCCTGCTGGAATCTCTGTCTCAAGCAGCTGCCCTCTCCCTGCCAGCTGGCATGGGGCTGGTGGGGCAGCTGTTGCTGTTGCCACTGCCCTGGAGATACTGTTTTCTGCTCTCTGTGCAAGTTGGCATTTTGCTGCCCTGGGGCCCGAGAGGCAGCCCAGCTCAGGATCTGTGCCCTGGGCCTCTCAGAAAGGGTATGAGGTGGCTCTGAGTGCTTTCTTCTGACAGGCGGGAGGAGGGTGACACTGGGGAAGGAGGGGCCTGCGGGGACAGTGTGGCAGCTGTCAAAGCTGGTGGTAGAAGAAAGAGGTCCATTCAGCCATTGGATATGCCAAGGCACTCACAGTTTAGTGGAGCCTGGGGAATAGTAACAGTAGCATTTCAGTGCTTACTACATGCTAGGCGCTTTACATCCATATTAGGCTGAACCAAATGAAATCGCCTAGACGCCACTGTTTTTGACCTACTGAAGTAGCAATTTTATATGGTTCAACCTAAGATTATTGTATTAGTTTTCAATTGCTGCATAACAAATTATCGCAAACCTAGTGGCTTAAAACAATATCCACTTATTGTCTCACAGCTGCTGTAGGTCAGTAGTCCAGGCACAGCGTAGCAGCCCAGCATCTCACCAGGTGGAAATCAAGGTGTCAGCTGGGACTACAGTGTCATCTGAGCTGAGGCTTGGGGTCCTTTGCCAGGCTCATTTGGGTGGTTGGCAGAATTCAGTTCCTTGAGGTCATATGACTAATGTTCCCATTTTCTTGCTGGTTGTTGGCTGGGAGTCACTCTCAGCTCCTAGAGACTGTCCTCTGGTCCCAGCCACGTGACCCTCACACAACATGGCAGTGTGCTTCTTCAAAGCCTGAAGGAGACTCTCTACCCAACCTGCTACAACAGTTTTATTTAACATAGTATATTCACAGGAATGAGTATCCCATCACCGTTGCCATACAGTTCAGTAGTAGAATTCTTGCCTTCAATGTAGGAGACCCCGGTTTGATTCCTGGCTAATGCACCTCATGCACAGCCACCACCCATCTGTCAGTGAAGGCTTGTGTGTTGCTATGATGCTGAGCAGGTTTCAGCAGAACTTCCAGACTAAGACAGACTAGGAAGAAAGGGCTAGTGATCTAATTCTGAAACAGCCAGTGAAAACCCTACGGCTCACAATGGTTCAATCTGCAACCGATCACAGGGATGGCACAGGACTGGGCAGTGTTTCGTTCTGTTGTGCATGCTGTCGTCGTGAGTTGGGGGCTGACGGTGTGGCAGCTAGTAATAAGCCCACACTTAAGGGGAGGGAATTATATAGGGCCTGTACCCCAGGAGGCAGGAATCTTGGGGAATCATCGTAGAATTCTGCCTACCACAATTATCTTTTAACTTTACTACAATCCTGTGAGGTAGCTAGTAGTATTTTCCCTTTTTGCTGATTAGAAAATCAAGGCTAAGAAAGGTTAAGGGACCTGCCCAAGGTTACACAGCTAATATGTTTTGGAGAGGAGTTTCCAAATCCAGTTTTTTCAGACTTCAGGGCCTTGAGGACTTCTTGAGGTCTGGGGTTGGAGTCTCCATGGGTATAAACCATGGCAGGCATGACCAAGAGGTAGGCGCTCTGTACCCAAGGATGGGAGACGCCATCCTTGCTCAAGGATGCTTGTGGCTCTGAGAGGTGAACCTGAGACTGGGGAAATCCCGAGAGAGCAGAGACCAGAGTGAGAGTCACAGGATGGCAGCCAGCCTTCCATGGCATCCAGATCATATGGCGAGAGCTCACCACCCTTCCTCTGCCTCCGTTCCACAGTCCTCCCTGCCCAGACCCATAGTCGTCACTGGAGGTGACCTAGCATTGGAAAGCGAGGATAGGGAGGAGGTGGGGGAATAATGCTGTCTGGAAAGCTCTGGGGCACAGGAGCAGGGTTCAGTTAAGAATGTGTTGGCTACGGTTAGCAGATAATCTGACTGGTAGTGGTTTAAACTCAAAAGACGTCAATTTTTCTCAGATCACAGTGAGTCGGGAGGTGGTAATCTCAGGGCTGGTTTGCCAACTCTCTTTGCCATGAAGGAACCAGCCATCCTTCCACAATGCCATTTTCCAAATAATGGGCCTCATTGTCACAAGATGGCTGCCTTTGCTCCAGGCATCACAACCACATTTAAATACAGGAAGCTGAAGGTCTTTTCTTTGAAAGGCTCTTTTTATCTGGAAAGCACCATCCCTCTCAAAATCTCTCTGCAGGCTTTGCCTTCTATCTCAATATCCAGAGCTGGGCCCTGTGTTTACTCCTAGGCTGGGGGTAAGGGGTGTCCATCAGATACATGAACCAAATTGAGTTCTGAGTTCTGTTAGCAGGAAGAAAGTGAGAAATGCTTACTGGGGAGGCGGGGGGTGGGGTGGGGGGAACAATGGCATCTGCCACAGGGGCTTTCCAAATGGCCCCAGAGTCTACCTGAGTTCTCTGGGACTGGAAGGGACCTCGGGTTTGACATCTCTGAGGGACTGGTTCCTCAGCCTTTCCTGTAGTCTGTGGACAGCCAGTGTTAGGTGTTTGGGGACTGTTTCTCCAAGTGCAACTGGGATGGACCCCTGACTATCTTTTCCTACCAGTTTCCTGGGCAAGAAAAGAAGGCCCCCCAACTTGGTGTGATTTTAGAGCACTACAAGCCACTTTTATCCCCTAATATCCCTCTGCTGGCTTAGCACAGTACCTGAAAGTCCCAGTAAGAGAGCTTCATGCCTTTTGATATTGAAGAATCCTGGGCAGGAGATTGACAGTGTAGCTCCCAACTTAGCTTTTCTGAGACCTGGGCTATGTCATTTAACTTCTCCAAGCTTCAGTCTCCCCATCTGTAAAATGAGAGATACCAGTCCTGTCCACATCCTGTAGGATTGTTATGAAGACCAAAGAGATGATGCCTCTGAAGTTCTGTGTAAATTGGAACGTATTAAATAAGCTTGATAATGATGACGATAATAATAGGTACCAATTACTGGACACTACAGACACATTCATGCATTTGATAATTTATGTTGATCTTCATTTGCTGTTGAGAGCCTTCTCTGTACCAGGCACAAGTCTGAGTGCTGGGGAGACAGTGGTGAACAAGAGAAACCTTCCCTTTATAACACTCACATGTGGGGGGTGAGGCAGAATATAATCAAATATACAAAATATTTATTAAACAAATAATGTCTGACAGGGATAAATCCTTTGTAAATAAGTTCATGGTTACAGAGGATGCTTTAGACAGGATGGGCAAGTGATGTTTGAGCTTAGATCTGAAGAATGAGAGAACTGGTTCTGGGAGAACCTGGAGGAAAGGTGATTCAGATAGGGAGAACAGCAAGTGCAAAGGCCCTGTGGCGGGAAAGCCCTTAGTATGCTTGCAGAACTGTAGGGAGGCCAGCGTGGCTGCAGCAGTGTGAACGATGTGGGGAGTAGAGGAGGATAAGGACAGAGAAATGAGGGGTGTAGATCATGGCCTTGTGGGCCATGCTAAGGGGTTTGATTTATTATTCCAACAGCAATTGAGGGAAGGGGTTTAAACAGGAGTAATGTGGTGATCTGGTAGACGTTTAAAAATTTTTTCTCTGGTTGCTGTGAAGAGAATGGACTAGGGAGTGAGGGAGGCAGGAATTGAAGCAGGTTACTGGCAGGAGATCACTGCAGCTCCAGGTGAGAGACGATGGTGTCATGGAGGAAGAGTGGGTAGATTCAGGAGGTGTTTTTGAAGTTGAAAGCTTTAGGACTTGTCGACAGATGGGACGGGGGGGGTGGGGGGGGCATACGGTAGACAGACAATCAAGGATGCTACCTACATTTCTGTTATAAGTGACTGACTTCACAAGAACCCCACAAGGCAGGTTTGTGACCCATACACAGATGAGGAAACTGAGATTAAGTAGCTTGTCCAGGATCACAGAATTACCATGTGGCCTGCGGGGATCCCAGCTTAGATGCATCTGATGCCAGAGCCTATGCTCTCTTCCCTCTACCCACACAGCCATGGGAGGGACAATTATTACAGTAATTAATAATAATAATAATGCAAATAGCCTCAGAAAGGAGAGCTCTTTAAGCCATGTGAAAATTGCTTTCAGACCTTGGTGAAGTTGCCTGGCAGGGAGACCGTGCACGCGGGTGAGGGATGGGATCTGAAAGGGGAGATGGGCAAGTGCCAGGGGCTGGCTGCCAAGGCCCTTTCTTCCCCAGCTCGCTCCCTGCCTTTCTTCGGATTACTTCTTACTTCTGCTAGTTTGGTGTGGGAGCAGGGCAGGAGGAGAAGGGAAACCTCCCTGTTCTTCAGTCATTCATTTGTCTGGGTGCAGCTCTGATGAGGTGGCAGGAAGTGGGGGATTGAGGATGTGAGGGCCCTGCTAGACTGGATGGGGCTTTGGGAGACCCTGGTTTTTGATAATGCAGGTTCTCCCTGTGGTACCTCCAAATGAGCTCAGTCTTCAGAGTTCAGATCTTAGTGCACTCCTGACAAGCTGGTTAACACTGGGCATACCGCTTGAAACAAGGGTGATATCTACCTCTTGGCATGGATATGTAGGGTAAATAGGGTGTCACAGGTGAAGTACCTGACAAAAGGTCTGGCTCATATTAGACACTTGATTGATGTTATTCCCCTCTCACCCCCTTTGCCTACATTTGGGGCATCAGCCAGATGTTTGGTGTTGAGTTCTGCATGGAGGAACAGTGTGTTACTAGTGGACCCTTCAGGCCCAGGAGTCTCTGTGGGACCCCTCAGGATCTCTGTTTCTACCTGATATTGGCCCACCTGTCCTGGGGCGTGTGGATGTTTGAGGTCCTGCTCCAGCTGGGCATTATGGAGTAGGGAGGGAAGGATGTGGGGCATCCCTAGATGCCACCTCCATTCTCCTCAGGCCCTTATTGAGCATTTATTATTGCAACTTAATAGGTACCAGACACTGTTTTAACTGCTTTGCATATATTAACTCTATTAATTCCTCAGGAAACCCCTGGCAGGGAGGGATTATTATTACCCCCACTTCACAGATGGCAATACTGAGGCACAGAGAGGTTAAGTGACTGGCCTGAGGTCATACAGCTGGAGGAGGCAGAAATGGGTTTCAGACCCAGCAATGAAGTTCCCAGTCTGTGTTCTCAATGCCCTACCTTTCACCCCACTTTGGAGGGATGCTTAGGGCTGGTTGTTGGGGAGAAGATAAACCATCTTTTTGTAACCTTTTTGACCCTCATAAACTCTTTGGGAATCTGATAAAAACTCTCCAAAAGGGTGCATTTATATGTACCAATATGCCACATTTTGCTTACAGTTTCAGAGGGTCCACTGACCTCCATTAAGGACCCCTGGTCCAGAAGAAGCTGAGGGTGAATGCTCTTAATGTGGTTCCTTCTGCATTGCCAAGAGAGGCACAAGGAGAAAAAACTCAGCCAGGGTCATTGCTCAGTGCACCCATGCAGCATTTATGGGCTCTGTTTAGATACAGCCAGGGAGGTGTGATGGTCGGTTCACCCAGTCTCAGCTCCTCAAGGGCAAATGTGTCTACTTCACAGACTGAGGCTTCCTGAGGGCAGGGCTGTGTCTCCCCTCAGGCTGGAGCTCCCTTAGGGCAGGGCTGTGTCTCCCTCTCATACTGAGGCTCCTTGAGGGCAGGGCTGTCTCCCTTCAAACTGGGGCTCCCTGAGGGCCGGGGCTGTGTCTTCCCCTCAGACTGGGGCTCCCTGACAGCACGGTTGTGTCTCACACTGCAACTGTTATTTCGGTTTTTCCAGTGCTTTCTTCCTTTGCTGGGATCTTAGAGACTTCTAACCTCATGGCCCAGTGGATGGTCCTTTTCTCACTGCCGCTGGATTGGAAATGATTCTTTAGGGGAGAATGGGAAGGAGAGGGGCCCTCAACTCTGCTTCCCTGGCCTTGATTTAAGGAACAAAAGAATCCAAACTCCAGGCTGCCGCATGGACAGCTGAAGGGTTTTGTGCTCTTTTGGGGAAAAAATACATTTTGCCTGTTGGAAAAAATTTCTCTTTGAGCTCTCCAAAGACAGAAAGAGGAGAAAAAGCACTTATGGTCTGGTCTTGTCTGTGCCCTCAGGTCCTGCTTCAGGGCAGAAGACCTGGTTTCTTCCGCCCTTGGCTTCTTACTGGCTGTGTGACTGTGGAGAAGTCAATCACCATCTCTGGCCTCAGTGTCCTCAGTGGATCAGGGTGAGGATCACAGGGAATGTGCTTTACATTGTAAGAGCCTTCAAGGGCTGCACGAGGAAGCTGAAGAAGCTGAGGCCCTAAGACGTGGTGACGGTGACTCAACGTGTGGTGTTTGGACTCCTGCCATCAGAAACACAATGTGGGGTAGGGGTCACTTGTAGATCTAGGCCCTGCCCCAGATCTACAAAACCAGACTCTGGGACTGGGCCCAGGAACCTGCATTTTTACAACTGGGGGCAGGGGTGATTGCCAGGGTGTGAGGCCTATTGCTCAAGAGGGTAAAGCTACCATCCCAAGACCAAGAGAGAAGGCTCAGCAGGCCCTGAGGCTTCCTGTCAGGACAGGCAGTTGGAGTGAGGGATGGGTGGGGGCAAGTGTGTCTGAGGTGAGGAATCAGAGAGAGGTGTAGGGGTGCAGGGACCTGGGCAAAGGGGTAGAGCATCTTCAAGGCTGAGATGGGGGAAAGGAAGGCAGAGGCGGAGGAGGAGGCTGAGGCTGGGATGAGGGGGCGGGGCCACTCTCCGCTACCCGGGAAGGGAATTCAACGGGCCGTTCAGATCAGAATAGGGCCTGGGGAGTGGGTGTTGAGCTTCTTTAGTCCAGCCAGGATGAGGAGGTTTGCTCCGCCCACCTGTCTCTCCTTCGTCACCAAGTGAACCTGAGTGTCAACCAGAAGAGTGGCTGGTCTACTTGGCACCAGGCCTGACAATAATAACTAACCCGTCCCACAAGCCTGGCTATGTCCCAAGTTCTCCACATATCTAATCTCCATAGCAATCCTGAGGGGGGAGCTATTTTTAATTCCACTTTACATATAAGGAAACTGAGGCATGAGGAAGGCTTGTAAACTGTCCAGGGGTGCACAGACTATTGAGTAGAAGAGCTGGGATGTGAACCTAGCTTGTCTGACTGAGGAGTTCATGCACTTAACCCTGACTCTCTTAAGTCTAAGTGGTGGTGCCTGAGAGTGACTCTGCACCATCCAGGCGGGGGAGACTCTTCCTTTATCCATCGAGCTTGCTGCGCCCTGCTATGAGTCAGGCACTGGGCTGGTTTGTGGCAGAGGTGGGATCCCTGTCCTGGAGGAGAGCACAGCCAGTGTGGGAGACAGATGCACCCACAATCTTTGCAGCCCAGGATGTGCTGGGTATGGCAATGGGATGCTGCAAGTCAGAGGGTTGCCCTCTGCGGGCCAGACAGAGCTCAGGAGAGGGGAAGAAGAAATGCTTGCTGTTAGGCCCAAAGAAGGCAGCATCAAGGATTTGAATGGGCCTAGAAGGATTTGAGTGGCTACTAACCAAAAAGTTGGCAGTTCAAATTCAGCCAGAGGCACCTCGGAAGAAAGGCCTGGTGATCTGCTTCTGGAAGGTCATAGCCATGAAAACACCTATGGAGCACAGTTCTACTATGCAACACGTGGGGACGCCATGAGTCAGAATCGACTTGATGGCAACGGGTTAGAAGGATGGGAAGAATAATTTCAGCAGAGTGGAGGGGAGAGTGTGCCTCACCCTCCTGGGTGCAGGGACTAGGGTGACCCACACCCCAGTGCTCAGTGAAGGTTCTAAGGACACTGGTCAGGGAGCTGTCTAGAAGCCAGGTGGCTGGATTCTATTTATTTCAGCTGTGTGCCTCTGACCCAGTGGGGAGGGCAGACAGGGCCAAGAAAAGCCCTCCCTTGCTTCTCTTTGAAGATAAGACTTCAACACACACACACGCACACACACACACCTGTAGGCTGAAAGCCAAAGTCTCACTCTTTCTCACTAGCCTGCACATAACCAAACCTGAGTTCCAGATCCAAATTTGGAGAAGACCCAGACCTTGGAGGAGTCAGTTGCCCTTTCTCAAAATCTCACATTCCCAATTTATAAAGGAGTTGGAAAAAGTGACCTCTGAGGTCCCTTCCAGCTTGAACATTCTAGGGTTTTATGTAATTATAGAATCTTATCATAGTATTCAAAGATAATCCTCAGTGCTTGCATTAGTAGAGAAATCTACATACACACACACCCTCTTTTTGACTTTCCAGCTCCTCACAGGGCCTCAGGTTCCCCCACTCCAGAGTTATCTAAGGAGTGAAGGGTTTTTGCCCTTTGTTTAAATCAGGACAGACACACCTGCCCTCAAACCTAGCCACTTCAGGAGGAGGTTAGCCCAGTGATGGGCCAGGCCACTTCAGTGTGAATGAGCCTATAAAAGGGGCATCTTACATGGAATGTAGCTCCTGCTGCCTACTTTTCAAAGCTGCTCGCATATCCTTTCATCTGATGTGCACGCAGTGGGCTGGGAGGTTTATCAGATGGTTTCCAAAGTGACAGCTGGCTGGGAGCAGGTCTGGTGGAGGGGGTGGTGGGGCTCAGCAGAGGGGTTGTCACGAGCAGGAGGGAGGGATATCAGGGAAGGGTGGCTACCTTTGGGAAGAAGCCCCTGAATGGAGAGACCTGAGCAGGGGCTGGGGTGTAAGTTCTCCAGGGACTGGTATCCCCCAAGCTGTTTGGAGATCCTTCTGTTGGGGCCATCGATGGGAATCTGCTCAGGGACTGGAGTCTGGGTGATTCATAAGCATGATCCTTAAGCATGAGAGGATGCCATGTGTTGGCACCAGGTTGCCGTTGCATCTGTCATTCTGTCTTTTTGTCTGTCAGTCTATGGCTCCTACCTCAGGGTGAGGGGTGTGGGTGGTGGGGTTAACTGTTGTCCAGACAGTCATTGCTGATGGCTTTGGTGACTTAGGGAAATGCCTCCTTCTAGATCTTTCTGGCTCTACCACTGCTTGCCATGTGGTGTGGTCCCTGCCCTTCTCTGTACCTCAGTCTCCCCCCTCCTCTAGGAGAAGGTGGAGCACGGGATCCCAAGGGTCCCATTCAACTCTGACACTTGAAGTTGGCTGACAGGAAGCAACACGGCCCAGTGTTGTTTCCTCTTCTCTGGCTGGAGAGATTCGAGGGGAAGAGGAGCCCTTGGGGAACTGGACAGGGAAGGTGGCACGACCCCTTGGAACACCTGGGCAGGAGCTCAACTCTTATACAGTTCAGCAAGGGAGTCAATAGCTGCCACTGGGAGGAGGGTGTGCATGGGGGCAGCGTTCACAGGAAGCTCCTTCAGGGGAAATGGAAAGTGAGCTGGGGAAGGGTAGACTTGAGTCAACACAAGATGGATAATGTGCAGATCCCACTGGAACTCCAGGGAGACTGTGTAGAACACACCTCTGAGTTGTCCCCTGGGAGGAGTGAAGAG
>NW_004444001.1:1529639-1531726 GCF_000243295.1 Trichechus manatus latirostris | reverse complement strand
CCCTGGGAGGGGCTACTCATTAATCCATCAGCAAGGTGAGATGATCAGATAAACCCGCGGTAAGCAGAACCCAGAGAGAGTAGGACACTGAATGGATACATTTTGATGGCTTGATTTTTTTTTTTTTGGACAGAAAAGTGGTAAGAGGACAATTTGTAGAAAGGGCTAAAACATTGGGCAGATTGGGGTTTGGAGTGAGAGTGAGGGGCCGTGGGACTCAAGGCACCAGGGTACAGGGAGGGTGTGTGGTGGTGGTGGTGGTGGAGGTGGGAGGTAGAAGGCTCAGCTCATGTGAGGAAGGCAGAGTTGAAGAACCTCCAGGGCCCGCCAAGTGCTGGCCTTTAATGAGAGTCTAATAAATGTTTGCCAAAGAGCCTTCTTTTCTTCCTGTTTTGCCTGAGGCCAGGCCAGAGGCAGCCTCTGGGTCTCAGTAACAGCCTGAATCCCCCAGGTCGCCTCCTCCCCTCAGGGCCCCACTAACTTCTCCTCTCTCCTCTTTCAGGAACCTCTTGGACAAAGACATGTTTTCCAAGTCTGACCCGCGTAAGTCCTGCTCTGACAGTAATAACAGGAAAAGTAACAATAGCAATATTATGACTAATAGCCCTTACTGGCCACTAACTATGCGCCAGGCACTGTTCCAAGTGCGTAAAGGCTGTTTAATGTTTCACTGATACTGCCCGGAGAAAGAGAACTGGAGGATTTGCCCCATCATACTTGTTGTACTTGTGAACCCTGACACAGCAGGTCATTGGCCTCCTTTGAGCTCAGTTTTCCCATCAGTAAAGTGGGGCTGATGATAATGATAAGCCATCCTTACCTCATGAGGCTGCTTTGGGCTCTGAAGGGACCATGTGGGTTTCAGATGCTCTCCCCTGCCACACCTCTGCCACCATGCCCTCCATTATACCCACCTGTCTACCTGCCTCACACTTCAGACCTCTGCTCTTGCCTACATGTAATGACCTCTCACCCTTCTTCCTAGACACACCTGTGGTCTAGGCGCCCTTTGCTAAGCTGACCCCTGTGAATTAATTGGTGCTTCTAGAACCCTTGTAGTCCAGGCTTGGGGGCTACCTACCAAGACTCCTGACACCTCAGGAGACACACTCTTCCCCACTGATCCCACAGTGCCATCCAGGCCCCAGGCCCCTGAGGGGCCCTCCCGTCCAGGGCCCTCCCCATCTGGGACCCCCACCTTCCTCTTGGTCCATGGCTGTAACCCTTTTTTCTCCTCTCCACACAGTGTGCGTCATGTATACTCAAGGAATGGAGAACAAGCAGTGGCGGGAGGTACGTACAGTCCCTTTCCTAACCCTGGAAATACCAGCCTGGCCCTGACTGTCTGTCTGTCTGTCTCTAAGTCTGAAGTGACCTTTCATGATAAGTTTCTAACTGCAGCCTCTAAGCCCTACTGCCTCTCCATGAAGGCTAGAAAGACGAGCCAAGGGTGGAATCTTGTCCCTGCTGTTGTAGGAAGAGACTAAAGATGGATGGGATAGCTCCTGCACCAAGAAGCCCCAGTCTGAGAAGAGATACAGCCCTGCCCTCAGGGACCCCCATCTGAGGGGAGACACAGCCTTGCCCTCAGGGAGCCCCAGTCTGAAGGGCAGACACAGCCCTGCCCTCAGGGAGCCCCAACCTGAGGGAAAGACACAAGGAGCCCCAGTCTACCAAGGTCTCCTTGTCTGGTGGGTACAGCATCTAGCACTGTGTCTCACAGCAAGAATTCCATGAATGTTTTCTGGTTCATGAAACAAGTCATCCCTGCCTTCCCAAGGCTTCTGACTATTGTGAGCACAGATTCACTTAGGTAATTCCTCTTCTCAGAAACCTTCGGTGATTCCCAACTGCTTTGAATCAAGTCTCAGTCCTTAGCCTGGTTTCCAAGCTCCCCCACAACCCAGGACTACCCACTTTTCCAGCCTTGTCTCTATTCCATCCCCCACCCCACTCCCATTTGCCTTAACTGCCCCTCCCCCTTATCTGTTGGCCCCTTGTGCTTTTCTACTTCTGGCCTTTGCTCCTGTCATCCCCTTCTTCTAGAATGCCTTCCTTAGACCCTCTCCCTTCCTGTTGAAACCCTC
>NW_004444001.1:1527267-1528305 GCF_000243295.1 Trichechus manatus latirostris | reverse complement strand
TCCTCATCTGCCTCAGTCACTGCTGTGTTATAAGCCCCCAGAACAGTGCCTGACACGTAGTAGGTGCTTAAATGGCTGTTAAAGGAATGAATGGATTAGGGAAGGGAGCCCGGCCTACAGAGGATGACAGGATGTGGAGGCATTGTCTCTTTCCCACATCTTCATTCTTCCCTTGCCCATCTCTCACAGGAACTTGTTTTCAGGTGCAGAGAGGAAGGTGAGAGTTGAGTTAGGAGGTGGAGGGTCCAGGTAGCCCCTGGCACCTGTGAACAGCTAAAGAAAATCTTCCTCCTTTCTCTGGGGGAAGATTTGGTTAAGCAAAGACAAAGTTGAGGGCTGGGAGTTGATGAGCCAAAGGGGAGAATGTTGTTTTCTTTGGGGGACGTGGGGGCACAGGTTGTCAGCTTATTGGCCCTCAAGTCCGAAGCTGGTTTCCCATGGCTCTTTGGCCTCAGCAGCCCCACCTGAGCCCATGTCCACCCACACTGGGGTCTTCTCTGGGAGAGGAAAACCCCAATGGCTGATGGGGTGGAGGCAGCTGTGAGGAGCAGAGAGACACAGGCCCAATCCCCAGGGCCTTCAGAAAGGGGAAGGAAGGGAAATGGTCCACAAAGGACCTACACCAAGAGCCCACCCGGGCCCCCTCAGATGACATGATGAGAATAGCCAGTAAAACTTCAGTAACTCAGACTTTATTAATGAACTTCCCTTTCCCTTGTTGGTGGAATGGCCTTAATATTACCTACCCTGCTTCCCTCTCAGGGCAAACACCCTAAGGAGGTGAGTTTTGTCCACAAAATGGGTGGGAAATAGTTCCACAGGGGCTGGAGTAAAGTTTGCTTTTTCACCCTCTCCAACACTCTAAGCCAGTTAAAGTGTAAACTAGATTGCTAGGGAAATGTTTAGCCTACTTAACTGAACTAATTAATTACTTTTGAGGACTTTTGGCTGAGCTTCATGCAAACCAGGAATGTGCTAATGTCTCAGTGATTCATTAAGGAAATTCTGTAAGGGCTTCTTCAGAAAGACACTGCTTGG
>NW_004444001.1:1524000-1525272 GCF_000243295.1 Trichechus manatus latirostris | reverse complement strand
GGTGCCTAGCCTTCAGGGAACTCAGCCACAAGTGCCCACCTGGGGCCCAGGCTTCAAGCTGTTTCTGGAGAAGGGAGCATGCAATTCAGTGGATGGGCACCGCTTCCTTGCCCAATTCTCTGTGTGACCCACAGAGGAAAGTATCAGGAATGGAGTCTGTCTTAGTTTGCTAGGGCTGCTGTAACATATACCACAGTGGGTGGCTTTAAGGAACGAAGTTTAGGAGTCTAGAAGTCCGAATTCAGGACACTGGCTCTAGGGGAAGGCTCTCCCTGTGTCCTCTCTGGGGGAAAATCCTTATCTCAGCTTCTCTGGCATTCTTTTTAGGGTTCCTTGGTTCCTTAGTAATCTCCCTGTGGCATCTATCTTTCCCCTATTTGTGCTCGCTGGTCTCTGTGTCCGATCTGCTCTTTTTATATCTCATCCTCCACTGATACGGCCTCATTAACATAATAAAGAAAAGTCTATTCCCAAGTGGGATTGCATCCACTGGTATAGGGGTTGGGATTCTAACATGTATTTTTTAAAAAACCCGTTGCTGTCGAGTCAATTCTGACTCGTAACGACCCTGTAACACATATCTGGGGGGACACAATTCAATCCATAACAGAGTCTTTAAAGAAAACTTCAGATCCATCTCTATGGAAATGCCCTTGGAATCGAAGCCTGCTCTTGGAGTAAACAGGCACCCGCTCCTGCTGCTCTCCCGGGCTAGATCACTGCCCTTTGGGAGCAAAACATCTCTCTCTTAGGGAGTCTTGGCCGAGAGACGATCAAGTCTTGGCTGAGAGATGTGTCGAGTGCAGGCACAGCTGTTTTTCCAGGCAGGCCTGGTCCCCGGGGTTTGCACCAGGCCATGACGATCCTGGGAAGGATGAAAGCTGCCCTCGCGGCCCTTGGCTGCTGGATTTCAGCAGATTTTAACCATGCGGGTCATTTTTGTGTCTTCTGAGAAAGCTCCATCTTCCCAGCACCTAAATCTGTCACCACATTTTATGAAAATTGACTCAAGATGTAATTTTAGCCCAGGAAATCAAGCACTATTTGCATCAAAGCCTGCATGGCCCGGGGAAGGCGGGATGGCTTGGTAGGACGAGGCCCAGAAATGCTGTCTCTGGGAAAAAGGACAAAATAGGGAGTCCTTCTTGGTTCCCATTTGAAAAATGGGTGTGGTGATCCCTCCCGCTCCCTCACCAGGCGGCAGTCCTGGCTGAGGGCCCCTTAGAAAGGAGGAGATGGGAATCACGGAATCTTAATGTCCCGCTGATCAGC
>NW_004444001.1:1518112-1519983 GCF_000243295.1 Trichechus manatus latirostris | reverse complement strand
TGTTCACATGTACAGTTCAGTGACATTAATTATGGTTCACATGTTGTTCAACCATCATCGCTGTTTCCAAAATATACCAACACCTTTAACAGAAGCTCAGTGTCCCCTAAGCATTGAGTCCTCCCTTTTTTTCATTTTGGTGAGGGCATTGGAATGGATCCTCTTGGAGACCCCAAGTTCCAGATGATAACTAGGCCCAGAGCCACCCAAGTGGGGTAGACGTGAATTCTCAGTACTCCACATCAGGGAGAGGTCCAAGAGAGATGGGGAGGCTTTCTGAGGGAAGTGGCACTAGACCGGGACTTGAAGGATAATGGGAGTGTCTTAGTTATGTAGTGCTGCTATAACAGAAATATCACAAGTGGGTGGCTTTAATAAACAGAAATTTATGAGGGAGACCCTCACGGTTTAGGAGGCTAGAAGTCGGACAGGGCACCGGTCTAGGAAAAGGCTCTCTCTCTCTGTCTGCTCGGAGGGGGAGGTCCTTGTCTCTTTTCAGCCTCTATCCCTAGGTTCCTTGGCGATTATGTGGACTGTATCTTCCCCTCAGTTGGTGGAAGGAGGGCAGGGCCCCACTGGCACAGCCTGGAACCTCTTCCTGGGGAGTTATGCCAGATTCTATTGGGGGTATGAGACCTTTGATTTAATCATGGCTTCCAAGTGTCAGCAGTCAGTGAACAAGCATTTATCAAGCACCTTCTCTGTGCCATACACTGATCCAGGCCCTGGGCACATAGTGGACAACAAGGCAGAGTCCCTGCTCTCAAGGGTCTTACATTGTAGTGTAGTCAGCAAATAAATTGGAGAATTTCAGGTCCTGATTGGTAAACACTGGGAAGAAGCTAGAACAGAGTAATGAGGTAGAAAGTGACCGGGGGAGGTGAACTGCTTTACTTAGGGAGGTCGACGGAGACGCTACTTAGGGGCTGGTGAAATGGAGATGAGTCCTGAGTGGTGGCATGTATAGTCTGGTGGGGAGGGGGTGTTCTAGGCAGAGGCACAGCAAGTGCAAAGGCCCTGAGGTAGGAATAAGCTCATTGCATTTAAAGGACAAAAAGGTGGCCATTATAGCTTGAGAGGTATGAATGATGAAGACAGTAAGAGATAAGGTCATAAAGTTTGGCAGGAGCAGATCCTGGAGGGCTTCGTAGGCCAAGTAGGAGTTCGGGTCCTGATCTATGCGTGATGGAAAGCCATTTGAGAGTTTCAAGCAGAGGAGTGATACAGCTTGGTTTATGTTTCAGAAAGACGGCTCTGTCTGCTGTGTGCAGAGTGGGCTGTGGGGGAGAGGACAGAAGCAGGAAGACAATTTGGAGTCTTATGGACGTCCTGGGTTGAGACGGTGGTGGGCAAAGACAATGGGGATCCAGTTTGTCCAACGGTTGAGAGTTTAAATCTAAAATGAAATGACCCTCCTTCTGCCAGGCTGTGAGCCCAATTTGGGATCCCTAATAACCAGCACGGGATCTGGTCCCTGTCGTGCTAAAAAAATACCAAACCAGTTGCCAATGAGTTGATTCTGACTAACGGAAACCCCATGTGTGCTAGAGTAGAACAGCACTGTCCAGGGTTCTTAACGGCGGTTATCTTTAGGAAGCAGATCGCCAGGTCTTTCTTTGAGGCGCCTCTGGGTGGATTCAAACCACCAACCTTTTTGTTAATAGCTGAGCACTTAACCATTTGCACCACCCAGGGACTCTTCAGTCATGCCACATAGACCTTTACAGAAAGATTTAAAGGAATGAGTGAACCATTATTATTGCTAAAGCCCAACACAGAAGACAGGCCTCTTCTAAGAGGTGCACTCCAAGGTGAGCTGGGGTTGACTTTTTGGACTCCCTCCCTTCTGGAGAGAGGGGTCTACTTCTGCA
>NW_004444001.1:1493563-1516658 GCF_000243295.1 Trichechus manatus latirostris | reverse complement strand
CCTCCTTTTCTGAATTATTCCTCCATCATTAACATAAACTCACTGCCCCTTAAGCTACCTATCTAATCTTTCAAGTTGCTGTTGTCAATTTGATCTCATATAGGTAGTCCTTTAAAAGGGTACAATGCTCAAGGCAGACGTTCCTTACTAATTAAGCTAACCTATTGTTTGGTTTAAAGAAGACTATAGGGGATATTTTTGGTTTAAAGATTATCTCAGGGCAATAGTTTCGAGGGTTCATCCAGCCTCAGTGGTTCGAGAAAGTCTGGATTCCATGAGAATTTAAAATTCAGTTCCACATTTTTCCCCCTTTTGATCAGGATTCTTCTACAGAATCTTTACACAAAATGTTCAGTAATGGTAGTCGGGCACCATCCAGTTCTGGTCTCATGGTCCAGGCCACTGATTTTCAAAGTGGGGTTTTCTAGGTCCAGGGTTCAGGGGTGGTACCTCAGGCACCAACTGTGAATCTATGTGTGGTTCCTGCTTCCTCTTCCCCCATTTAATCAGAGATGTTCATTATTTCTGTGTGATACATTAGGCATAAGCCTAAGATTTCATTTGAAGAAAGGATTTTGCTTTTCTTCCAGACTCCAAGGTTCTATGCTCTGTCCCTTGGTGGTTCATAAATCCGTCTACCCTTTGATGTTAGTGTTCAGGTGTGATTCTCAGTTGTGGCTGACCTGTTGAGGGTGCTGGGTCCAAATCCCAGCCCACCATCTTCCCAGCTGGTCTACCCTTTTGTCATTTGTCATTGGAAGTTGGCATGTTGCTGTGGTGCTGAACAGGTTTCAGTGGAGCTTCCACACTAAGGCAGACTAGGAAGAAAGGCCTGGTAATCTACTTCTGAAAATCAGCCAATGAAAACCCTAGATATCACGATAGTCTGATCCACAGCCAATCATGGGCATGGCATAAGACTGGGCAGTGTTTTGTTCTGTTGTGCATGAGGTCGCTATGAATTAGGGGCTGACAACAAGAAGTGAGAAACCAATGCTTTACCCAAAGGAAGGAACCACAGATTATTCAGACATTGTGATGCTGTTTGGGGGAAGATATAGCTATTTTGGGGTGAGCTGGGGTACAAGTGGTTCCAGGGCCCCAGGGTCATGCCTGGTGGCCTTTCAGGCTGGGCTTGCTCAAGGCCTGCCCTTCCTCAACCCCCAAGCAGGACAAGGCTGGAGACCGGGGGCTGGTGGAGAGTGTTTTGCTAGCAGTTTGGCAGCCAGGCACATTGGTAAAAAGGCCATTCCTCTAGGACCTGGGATGATTTAACAGATTATCCAGAACAATGGCTAAATCGGAATTAAGCTTTCTGGCAGAAAGTCTTTTATCATGAGCTTGGTAACATTTCACAGGCCGCTGCTGGCGTCTGGGGCCAGAGTGGGCACCTTCTCTGTCCAGGCCTGAGAACCAGGAAGGCCTTTGTCCTGTGGAGCCTGGGTCTCCTCACTCAGGCCCCCCATCTGCACCTCTGAATGTGGGAGCGAACCCTCCTGCCCCTTTCTTAACCAAAGGACTTAACAAAACACGAAATGGTCTGGGATGCTACCTGCCAAAGAAACATGAATGCGGACATTTTGCTCTGTGTGATTTTAGGCAAGTCTCTTCCCCTCTCTGGGCCTGGCTTTCCTCAAGGAGGGGTTGGCCACAGAATCCTGGACGCCTCCAGGGAGAGACTCTGAGAGAACTTTCCCGACCTGATGTGGAGGCAGGTCCTCTGTGGCCCCCGAGGCCCTCCTTGCTGGTGCCCAGACCTCTATCCATTCTTCTCCTGGCCGCTGGGTGCCCACTCAGGGCCAAACTTGGAAAGCACATTCATTCCCCTTTCCTATTTCTGTTTGAGCCAAACAGCTCTCTGGCCTCTAATTCTAATCCCAGTGAACATGATTCATGAGGGCCAGGGCTAGGCTCTGCAACAAGGCTTCCAGAATCCCCAATTAAGGAACCATCAATAATATATGAAAATTATAGGTGGAGTTACGACTGGGAAGGGTGAGCAGCTTGCGAGGTAGAGAGCCGTCTGTCAGTTCCAGCCTCCTTCTGTCCCGGTCAGCACAGCCACTGGGGGCTTTGCAGCTGTGGGATGTCTTCGAAGCTCCATCCAGCTGTAATTTGTAAAAAGGCAAGAGATGCTTAAATCAGGGGCCGTTAAGATTGTTCAGGCTTGCAGAGAGCCACCTACTCATTACTGAGGCAGGTGGCCGCGGTGAACACAGGGACGCAGTGCCTTCATCACTCCTGGGAGCCCTGCAAGGGGTGCACAGGGGTGGGGGGGCACAGCGCCCTGGTCCTCCTTCCGCCGACCCACTGGGTGCCTTTGGGAGAGTCCTCTGGTCTGCTGGAGCTCTGTTCCATCATCTGTAAAATGGAGTTGATAATAATATCTCCTCCACGGGGTCACTGGGGGGACTAAATGATTTCACGGATGAGTGGAAGTGTTTTGAAGATGAGAAGTCACGATACAAAGGGAAGGAGGGGGAGGATTGATGGAAGAAAGAAACCTAAGAGAGAGGGGGCGGTGACAGGCTTCTGGAAGAACCAGGGCACCATTCCTCTGACCTGGGCTCCTGTCACTGCCCTTTTCCTAGTTAGCTGTGTAACCTCTGGCAGAAGCCACACTTCCCCTCATCCCCTCTCCTGCCCCCTGCCCCTGTTTTCTTATTGGTTAATTGAGTGGATTTGGTTCTTTCAAGTTTAAAATCATCAGGTTCCAGGTCACCTTGTCAATCAACAAATATCGATGGAAATCATATAAAGGTCCAGGACTGGAAGGTGGAGGCCCAGGGTGGGAGAGAGAAGTGGGCAGAGGTATAAGTTAGAGACACCAGTACGACCTGACCTGTAGAACCACCCACCACTCACAGGAAGAGTTAACAAGGTAGAAGGGACAGTAAGTCCTGAAGAAGTTTAGAGGTTGGGTTGGGGGCCGGACGACAACAGAAATGAAGACTGCGTAGCGCATAGTCTCAGCCCCATTCATAAGTATTAACCACTTATTTGTTAGTGACTATATCAACGCCTTATTGATTTGGAGCCAGATTGCCTGGGTTCAAATCCCGTTCCCATCACCTACTACTGGATTTTTACGAAAATAACGTGCACTTTCTATATTTACTGACTGTGGCCTCCCCCTGCGCTGCTATGCCAGTACCTTGAAATACCTGTCAGCGGAGGCTTGTGTGTTGCTATGATGCTGAACAGGTTTCAGTGGAGCTTCCAGACTAAGAAAGGCTAGGAAGAAAGGCCTGGCGATCTACTTTTAAAAAATCAGCCAGTGAAAACCTTCTGGATCAGAACAGTCCGAGCCACAACCAATCATGGAAATGCCCCAGGACCAGACAGCATACTGTTCATTTGGGCATGGAGTTGCCATGAGTCGGGGCCGACTCGACAGCAACTAACAGCAACCTTCCTCCTCACAACCCACCCACCGGAGGAGTGGCATTGACAGCCGACAGCTCAGGGACAGCACCCAACATCCAGGTCAACTCCCTGCAAATGCCTGGGACTAGGGAGCAGTGAGGCCCAGAGCCAGGTGCTGTAGTAGGGTGGCCACAGGCCTGGGTTCAGATCTTAGTTCTGTTGCTTACTATCTGTGTGAGACAACCTGGATAATACCTTGAAGTGTGCATTTTCCCATTGCTAAAGCAGGACAAACCATTCCTTCCAAGGAAATGTGCATGAGGTGCCATGTAGAGTGTCTGCTGCATAGTTGGTCTTCCATACTGATGATAACCCTCATGCAGCCCCTAGTGTGTGCCAGGCACTATGTGTTTCCATGCATTGACTCATTTATTCTCCACAACAACCCTATGAGGCAGGTACGATTATTATCCCCATTTTACAGATAACTAAGATAAGGCTCAGAGAGATTGAGTGACTTGCCCAAGGTCACATAGTTACTGTATTTTTAGATGTAGATCACCAGGCCTTTCTTCCTAGTCTTTTTTAGTCTGGGCGCTCCACTAAAACTTGTTCAGCATCCTAGCAACATGCAAGCCTCCACTGACAGAGGGATGGTGACTGAGCAGAAGGAGCATTGGCCAGGAGTTGAACCTCGATCTCCCACATGGAAAGGGAGAACTCTACTAGCAAACCACCACTGCCTTTGAGAAGGGAGGATGGGCCAAGATTTTAGAAATCTGGAAGTCTCTTCCCAGGCTGCCTTGCTTGTTTGAGCTGAGGCTGAGCAGGTTCAGATACCTCCACTCTCCAGTGGCCTCCCTGCCCGAGGCCTCCTCCTGCCTTCCCTCCCCTGCCAGTGGCCCTAGCGAATTTCCTTCTCCAGGGTTCTGGTTTCTAAGCAGACTTTACATGTTTTGCTGCCTTTTTGTCTGAGGCCTGGGGTGTTGCTGGCCCTACCGCTTGTGAGGAGCTGGCAGGGAGGGTAAGGCCTGGATCTGAAACAGCAGCTGGCTTGTGAGGGGGAAAGGTTGGCCCTGCATTTCCCCCTCAGCCTCACCCTGTCTCTGGAAGGTTTCTGGAAAGCAACCACCCAGAGCTGAGGCCTCCACGGGACCAAGCACAAGGAACCTCTTTAGCCTGAGGACAGAAATCTTTTCAGGCATGTAAGGTGAGGAACTGTGTAGGAAATGTTAGCAGTTAGGACCGGAAGAGTCTTAGACACAGAACTGAGTTCAGAGACTTGAGTGATAACACTCCCTGGGCAGCTGGGCCAGGATTTAAGATTTAGAAAGAACCAGAGAGTGGAATCACTAACTTACAGAGCACTTTTTATGTCCCTGACTCTCTTCTAAGTACATTCCATAAATTAAATCATTTAAGCCTCCAACAACCCTATGACATAAATTTTCACGCCCATTGTACAGAAGAGGAAACTGAGGCATAGAAGGGAAGGGACTTGCCCAAGGTCATACAGCCAGTGAGTAGCAGAGTCAGAATTTGAACCGAGGAAATGTGGCACCAGACTCTGTGCTATTAACTATTTACTTCACTTTACCATCAAGTTGAAAATCCTGAGATCTGCCTCCAAAGCTGTAATCAGTGGTTCTTACAGCTTTTGGAGACATGCTCCTCCGTGAAACTGAAGAAAACCATGGCTGCTTCCCCCAGAAAATGCAGACATGTACAGACAGGTACTTGCATTCCATTTCAGGGTGTCAGAACCCCACTAAAACCCAGGTTAAGAGCCTCAAACCCTGCCTCTAATTTAGCAATTGTCCTTACCAACCTGGCCCTCAATCTGGCTTCATGGAGTAATGATTCTCCTGATATTCGGTACTTACCCGTGTGGATGGGGCTGGGGTGGCCACTTTCTACAAGATGGAGGAGGCTAGCCCTGGTCCCTAAGAGTCCCCACCGAGGCCCTTAGGTGGTCCAGCAGTAGCTGACACCCTGCCTCCCAGAGGACTGTCACAGAATGTTGGGCATCTCAGCTGCGTGGGCAAGAGCCATGCACTTTCTTAGTGACATGAACGTTACACAGGGCAGTCTGAGCAGAATGGGGGCGGGAGAGGTTTATGTCCAGTTGAGTTGGAAATTGTGTGTTAATGTGTTTGTGAGAGAGAAAATATACCAGTCAGAGCTCCAAGAGGAAAGAGAATTCTACTCAGATGGTTTAACTGAAGAGATTTTAATTCAGGCATTTCTTTCAAAGGTGTGGGTGAGGTTGAGAGAACTCACAAGTGTTAGTGCAGCACCCAGGGACTAACTATAGCTGGGAGCTGTTACCACCCCAGGACTGAAGGGCAATGGGAAGAGACAGTGCCACCAGAGCCCAGGGAGAGGCAGAGCTGGGGTGGAGGGCCTGCTGACGGGCAGAGCTGTAGTCCTGGAGGGAAACCCGCATTCCCAGAACCACGGTGCTGAGGCTAGGCAGTAGGGGGAAGAAATACCCCGACCTCTTTCTCCTCCATCACATGCCAATGCCTCCTATTGACCAAACCCAACTGAAACCCACAGGGCAAGGCAACTAGAATGATGCTGTATGAATGGAAACAGTCTCCTGGGGGCAGAGCAAGACATAGGATGGACCTGGGGCAGATGGGGGCAGCAGAAGGAGACCTTCTAGTACAAAAAGCAAGTCTCCAAATCAGTCCAGGCCTGATCACCATCCCCCCTCTGACTCCCTCCAGTGGGGAGGCTGATGCCCTGACATAGGGCCTTCCTGGCCTTGTAGTTGGTTGTGGGGCAGGAAGACCCTACTTGCCTGACCTGGGCTCTCAGTCCCAGCCCAGCACTGGCCCTGCCTGAGGGCAGTTTGGTGGAATAGCTGCCTCATCTGTCTCCAGAAATCCCAACCTCTATGTGTAGCAGAGCCCCTGGAAGCCACTTAATTTAGTCCCCAAAGAAGTTTCAAGTCTGCCTTTGAGGGTCTCACTGGAACTGATGATATGTAATTAATGCTGCCTAATTGATATTCTTGGAGCTTAGTCACAGAGATTTTAGGAGCCCTTGGGAGCATCTTTTGTGTCCTGTGAGGAGCTGTTTTCACTGGGTTTTGTTGCCAGGGACAAGAAGAGGACATTTCAGAAGGCTGTTGTTGCTGCTGTTAGCAGCTGTTGAGTCGGCCTGAGACTCATGGCAACCCCACGTACAACGGGATCATATCATTGTGATCCATGGGATTTTCACTGACTGATTTTCAGAAGTAGATTGCCAGACCTTTATTCCTAGTCTGTCCTAGTCTGGAAGCTCTGCTGAAACCTGTTTAGCATCACAGCAAAATGAAAGCCTCCACTGACAGGTGGCTGCACATGAGGTGCATTGGCTGGGAATCAAACCTCATGGACGGCTGAAGGCAAGAAATCTACCAGTGAGACACTATACCCCTCTTTCAGAGGGTGCATACCCTAATTTCCAGGCTTCCTTCTCATTTGTACTTTCTCCTGCTTTCTTCCCCAGTGGGAGGCTGTCTCAGCATCTGCTTAAGTTTCCCCCTCACCTCCCTGATTGCTCAGCCCCCTCCCCAATTTTCGCACCAACCCCTACCCGATGCACACTTGTCCATCTACCCAAAGATTCTCTAGGGTTTTTTTGGTGGAAATGCAGATTTCTGGGCTTCCCTGCAGCCTTTGTTAATCACAATTCCTATACTTGCCTGTGTTTGGTAGCCATGCCCCAGACTGTGATCAACAGGAGGCCCTTTGGCATCCTCAGCCCTGGAGTGTGGACACAGGCATTCAGAATGAGCTAGAAAGCTGTTCAGGGCTGGCTTAACTCAGGCTGTGGGCGGTGAGGGGTTAATCCTTCCTCCCGAGCAGAATTTGCCTCTCATAGCAGTTAGATGGCCTGCCTCCTTGTGCTTCCCACTGCTCGGGAGCTAATACCTCATCTCGCCAAGTCCCTTCCGGCTTGAAAACTATAATTCTATGTAGGACAAAATACAGCAGTCAAATTGATTATTTTTTATTTTTTATTTTTTTTAATATCAGTTCTGTTGTATTCCTGCCATCATCAATAGGGATGTAAGTTGGGCCTGACAGGGACCTGGTGGCTTTTTGGATTTTTAAAATCCAAGTTTTAGCATTTTTTTCCCTTTGTTATTAGCCCAAGTAATGAAGGCTCTAAAACATCTTTAGTAAGTACCGGGGGTTGTAGATTTTGCAGTTGTTTTTGATATGCATATGTTAATTAGCTCTGCGTCCTGGTAATTCATCACTGCCCAGCGTGGCTCACTTGCCCTCTTTCTGCTCTAGGAGACATTGGGGGCCCTCGGAGTCCCCTGCCCCAGTCCTGTTTCCAGGGGAACTCCATTTTCTTCTCAGGCAGAGCTCAACCTCTTGGGAATTCCCCAAGAGTGAAGCTTCAAGTGCCATTTTAAAAGCAGCCTTGTCATCTTCCCTAAAGGGCGTTTTCCTCGGAGTCTTTGCTGGGGGTGGGGTGGAGAAGGAGGCTTGCTCAAAGAAATGCTTGCTTCTTCTGGGCTGGAGTTTATCTAAAATCCTGCCAGGGGGGATTTTTTGAGGTGTTCAAGGGAGCAGGGCTGTGGATTGAGGAGGAGGTGGGTCCCTACCCTATGAGAGGATTCTCTGGAACCTAGGTACTTACCTGGAATATTCTGCAAGAATCCATTAGGAGTAATTTCCCTTTTGTCTGAAGGCAGGAGGTATTGAGAATTAGAAGGAGCCAGATAGGAAAATGCAGGGACTCTTTTGGGACAAGAGTTAAACATTGTAAGATTATTGTCGGATTTAGAAAGTGGGACAGGAATTCAGTCTTATTCACTGTGGCGTCCTCCCCGTTGCCTTGCACATAGTAAGGCTTCTATAAATGCTTATTGAGTAAACCTCATCTTTATTGGATTTTTATAATGCGTAATGACTCCAGGCAGTTAGATAAGTGACTTTGGAGTCAGCCATGCCTAGGGTTGGATCCCAGCTCTGCCTGGCTATGTGACCTTGAGCAATTTTCTTAACCTCTCTGATTCTCAGTTTCTTCACTTGTAAAATGGGTAATAGCTCACAGGGCTTTTGTGAGAATTGAATGAGATAACTTATGAATTCAGCCATCACTTGATCTATTGATCATTTAGTTGTTGTAAGTTACTGTCGAGTCGACTACTGACTCATGACAACCCCAGACACAATAGAACTAAATGCTGCCCGGTCCTGCACCATCCTGGTAATTGGTTATGGATTGGACTGCTGTGATCTGTAAGGTTTTCATTACTAGGTTTTCAGAAATAGATCACCAGGCCTTTCTTCCTAGCCCATCTTAGTCCGGAAGCTCCACCGGAACCTGTTCAACATGACAGCAACACACAAGCCTCGACTAACTAACAGGTGGTGACTGTGCATGAAGTACACTGGTCGGGAATCAAACCTGGGTCTCCCACATGGAAGGCAAGAATTCTACCACTGAACCACCACTGCCCCAACTAAATAAGAGTAGAACTGCCCCATAGGGTTTCCAAGGAGCAGCTGGTGAATTTGAACTGCTGACCTTTTGATTAGCAGCCGAGCTCTTAACCACTACGCCATCAGGGTTCCATTAAATAAGATAGTATGTGCAAAATGTTTAAAATAGTTCTGGGGCATTGGAAGTGCTGAATAAACATTAGCTATTATCCTCTGTGGAGCCCTGGTGGCACAGTGGTTAAGAGTTACGGCTGCTAACCAAAATGTCGCCAGTTTGAATCCACCAGCCGTTCCTTGGAAACCCTATGGGGCAGTTCTACTCTGTCCTACAGGGTTGCTACGAGTCAGAATCGACTTGATGGAATGAGTATTATCCTCTGTGACTGTAAGCCCACGATTATTATTAAACATTATGTCAGGTCCTGGGCTGTAAAGATGAGAAGTTGGATTCTCCTACTGCTTGCATATTATCATCAGGGGTGTGGTAAGTGCAGAGTTGGAGATGTGCAGAGGGGCTTGGGAGCATGGGGAGCTGGAGGGCAGGATTTCTGGGAGCTGAGTCCTAAAGCATTAGGAATTGGCCCCTGTAGAGGAACCTATATTAGGAAGCTAACAAAAACACTGCTATATCACTCACAAAGGAGCCCTGGTTGCAAAGTGTTTAAGCGCTTAGCTGCTAACCGAAAGTTTGGCAGTTTGAACCTGCCCAGAGGCTCCGCAGGAGAAAGACCTGGCAATCTGCTCCCGTAAAGGTTACAGCCTAGGAAACCCTATGGGACAGTTCTGCTCTGTCCTATAGGGTCACTATGAGTTGGAATTGACTCGACAGTACACAGCAATAACACGCTACAATAGTAGATGTGAGACGGTGATGAGGCCTGACCAAGGCCATGGCAGAGGAGGCAGGGATAGGAGAGGGGGTTAGCTGATTAGGTTGGCAGTAACAAGAGGTTGATTAGATGAAGCGGTGAGGGGCAGGAAGGCATCAAACCTAGTGCTGCTCAGATGATCCCATTCTGCCTTGGGTAGGAGGTTCCCTTTGCAGTTTTCTAACTTAACACAGGAATGAAAGGGGACACTCAGGATAACTTGCTGGTAACCCAGGTATTTGCTCACTGACATGAGAGGGGCCCATGTGCTGGCATTTTCCTGGTCTCCAGAGTCCCATCAGGAGAACTAATACTCAGGATTAATTTTGTATTTTGGCAATTACTTCCCAAGTCAGAAAAGCACGTTAATGTATTAAGAAAGATTAACAGTCTATTCAAAATACTTTGTCGTGCCCCTGCGTGTCTTATTCACTTGGGGGAATATTGTAATGAACAGGGCCCCAGCCTTCATGGAGCAAACAGTGCAGTGGTTTCACACTTTATCTTTTAGCCCCAGACCCCTTTTTTGAAACAAAATCGTGCCAAAGGAGTCCAGTGTCTTGAACAGGTATAAAAAGGAGCTGTTTTTGTTGCTACTTGCCGTCAAGTCATCTCCAGCTCACGGAGACCTTACTTAGAGTGAAATGCTGCCTGATCCTGTGCCGTCTTCACAATCATTGGTATCTTTGAGCCCGGTGTTGTAGCTATTCTGTCAATCCATACCACTGAGGGTTTTCCTCATTTTCTCTGACCCTCTACTTTATCAAACATGATGTCCTTTTCTAGTGATTGGTCTTTCCTGATAGCATATTCGAAAGTAAGCAAGACAAAGTCTCACTATTCTCACTTCTAAGAAGCATGCTGGTTGTACTTCCTCCAAGACTGATTTGTTCTTTTTTCTGGCAGTCCGTGGTATATTCAATATTCTTCACCAACACCACAACTGAAATGCATCAACTCTTCTTCGGTCTTCCTTTTTTATTGTCCAGCTTTCGCATGCGTGAGAGATGATTGAAAATCCCGTGGCTTGAGTCAGGCGAACCTTAGTCATCAAAATGACATTTTTGACTTTTAAGACTTTAAAGAGGTCTTTTGCAGCAGATTTGCACAATGCAATACGTTGGTTAATTTCTTGGCTGCTGCTTCCATGGGCATTGATTGTTGATCCAAGTAGAATAAGATCCTTGACAACTTCAATTTCTTCACCATTTTTCATGATGTTTTTTATTGGCCCAAAAGTAGCTACTTTGATAGAATTGATAGCCTGGAATCATACCTACTCTACCTTCCTCTCTTCCATGGCAGGAAAACCTCCAAGGAACTCAAGGCCTTGTGGACCACAGTCTAGTCCAGTGATTCTCCAAGTGGGGTCCCTGGACCAGCATCATCATCAGCATTATCTGGGAACTTGTTAGAAATGCAGATTCCCAGGTCCTTCCTGGACCTACTGAATCAGAATCTCTGGGGGTGAGGCCCAGCAGTCTGTTTTAACAAGCTCTCCAGGTGATTCTGATGCCCAGAGATGAGGAGTGACTTACCTAAAATCATTGGATTCAATTAGTGGGTGCAAAATTCTAGAGAATATGTTGCAAAGGATACTAAGAAAATTAAGTCCCTGTATCAGTTGTCTATTGCTGAGTAACAAATTTCCCAAAAATTTAATGTCTTAAACAACAGGGTCAGGAATCTGAGTGCAGTTTTGCTGGGTCTTCTGGCTGGGGGTCTCTCACAAGGCTGCAGTCAAGGTGTTGACTGGGGCCTCAGTCACCTCAGGATTCAACCAGGAGGTGGGAATCATTGGGAGCCACTTTAGAAGACTACTTTCCACAGTCCCTGTCTCTGCCCTTGCGTTTGAAATTAGTGGCATCAAATAAATACACACCTCACTCTGAAATCAGCCAGAGAAGGATGGTGGTCGTGGACTGGGCATTAAGTTCAGCAGGGGCTCAGAGAAGGAAAAGGACCTCTCCAGTTGGAGGGGAATCAAGAGGGTTTCCTGGAGGAGGCAGCATTAACAATGGGCCTTGAAAGAATGGAGGAAATGCCGCTGGTAGGGAAGGGGAAAGGTGGCTGGGAGAAGGGCAAGGATAGGCAAAGACAGTTAGGTGGGAGTGAAGGGTCTGCTCCCTACCAAAACCATCCAATTTATGTGGAAGTAGATACAATAAGGAGTCCTGGTGGTATATTGGTTAAGAGCTTGGCTGCTAACCAAAAGGTTGGCAGTTCAAATCCACTAGCTGCTCCTTGGAAACCCTATGAAGCAGTTCTACTCTGTCCTATAGGGTCGCTATGAGTTGGAATCAACTCGACAGCAATTTGGTTTGGTTTGGTTTGGATACAGTAAACCTGACAGTGTAGGTTACGGCCATAATGTGAATGGTTTCCACTATCGGATGGAGGAGCTCATGCCTTGATTGGAAGGGGATGGGGCCAGGAGCCAGGAGAAGATTTCCATTACTGCTTCCATTGCTGGCTTCCATGACTGCTGAGCCAGGGCAGAGGGGCTCCTAGTCCAGTGCTCTTCCTCCCCACAGTCTGACCCTGGGGTCCACATCTCATCTTCTCTTGCAGTTCGGACGAACCGAAGTCATCGACAACACGCTCAATCCTGACTTTGTGCGCAAGTTCATTGTGGATTACTTCTTTGAGGAAAAGCAGAACCTCCGATTTGACCTGTAAGTGGAAGACAAGTGCTGAACACCAAGCTGGGGTGGGGAGGAGGGGGGTGGAGCCCGTGCTGGGAGGTGGGGCTGCGGGAGCTGGGAAGGTGGGAGGAGCTGTGAGATTAGCGGGAGCCCAGGGCCAGACCTAGGGTAAAAGCGGGTGATGCAGTGGCTGGGCACTCGGATGCTAACTGAAAGGTTGGCGGTTCGAATCCACCAGCTGCTCTTCAGGAGAAAAACATGGCAATCTGCTTCCGTAAAGATTAACCAAACTAAATCCAAACCTACTGCTGTCAGTCAGAGTAGAACTGCCCCATAGTGTTTCCAAGGCTGTAAATCTTTACAGAAGCAGACTGCCACATCCTTCTCCCACGGAGCAGCTGGTGGGTTTGAACCACCGACCTTTCTGTTAGCAGCTGAGTGCTTTAACCACTTCACCAACAGGGCTTGTTTGTAAAGATTACAGCCTTGGAAACTCTCTGGGGTAGGTCTGCTCTGTCCTATAGGGCCGCTATGAGTCGGAATCCACACGATGGCAACAGGTTTGGCTTGGGTTTAGTTGGTTCCAGCCTCACTTCCCGACAGGGTATGGAAAGAGGGTCTGGGGGAGGGAGCAAAGGTGACAGTCTCTCCCCCTATTTGTCATAGTTAGGTGGGGGAGGGCATTGGCCAAGCTGCCTGGCTCTGAGGAGTGTGGGCTGAGGAAAGACCTTGAGGTCAGCTCTAGGCTCTGACCTGGGGAGCGCCTTTCTCCTGGTAACTGGGAGGGTGCTCACCGACCTCTCGCCTCTGTCAAAACCTGGCTGACGGGGTTCAAGGCATCTGCATGTTCATCCAAGAAAATAGAGGGGGCCTTTTCCAGAGGTTAAAGATAATGGTGGAAGTTCAATCTTCGTGAGTGGGTGGGGGAGTTTGTTTTTACGAGATGTGGGGTGGTTAAAAAGGCTTGCTTCCCAGAGAGCTGTGGGCAGGGTGGGAAAGAAGGGAGTTTGGAGAAGACATGCAGTAGAAGGAGATGGGCTTGTGGGGAGTGATGGGAGAAACTGAGACTGAGGAGGTCACCACAGCCCATGGAAGAGAAGTCACCTGGAGACATTTTGAAGAGGGAAATGCTCACGGCAGGGGCGAGAGAACGATTTGGGAGGGGATGTTGGAGGAGGGGCTGCAGTCTAGGAGAGGGGCCCGCACCACCGCAGGATCAGCCTGCAGCGGAGGTGAAGGTGTTAGGTGATAAGGCCTCCTTCTTGAGTGACCAGGCCCAAGGACCAGCAGGGCATGCCTGGGCAAGGTGAAGCGATGAGAGAAGGTCAAAGGCAAGGTATTGAGCTCCAAGGGCAGCCAAGCCTTAGCTGGGAAGGTGGGAAATGGGGCAGGAAGTGAAGGACAAGGTGGCTTAGAACCTAGACTATGAACAGCACAGAGCTGCAGAGCCTAGTTATTTTATTTTTTCAATTTTTAATGAGGTACAG
This sequence comes from Trichechus manatus latirostris, assembly GCF_000243295.1. Lineage (NCBI taxonomy): Eukaryota > Metazoa > Chordata > Mammalia > Sirenia > Trichechidae > Trichechus > Trichechus manatus. Next base: position 1,502,835 of record NW_004444001.1, on the reverse strand, counting down.
CATATATACAGCAATGCGCATGAATCGAAGTGTACACCCTGTGGTGCATTTTTCACATCTGTTCACACCCATGCAAGCACCACCCAGATCAAGAGAACATATCCCGCCCCCCAAAAGACTCCCTTGTGCTCTGCCCAGTCATTGTGTCCAGAAATAACCACTGCATTGGACCCTGTTCAATGGGATGCAGGGGCCCTGATCCCCAGCTGCCTTCACCTTCTCTCTGTGTTCCCTGCAGATACGACGTTGACTCGAAGAGCCCTGACTTATCCAAACATGTGAGTTCTGCCAGGGTCTGTGCAGTGATTCTGAAAAGTCTCTCAAATGCCATCATCTGGGCTTCATTGTGGCACAGAATGTGTGTCTGATGCTGCAACCTGACATTTCAGAGCCTTTCACACTTCCAGGGCAGGGGCAGGGGTGGTAGTGACGGCTGTGAGCAGAGTGGGTGACACTGGTCTTTGCTGTACCCTGGATACACAGGATTTCCTGGGCCAGGCCTTCTGCACCCTTGGAGAGATTGTGGGATCCCCTGGGAGCCGCCTGGAGAAGCCCCTTACGTAAGTGTGTGTCGGGGGTGAGGTCTGTTTGGGCTGTTTCTCCACTGATGGGCCAACTCCTGGCCCATCTTGCTGAGGGCTGGCCAAGGTTCAGGTGTTGGGGGCAAAGCAGCCAGCCAGTCGTGATGGGCATGTGTAGGGTGATCAGGAAGAAGAGACGCCATGGGCCCTGACCTTGCATGGCTTCTAACCCAGCTATCTTAGAGGGATCCAGCCTCGGTTATTAGAGCTTCATGCTCCTGGGAGGGCCCTGAGATACCTCACTCCCACCACCTCACTCCTATCATTGTATGGGGGAAGGTACTGAGGCCCAGAGAGGGCAAGTGACTTGCCCAAGGCCACACAGCTAGGAAGTGGGGCCTCTACTCAAAGAGCGTGTTCCTCAGATTGTTCACAGCTTGTTGCAGGCCAGAGCTGGGTATGGTGAGACCCTGCCCACTCTACACTGCCCCTGACAGTCTGCACTGTAGGGTCTTATGGTGCTTTCAGGGGAAAGCTATTACTCTGAGTTGGTTCTGTGGTGAGGAATCCCAAGCTTCCCACAGTGGAGCCTGAGGGCGGCGGCTTCAGGGACCAGCTAGGGCTGGCCAGATGGTGGGGGTGACCTGTCTCATCCCTATTTCTCAGGAAGCCCCAAGGGCAGGGCCTAGGCAGGAGAGGCCTACAGACTGGAAGAAGTGTCCAGGCTATGGGGCAGGGCGGGCAGGATAGGAGGCCTAGCCTCCAGCTTGCTTCTGCCAAGTTCCCACTGGACGCGGGCCACTCAGCATGATCAGTGACTGCAGACTCAGGGGATCTCTCTCCCAGTCCCTTGTCTGTGACCCCCAGTAACTCTGTGGTAATTTCAGGGGCCCTGAAAAGGTATCCTCCTCTGGGTTCACAAAAAGGAATGGTAATAAAAACCAAACCAAACCCGTTGCTGTTGAGTAGATTCTGACTGTTAGCGACCCAGCTATCACTTATTGAGAGCAGAGAGCAGATCCAGGTCTGAGGGGGTGGGTCTAAAGCTTATACAGTTTTTTTTTTGGGGGGGGGCGGGGGGAGGGGAACCTTTTTAAAAAGAGAACACAAAATTAAATTGAAATTTACTAGGGCCCCTCCCTGGTCGTGGCCTTAGCAGTTTTTATTTGTAATTTTGTAGTCTTTGTCTGTCTTAGAAGGGGCCCTTGAGAGTAAATGCCAGGAGCTCAGGAATGTCTGCCCTGTGTTCCTAGTTAAGTGTTGTTGTTTGCTGCCATTGAGCCGAGTCAAGTTGGCTCCTGACTCATGGCGACCCCATGCAAATAGAACGAAACGCTGCCCAGTCTTGCGCCATCTCATGATCAATTGCACCTAGGACTGTCGTGATCCACAGAGTTTTCGTTGGCAGATTTTGGGAAGTAGATTGCTAAACCTTTCTTCTAGCCTGTCTTAGTCTGCAAGCTCCACTGAAACCTGTTCAGTATCATAGAAACATGCAAGCCACTGACAGATGCGTGGTGGCTGTGCATGAGGTGCATTGGCTGGAAACTGAACCTGGTTCTCCTTCATGGAAAGCGAGAATTCTGTCACTAGACCACCACTGCCCCGTGTTGCACATCCATTATTATTTGATCTTTCCAATAGCCCCTCCCTGCCCCCCACAACCATAGCTCTACCTGGATCTCCAGGTTGGAGATGCCCCAGGAATGAGTGTGTCTACCCCTTGTCAGCCCCCCAATGCCTGGGTCACAAGCCCAAGAATCCCTTGTGTCTATTTCCTGCCTGCGGTCGCGTAGTCAGCCTTTGGTGGAGGGGCACACCTTCTGGGGAGGGGTTTGAGGAAGACTTCCTGTAGAAGTTGGCTTGTGAGCTGAGCCTGAATGGAGCAAGCAGGACCTAAAATGTAGAGGTAATGGGGTATTGGTTGAGGAGGAGGACCTATTACCACCCCCACCCCCCAACTAAGGTTTTATGTGTCTAAGTCTCGTCTTGCCAACTAGTTCCTGTTTACGGGGCATCTATACTGGGCCACAAACCAAACCAGTTGCTGTCAAGCCAATTCAGACTTATGGTGCCCCCATGTGTGCAGAGTAGGACTGCACTCCCTAGGGTTTTCAAGCCTGTGACCTTTCAGAAGCAGTTCGACACGCCTTTCTTTTGAGGTGCTTCTGGTCGAACCACCAACCTTTGATTAGTAGTCAAACACCTAACCCTGGGTGGAGCAAATGGTTAAGCGCCTAGCTACTAACTGAAAGGTTGGCTATTCGAACCCACCCAGAGGCACTTCAGAAGCAATGCGTGGCGATCTGCTTCTGAAAGGTCACAGCCATGAAAACCCTATGGAGCACTTGGGATCGCCATGAGTCAGAACCATCTTGAAGGCAACTGCTTTTTTTAAAAAATTCTGGGCCAGACATGAGGGTCAGTAATTTGCTTACATGGTCTCATGCAATTCCATCAACAGTCTTCTAAGGTGGCATTATCACCCCCATCCTTCCCATCTCACAGCCAGGATACTCAGTGAGGCTCCAAGAGGCAGAGTGGTGGTTCTCAAACAGTAGCCTGCATCAGAATCCCCTGTTAAAGCAGAGATTGCTGGGCTCCACACCCCATAGTTTCTGATCCAGTAGGTCAGGATGGAGCCTGGGAATTTACATTTGTAACACATTCCCAGGTGATACTGATGCTCATTCTGCTGGTCCGGGGACCACATTTTCAGAATGACTGAGGTAGAATAACTTACCGAGAGCTTCACAACAAAGTCTGAGAAGACCTTTCTGCCCCTGGCCTGTGGCCTTCAGTCTAGTTTTGGCCTTCAGAACAGAAACCAGTCTCCAAGTATCTGAGGCCAAGTGCTATGGCCACTCAGGAGGGGAGTGTCTGCTCATGGCATGCTGTCTCTCTTCCCCTCTCTCCACAGGATAGGAGCATTCAGCCTGAATTCCAGGACAGGCAAACCCATGCCAGCCGTGTCCAACGGGTAGGTCACTGGACATCTTGGGCCCCGGAGTCCCCAGACATTCAGCCAGCCCTGCAGAGGAGGCCTCACGATCTGGTCTCAGTTCCTGCTCCCACCTCTGTGAAGTCAGCCCTCCTCAGGGGGTCAGTGAGGACCCTGGGACGAAAGACCCTGGCACTTCGGGCCCTCGATGGAGGCCCTCACTCTGCAGCTGGTCCCTGCCCCCATTCAGGCTCATGGGACATCAGGGAGCAGGGTGAGGGGCTTCTGGTAGGAGCTGTTTCCAGGAAGCAGCAGGCTAGGCACTCTCCGTTCCCTTCCTCTCTCCCTGGGCTGGTTTTTCTGCCTCCCACCTCCCACCCTTCTCTCTCCTTCCCCCCCTTCTCTTTATCCCCCCCACCCTGCTTCCCCTCCGTTGCTTTCTCTGCTGGCTATGAACCTCCTCAGAGTAGATTCCCTGAATCACCACTTTTTCACATGCGCTCACTGACTGTAGTGGGCCATTCTTGCGGCCTGAGCCCTCACCCTGACCATCTGCTCTTGGCTGGCCTCATGCAGATGTGGGCAGCGTAGACTTTCCCCACTCCCCCCTCTCCTCCTCTCCCGGTTGGAGAGTCCCCACCCTGGCTTCTTCCTCACCCCAGCTGGGGGCAGGGGAGGGAGCATCTGCTCAAGGACCAGCTGAACGTGCCTCTGGCAGATGGGCATTTTGGCTGGGTAAGCAGAGCTCTGCTGGCCGTTGCTGAGGGGTCCTAGGAGTTAGGGTCTGAGTACCTGATTGGCCGTTAAACTACCTGGATGTGGGGAAAGGGCCTCCAGAGGACCCAGGGTTGTCCACAGCCCAGGAAGAGTGTGGATGCTAATTTACAAGGAGAGTAAAATAAGGAGCAATTGGAGAGGGCTCCGGAGTCGGGGAGAGAAACAGAGAGAGCGGGAGAGGAAGAGAGAGAAAGACCTGAGGGAAGGGGGAAAGGAGAAAGGAAGTGAGAAAGGAAGGCCAAGCAGGTGGGAGCAGGTTATATTGGGGTGGGGGGGGGAGATAGGAAATAGAAGAGGGAACTCAGAGGCAGAGACGAACAGATGGAGAAATGGGGTGGAGGAGGCTGTGCTGAGGATTCTATCTCCCTGGTCAAAAAAATCATGTCTTTACTACCAGGGAGGACCAGGGCCCAGGTGGGGAGGGCCCTTGGGGTGCCCAGCTCAGCTGCCCAGCTCTAGGGGGACAAGCTGGCAGGCACTGCCACCTGCCTATGGCAGGCAAGGCTCCAGATGTGGCCCCTGCTCTGCTCACCTAACTTGAAGAGATGTGGCTGTCCCATCAGCCCCCTTGGGGGCCGGCTCCCCTCCCTCCTCTGTTTGAGAGCCTTTCCCTCCAAAAGCTGGTATCAGGAAGAGCTCCATCAGTGGTTCTCAAAGTGTGTTCCACAGACGGCATGCTGGTGGCCCCAGGGCTGGCCCAAGGTCTAAGACTGGAATTTATCAGCTTTACACAATTGTGCGGCAAAGGGGCCAGGATAGGTTGTGCATTGAGGGCCTTCTCTGAGCCAGGCATTGTGTGTGTTAGTCAGTAAAATGGGTACTATGATCACACCCATTTTACAGGTCAGGGAACAGGCCTAGTAAGGAGCCCAGAGTCCACAGCTTCTGGACAAACTGACTTTCCCTCTCCCTCCCAGTGACCTCGGCTGTCCTAGGACTGCCTGGGTTAGTCCCAGACACCAGAATGGGCTGGGCTGGTGCCTGGGGGATGGGCCGCGCCTGGCCAGGGGAAGAGATGGTACAGGTCCCCCAGGTGGAGACTCACCTTGGGAACTTGCCCTTCTGGAGGGAATTATCTGAGCAGACTGACTTTGTGTCACTGAGGAGCTGAGTGGTTGGGTGGGATCTCTCTCTCCCCAGGTGAGACCCCAGCTAAGAGGTCCAAGGGGAGGTAGCCATGGGAGAAAGCCTGGGAAAGTGGCCACTGAGAGTATTCTAGCCTTGTTCCCTCTTGTTGTTCTCCCTCCCATGATGACCCAGAGCAGCTCAGAGCTGGGCTGTTTGCTCGGGGGCTCTGGGGGTCAGCTGGGTGCGGGGTGGGGTAGCTAGCCCACAAGGTCTTTTGCCCACAGAAGTGGTCTTTGGATGGAAAGTTTGAGAACCACTGGTCTGGAAGCCTCTGGGTGAGTCTGGATGCTTCTCCATTCTAGGACTTTCACTTCAGATGCGCTGCCCTTCCTGGGGGGCTCTTGGGGAGCAGGGGCGGGGCAGCTCCAGGCCTGGGAGCCTGACCCCAGGGAGCAGTGCACTAGGCCACACTGCCACAAGTATTGCAAGAGACTCTGTCTTCTCAGGGGCTTTTGGGTAGCTGTCCTGGATGGTGAGGGGCCGGGGGGATGAGGGGGGCCAGTTCAGGGAATGTTCAGGTTTGTGTCTCGGTCTGTGTCTGGCTCTCCATTCTTTTGTCTTCTCCTCCTCCAGCGGTGTCCCAGGGAAGAAATGTGGCACCATCATCCTGTCCGCTGAGGAGCTGAGCAACTGCAGGGTGAGTGGCAGAGGGACCCAGGACAGGACCTGACAGGGGTGGGCAGTGACGGAGAGCAGGCTGGTCTCCTTTCAGGGAGCTGGGGGTAGACAGGGCCCTTCATTCTGACCTGCCTGTCACAGGATTCTGTAACATCAGATGTAGAAGACATTTTCCCTTTTTGCAGCTGAGCAAACTGAGGCCCAGAGGAGTGAAGGAACTCCCCACAGTCAGTGGCAGAGCTGGGGCGGGAGCCCTGGTCCCCTGGCTCCCATGCCATCATGGCTACCACTCATGTGTCCCTGAGCCAAGACTGCCTTGGCACCAACACTGGCTGGCGGAGGGGCCTTTTCAGTTTGGAGCCTGAGCGCTTGGCATTTAGTTGTCATTTTTTACTTTTAGCTCTGGAGTAGGGTGACACCCTGCATGAGGTTGAGGGAGGGAGTGTGTGTGTGTGTGTGTGTTGGGAAGCCAGTGTCTGCAGACAGCCCTTGGTTGTGCTTCTTCTGTGGTACTGCGGAGAAGCAGATGGGGGCAGTGGAAGGGGAGGCTGGCCACACCAGGAAGGGGCTCAGGGGGCCTGATAGCTAATAACAGTGATACATTCTAATAATAATGATAGTTATTATTTGTCAAGCAATGAGCATTTTACATACGTTATCACTACTTCTGACAAAATTCTGAGAGGTAGGTACTATTGTTATCCCCATTTTACTGGTGAGGAAATAGAGGCTCAGAGGGGTTAAGTTACCTGTCCAAGGACAACAAGTGGCAGAGTCAGGATTCTAATCCAGATCAGCCTGATTCTAAAACCTGGGCTCCTTCCCCCAAACCACGCAGACGTGAGTGCCTCTCGGGTTAATTAGGGACCACGAGGTGAGAAAATGGTGTGTCCTGGGGAGAGGAGGAGGAGGCAGGCCAGGCAGGGAGGATAGAGTTGACACAAGACAAAGTGTGGGCTAACCTGGGAACACAGCTTCCCATGGGGCTGGGGCTGGCTCAGGGTAGAGGGGCTGAGAGGGACGAGGAGGAGAACCAAGATTTTCTGATGTCCCTGGGGAGCCAGTGCAACTGTTGTATTAGTTATCTGTCAGTGTCTACAATGTTAGAAATGAAAATGAGAGAATACTGATGTCCGAATTCATTTAAAAATAACCCTAACTGAACCCGTTACATGTTAACATAAATAACATCTTTTTGAAAAAATAACTGTTTCCAAAACAAAATCATTTAGTGAGAACAGTGGCCTTACATTGCGTTTTTGCAAATCTCATTAATGTTTGGCTTAAGAGAAGACATATTAAAAAAAAAAGAGAAGATATATACGCTTCTGCAATCTGCGGTGGTATCACTGTCAGGTAATCTCTGGAAAACTCTGCATCTTAGCATTATTATGAAAATAACTTCGACCTCATGGATCCCCTGGGGATCCTGGGTTCATGCTTTGAGAACTATTGAGATAGAGGTATACTCATGTTAGCCAATGTTAATTGAGCAATTATTCTGAGTCAGCCACGGTGCTAAGTGGTTTACATGTATCAACTTATTTAGCTGATGTATATATGTTGTAGTACGTAATGTCATGTATCATAATATCTCATGTGTTATGGTTCCCATTTTACAGATGAGGAAACTGAAGCCCAGAGAGGTTAAGTGACCTGCCCAAAGTTACATAGCCAGTGAGTAGAAGAGCTTAGGTTTGAACTCAGGCAGTCTGGTTCTAGAGCCAGGGCCCTAAACCACTAGGCTGTTGTGCCACAAACTCTGTGCTCAGGGTCGTACAGTTGGAGAATAAGACACGTGAATGAAGACTGACTGTAAGAAATGGTGTAGAGGTGACCAGATAAACTCATATGCAGCTGCTCCTTCTGGTTGCTCTACTTGCCTGTTTACCTCAGTGGATCTGGAGGAAGTTGACCACAACGGCACATCTCACACGGATGTATACACAGTACTGTGGGCTTGGCGCGCAGTAGGTGCTTGTTGAGGATCTATCATGAGTGCGTGACTGAATGAATAGGTGGCACAAATAGACCGGATGTTTAGAGCGGGTTATGATGAAAACTCCTACGCCTTGGGATGTTGAAGGTCTGGGCACTATCAGAATTCAGAAAAGGGAGAGAACCCAGTTAACATACAGAATAGATAGAGCTTCTGTTTAAATTCTCTGAGCTTCAGTTTCTTCACCTGTATAAAAAAACTCGATTCCAACTCATAGCGACTCTAAAGGACAGAATAGAACTGCCCCATAGGGTTTCTGAGGCTGTAAATCTTTACGGGAACATGCCACATTTTTCTCCCACAGAAAGGCTGTTGGGTTTGAACCACCGACCTTTCAATTAGCAGCCAAGTGCTTAACTTCTGTACTACCGAGCTCCTTCTTCACCTGTATAATGGGGCTAATAGGGTTGCTGGCAGCCTTAAAGGAAATCATGAAGACAGTAGTGCGCAGCACACACCTGACTCCCGGTAGGCCTGTTGTAGGGGAAAAACATCACAAAGTTTAGTAAAGTAAAAAGCAAGTTTTATTTGGCATATATTCAAAAGGACAAAAGTGGGAAGCGGACAAGCATGCTGCCGCAGCCACGTCTGCCCGAGTCCAAAGAATATTACAGAATAGGCAAGAATGGGAAAACGGACGAGCATGCTGCCACAGCCATGTCTGCCCGAGTCCAAGGAAGGTTACAGAATCATCAGTATATATCAACATCACAAAATGGGTAGAATCATTGAAAGTGTCACTTTTTCACTGATTGGCTAGAAATTGTAATCTTACGTTTTGATTCATCTTTCTTAACAATCATTGGTACGGGTTTCAGTTACGAAAGTCAGGAGGGTCTTCATTGGTCCAACAAATTCCTGTTCACTAAATGCTAATAGAAAAAGACAAAAGCTGAGAAGTCCTTTGGCTTAGGTTTTATTGCCCTTTTGTGAAAACTTCCTTAAAATAATTTCTGAGATTGTCCCATCTGTTGTCTTATCTCAGGCCCCCCGTGTTGACGTGTCTTTGTGAGTCTGTAAGGGCTCAGCCCCAGCTGGGTCACGATTCTCCATGCTCCCGGAGAGGGAATGATAACTCCAATGTTATTTCCTAAATCAGGCCTAAATTCAATTTTCTCCTGGAGGCCTAAATGCAGTTTTCCCTCAAGCTTCTAGCCCAGCTGATGACTTCCTCCCTAGTTTATTATAAAATGAAAAAAAAAAAAAAAAAACCCCATTACCATCGAGTCAATTCCGACTCATAGTGACCCTATAGGACTGAATAGAACTGCCCCTTAGGGTTTCCAAG
>NW_004444001.1:1403181-1493463 GCF_000243295.1 Trichechus manatus latirostris | reverse complement strand
GCTGGTGGATTCCAACTGCCGACCTTTCAGTTAGCAGTCAAGCTCTTAACCACTGTGCCACCAGGGCTCCAAGCGAGATAAGGTAATAATATAAGCAAAAGTGCTTTGGAAATTCTAAAGCTCTCGACAAAGCTGGTTGCTGTTACTGGTCCAATATTCCGGGAGTTGGTAAACAGTCTACATTTAATACTTATTAGGTGCTTCCCTCCCTCCTCCTGCATCCTTCCCTCCCCCTTGTTCATCTTTCCCTGCCAGCAGTTTCCTTCATTTAAGCTGTTCCAGCGCTGGGGGCTCCCTGCCTCCTCCCTCCTGATATTGTCAGCTTCCTTTTCTTCTGGGGCATCTTTGCCTGGGTTCTATCTTTCCCTAGAACTCTTGCAAGGAAAAGAGACTAATTCCCAGCATCTGGTTGAATTAAAATAATTACATCTGAACAGCTTTGCTTCTGTCAGCTCAGCATTCAGTGGGAGGATCAAAGGAAGAGGGTGGAGACCGGGAGACAGTTTTTCACCAGAGCAGGGCTTCCTGCTCAAATGAATACATTCTGCAGAAGTAGACAAACCCTCTCTTCATCCTCAGGGAAGGGGACGGGGGACGAGCAGGGCCCAGGGAGGGGAGGCGCGTGGGCAGGAGGGGAACCAACAAAGGATGAGGAGAGTGGATGCCAGCATGTCACCAGCGTATTTTGATAGGTTATATAAAATCCTTGCTCATCTGCAATTTAAATACCGAGAAAGTTCCTACCATCACAATTTGATCGAAAATACAATTCAGTGGATACTTGATGTTGACAATGATGAGGGTAAGCTCCTGAAATACCTTCTGAATCATCCAAGATTTAATTATGCTCAGCAGTAAAACTATTGTTATTAAGTGTGATAAGGACCAACATTTGCATAGTCCTTACAGTTTACCAAATTTGATTCTCACCACAGGGCTGGGGCTCAGGCGGTATGTGACTCTGTTTCACAGACGCTATAATGAGTCCCATGCAGAGAAGTTGGAGTGGCCTAGCCTTGGCCTCCTAATTCTCAGAGAGTCTTTCTCTCACCCATGGAGCCTGTACTTTCTTTGTGGGGCTTGGAGCATGGAACCTGGTGGTGCAATTGTTAAGCGCTTGGCTGCCAACTGAAAGGTAGGCTGTTCGAACTCACCCAGCGGCTCTTCGGAAGAAAGACCTGGAAGTCTGCTTCGATAAAGATTACAGCTAAGAAAACCCTATGGGCAGTTCTACTCTGTCACGTGGGGTCACTATGAGTTGAAATCGGCTTGACGGCACCCAACAACATGGTTTTGAGCAGTGTATTAGTTTCCTAGGGCAGCCGTAACAAACAACCACAAACTGGGTGGCTTAATGCAACAGAAATTTACTCTGTCACAGTCTGGAGGCCAAAAAAACCAAACCCATTTCCATCAAGTTGATTCCAACTCATAGCAACCCTGTAGGACAGAGTAGAACTGCCCCATGGGATTTCCAAGGCTGTGAATCTTTACGGAAGCGGTCTGCACATTTTTCTCCCCAGAGGAGTTGGGGGTTCCAGCTGCTGACCTTTGGGTTAGCAGCCAAACGCTTAACACGTGCACCACCAGGGCTCCTATGTCTGGAGCCATAGATCTGAAATCAAGGTGTCAGCAGGGCCACACTGCCTCTGGAGGCTCCAGAGGAGAATCCTTCCTTGCTTCTTCCAGTTTCTGGTGGCTCCAGGTATTCCTTGGTTTGGGGCTGCATCACGCCACTCTGTCCCTGTCTTCACATGGCCTTTTCTCCTATGTGCCTGAGTGTCTGAAATCTACCTCTGCCTTTCTTTTATAAGGACACCTGTCATTGGATTTAGGGCCCACCTGATCTCGTATTGAGGTCCTTGACTTAAGTACATCTGCAAAGACCCTTTTTTCCAAATAAGGCCACATTCACAGGTTCCAGGTGGACATAACTTTCGGAGGGCCACCATTCAACTCACTACAAGCAGTGAGTGGCTTGGGTTCTAGAGGGACGCAGGTGGGTGCTGTTGGTGTGGGGAATGGGCACCTCCTTGCCCCACTCCCAGACCCTTGATTCCCTCTAGGCCTGCCAGGCACGCAGACCTTCTGTGATCTGGAGTCAGGCCTTCTGGGTTCGGGATAGCATGTCCTCACAGGCTCCTACTCAGGTCGCTGTATATCCGTGGCAAGGGTGGGAGGTGTGCCTCGCCTCACAGGCCGAGAGAACCACAGCTTCACACTGCAGCTGCCCCTCGGAGTTCCCACTACTTAGGTGTCACCAGCCTGCTCACTTATTCGTTCATTTCAGTTCAACAAACATGCATTGACCCAGTTCCTGCCCTCCTGGAGTTTCCTGTTTAGTGTGAGAGACAGAAGTACCAACCAGCAATCACAGTACAGCGGTGGTCCTCAATCCTGTCAGACCCATCGCTTCTTTTTCGTAACAAATATTTTATAACATTCTTCTTTGCTATCCTAAAGGAAAAGTCACAGATAGTATTACTGTATGACATGTATATAACATATCAGCTCTTGCAGCTCTTGGGGAAAAGCAGTCCAGGCAACGAAAACAGCCTGTGCAAGGGCCCTGGGGCAGGGAGAGAGTGATGGGTGATGAGTCAGAGGTGAGGGTATGGGTGGGAGTAGTGGAAGTTGAGGGAGTGGTGGCAGTTGAGGCCAGATTGTGTGGGACCTGGTTGCAGGGGAGTTTCCCATTGAAGCTCATTGCCAACTCATAGCAACCCTATAGGACAGAGTAGAACTGCCCCATAGGGTTTCCAAGGCTGTAAATCTTTACTGAAGCAGACTGCCACATCTTTCTCCCGCGGAGTAGCTGGTGGGTTCAAACCACTGACCTTTGGGTTAGCAGCCAAGCATTTATTTCATCCACTGTGCCACCAGGGCTCCTCTTGCAGGGGAGCTTAGCAGCCTTGAATCCTGACAAAGTTGAATCTTTCATTGTTCTAAAGACAAGCTTCAGGGAGAGACCAGTTTCTCCATTTGGGGGTGGGGTGGTTACTGGGAGGGAGGAAGAGAACTGAGGAGGAGGATGTAAGGTGATACTTGGAGGGCAGGTGGTGAAGGTTTTCTGAGACTCAAAAGTAAGCAGGTTGGTGCTTAGGAAAGCTGAGTGTTGTCCTCAGGACTGGATTGAGTTCCGAGCATAATGAAAGATCAGCCTTCAAACATCACCATTTTAGAGGTTAGTTTGTAATTTTTTGGTTTTGGAAATCATTTGTTTGGTTAAAAACAAAATAAAACAAAAACAATTTTCCTGATGGTAAAAAAATAATGTGCTCATTATGGACAAGTTGGAAAGTACAGAAAGTGTAAAGAACAGAAAAATCATCCAGAGATTATCATTGTTGACATTTTGATGCATTTCCTCCAAGGCTTTTTTTTCTGGATGTATATGTATATAATTTTTTTTTGTTAAAATTGAGATAATAAAGTATCTAGTTTTATGGCCTGCATTTTCCCATGTCATTAGGTATTCTTGGAACACATGTTTTTCCACTGCATATTGTTCCATTATATGGATAGGCCATAGTTGATGAACTTACTCTTTTATAACCAACCAATTGTAGTCAAGTCAACTCTGACTCACAATGACCCCACGTGTGTTAGAGTAGAACTGTGCTCCGTAGGATTTTTGATGGCTAATTTTCCCAAGTAGGTCTTCAGGCCTTTCTTCTGAGGTACCTCTGGGTGGACTTGAACTTCTAACCTTTCAGTTAGTAGCCAAGCACATTAACTGTTTGTACCACCCAGGGACCATTCCCTTATAGAAAACGATATAAATAATACTGCAATGAACATCCTCATAGTCACATTGTTGCGTTTTTATTTTGAACTTTAGTTGATGGATTTGGGTTGGTTTCCCAGACACACAGGCTCAATGAGTGGGAGGGAAAATGGTCAATCTGGAGTTTTCAGCCTCTGACCAAATCCACAGATGGACAACTGATTTGATTGTTTGAGATGTCAGTCATTAAGATGACAGAGAAAAACCAGCTTGACCTCAGTGTAGTAAAGACACAGGCCCAGTCTCCCCAACCATCTTCTACGCCCACTATCTGTGTTCCAATAAACTCTAACCCACAAGGTCTTCACTGGTGTCCTGAAGGCCTGCACCCCAGGTCTCCTGCTTCTGCAGCCAGCCTGGGAAGCCTGGGACCTGGGCCCCCTGTGAAGGCAGAAACCTCCTGTAGGTCACTGCTCTACATCTCCAGTCCTGGGTTGTGTTTCCCTCGTGCTGGAGGGCTGAATAGGAGCCTGGGTGGCACATCTGGTTTGTTGCTAATCTAAAGGTTGGTAATTCAAACCTACCCAGCCGCTCTGTGGAAGAAACACCTGATGTACTGCTTCCGTAGAAGATTACAACCAAGAAAACCCTATGGAGCAGTTCTGCTCTGTAACACATGGGGTTGCCATGAGTCGGAATCAACTCAGTGGCAGTGGTTTCAGTTCTGGAGTGCTGAATTTCAAAGAGCTGTGGCTGAGGATTCTTTTTCTTTTTAATTGATGTCTTTTCTCTTTCTGACTCAAAAAACAATGTATTAATTCTAGAAACTTTGGAAAATCCAACAAACTTTAAAGAGAAGATAATAAACGTCACCATAGTTGCATTCTCTATTTAAAAATGCCTCTTACGAACAACAGCAAAGAAAATTTTATGCCTCTTATGGTACAGTGTGTGGGCTGTAGTGCAAAGTGGTTAAGAACATGAGCTCTGAGTCCAGGCCAGTGTCGTTGCTTCCCAGCTCTGTGACCCTGGGCAGTTCGTTTGACCTCTCTGTGCCTTAATTTCTTCATTTGTAAATAATTTCCTATGTAAAATTTTGATATCTTGTTCATCGTGTAGTTTTTGCATTGGTTTTGATTTTTTTAAATATTGCATTAAAATATTTATTCCGATTACTGAACTTTTGGCAACCCTTCAGTTTTGCACTTGCCTCACCGTTGTTCTGACCCTGGAAGTTGCCAGCAAGACCAAAGCTGGAGCAGTCTTTGGGGTGTTACTGACCTATGCCCAGCCTTCACCTGCTGACCTCTGGGCCTGACCTCTGACCTCCAGAGCCTGCTTCTAGGGCAGAGAGGGCTAAGGTTCAAGAGCAGGCTGGGCCACCCTGGAGAGAAAGGCTGTTTACTGTGGTTTCCCAGGCAGCCCGATTAACATGCGGAGAGATGCAAATTGAGGCAATCCTGCTGTTTTAGAAGAACTTAATATGGTTTTTGAAAAGATAGGGTGAAAAGGCAGAAATTGCAGGAAATTATATATTGCAGGAGCTGCTTTATCTTCTCTGCGGTTGATTCCAGCGATGTTTCTGGTTTGGGAACAGTGTTTCATGTGCTCAGAGAACTGCCCCCCCCCACCCCAACTCAGGCTGAAGCTACCAAACAACTGACCCTCTGAGTCCAGGCCAAAATGTGCTGTTCTGTGATCATGCTGGCCCCATCCATCTTATTGCCACTTCCCTCAACCTCTTTTTGTGTTCATACGTCTATCAAGGGGTTGATTTATTCACTCACTCATACTGGAGGGGGAGCAGTTGAAGCCTCGTTAATATGACTGTTGACATAACTAACAGCCACCTTCAAAAGCACAGTCCCCAGAAAATTACTCATTCCTTGTCTCGGGGGCTTCCCTATAGGGTGCATACCCATTAGGGAGGAAGCTTGCCTTCGTTATAGCCTAGAAATCTCTCTGAAGGTCTGTCTTATTCCCCGTGGATCATACAACAGTGCAACAAGACGGATTATCCTAATGGGCTTTTGGTGAGTCTTCCTGGATCTAGACTGTGTTAGGGAAGGCAGATCAGAGCAACCAAATTAACCCCCAAGCAACGCCTCACTTATCTGCCATCAGTGGGAATAAGGTATCCAGAGCCATTCCTTTTTTTTTTATTTTAACTAGTTTGCATGGAGATCTTTCTAAAATGGATTTCACACTTCTCTGACTTCTCAAACTGAGGCTACAGAACATAATTACACTTATGTTGATGATTTGAGAATCATTGTTTGGAATCCAGTTATTAATCTTTGTTGCCAGGCTGTCTTGTTCCAATTCCAGCTCTGCCTCCTACTAGTTGTGTGACTTTGGGTGAGGGTGTTAACCTTTCTGTGCCTCAGTTTCCTCATCTGTAAAATGGTAATAATAATAATACCTACCTCATAGGGTTGCCGAGAGGAGAGGATTTAATGAATGAATGTATGTAAAAATAGTGCCTGGCATGTACTAGGTAAAAAACCAAAACCAAACTGTCGAGTAAATTCTGACTCATGGCGACCTTCAAGGACAGAGTAGCACCCCATAGGGTTTCCAAGGAGCGGCTGGTAGATTCAAACTGCTGTCCTTTTGGTTAGCAGCCATAGCTCTTAATCACTGCACCACCAGGGCTCCATATGTGCTAGGTAGAAGAACCACATTATATTGTCGTTGTTGGTAAAAAAAAAACAATTGAAAAATCAGCAATTTCATATGGTTCAACCCAACAGTAGCTTATACTCTGCAGGTGTTCACTCTTATTATTATAACTGCTCTGTGGTAGGCACTGTGGACTGGTATTTTACATATAAACCAAACCAAAGGCCATTGAGTTGATTCCAACTCATGGTGACCCCTTGTGTTTCAGAGCAGAACTGTGCTCCCTAGGGTTTTCAAGGGCTGATTTTTCAGAAGTAGATTGCCAGGCCTTTCTTCCATGGCACCTTCTGGGTGGACTCAAACCACCAAGCTTTCAGTTAGTAGCCACTTAACCATTTGCACCTTCCAGGACTCCTCACAAGGTGACATAGCTACCTCATTTATGGACAACACTGAGATTTAGCAAGGTTAAGTTGCTTGCTCTAGGCTGCTCAGCTGGTTGGTGACAGAGTTGGGATTCCAACCATGCAGCCCTCGGCTCCTTTGTTCCGTTCACTCTGCCAGATGCTGTGCTGAACCCACAGTGGCCCAGTGGAGCTCTGAATAGACCCAGATGTTCTGGTCTTTTAAGTTCTTGCATTGCTTTTTTCTAATATTTCTGCCTCCCTTTCTCATCTCATAGGGCCCTGAGGGGTTCTCCTAGGAGGCAAAAACAAGAGCTTTTGGCTCTAGATTTTGTGGCATCATTTTGGTTGTTCAGATATAAGCACGTACTTTATAGTCAAGCAGTGCATGTTGAGCATGTCGTGGGAAGCTCTCCCATGTTCGTTTTAGGTGAGAGTGTCTCACAGATGACCTACAGGTTAGTGAGAGGTCACTGTGATAACAATCAAGCCATGTCCTGAGTAGGCTGGAGGGACCCTGGATTTCCAGACTGTCCCCTGAATGCCAGGCCTCCCCACAAGGATTGGCTGTTCTAGCACTGCCCAGCTGCCACCATTATGCTCCACGTGGTATCAGCACTGAATCCTAGACTGCCCAGCTTAAAAGGACCCCATCCAGCACTTCACTTTACTGATGATGAAATTGAAGCTTAGAGAGTTTTAGTGACTTGTTCAAGGTCACACAGAGCTGGGACTAGAACTCGTAACTCTGGGTTCCTTGCTGGGACTGCCCCCAGTCCTCCCTCTGAGTGGCGTCTGGTCCTCTCTCAGTGGTTTTCTGATGCCTCTGCAGGTTGTCTCTTGGGGAAGGAGCCAGGGCCAGCCTCACGGGCATGTGGCCTGTGCAGTCACGCATAGGCCTTGTTTCAATGCTTGGTTCAATGCTCTGCTGTTGCCATCTTGAAATTCTTTATACTCTTTGAACAAGGGACCTCATGTTTTCACTTTGCACTGGGCCCCACAAATTATGTAGCCAGTCGTAAGAAGAACCCATCCCATCCTAGGACTCCTGCCTTCTCAAGGCCAAGGGATGAGGCTCCTAGGGAAACACTCCCTCCATCCAGTATGGGGTGGGATTAGAACTTTCTCCAGGGAAGAAGACAGTGCCTGCCCATCCCAGTGCCTGGAATGGACCTTCTAGAAGGTAGAGATCTTACTGGAAGGGTAAGAGCAAGAGCTCTGAAGTCTGCCTGTCTAGATTACTCACTATATGACCATAGGCAATGACTTAACCTCTCAAAGTCTCAGTTTCCTTATCTGTAAAATGGGGAGACTAGAGGAGATACTTCATATGGTTATTATGAGGATTCAGTGGAATAATACATGTATAGAAAAGGTTTAACACGGTGCCTGACATCTGGTAAGTACTTAGTAAGTCAACCATTCTCTTATTCAGGAGAAATCCTACATTTTTCTGGAGGCTCTAGGATTCTTGGGGCTTCTTGAACCTTGAAAGCCCCCGGTCCAGCCTCCTTCTCCCTCACAGGTGGGCGATGATGAGAGATATAATAAAAGTGGTCATCACCCGAGAACCTCGGTGTGCTGGCCACTCTGCCCCCCGCACTCCCGTCCTCAGAAACCACTGTTAAGTAGGCATTTCTGTCCCAGGTTAGCCAGAGCCCAGCGCTCCCTGGCCATGCATGCCCAGAGTCGAGAGAAATCAGCAGATTCTAAAGAAAACAGGGAAGCAGGCCTCAAGAAGTGTAATATGTTCTCTCTCAGGAAGGCAGTGTGGTGTGCCGGAAGAAGCAGGACTCTGAAATCAGTTTACACATGTTGGAATTTCTGCTCTACCAGTTACCAGCTGGTCATCCTGGGCAGGTTTCCTAGCTTCTCTGACCCCCAGAGAAGCCATGAAGGATTATTTTAAGGGCTAAGTAAAATAAGGGATGTAAAGCATTGAGCTCAGTGACTGGCCCCACAGATGGCATCTCATAAGTGTTTATTGAGTGAATGAATGAGTGAACAGAGGGAGGCTCTGTCTTTGCTCCTGTCAGATGCCCTGAGGGAAGGCATGTGAGGTGGTGGGGGAGGGGAGAAGGGTCCAGAAAATAATAATAGTAGGCAAGCACAGAACACTTACTATGTGCCACATATACTGTTCTCAGCACTGTGTTCATATGAATTCAACAAGCCTATGAGGTAGGCGCTACTATTACCCCATTTTACAGATGAGGAAACTGAGGCATAGAGAGGGTGAGTAATTTGTCCTAGCTAGTGAGGAATGGGGCTGAAGCAGGCAGCCTGGCTCTAGTGACTATATTCCTAACCACTTCACCACACTAACCTCACCCAGTCAAAAGGTCAGCTGGAGCCCCAACCTTTTGACTGTGTCCTTCAGCTTTGTTGGCAATTACATCTCCCTCTCTGCCCTCTCTGCCGCTATTTTGGTCCTCACTGGGCTGCGGGACACTAACCTCAAGAGGCTGAGACTTTCTACTGAGAGTAAGGGGTGTGTGAGAGAGCCTATCAGGAAGTCTTGGAGCTGAGTGACTTCCTGACAGACGCTGGCCCTTGAGAGCAGGCCAGGCCCGAGGGACTGGGTGACGGAGCTCTCAGCCCTGGCCTGTTTGAAGCTGATTTTTCAGTGTCTTAGTTCCTTAGTGAAAACCCTGGTGGTGTAGTGGTTAAGAGCTAAGGCTGCTAACCAAAAGGTTGGCAGTTTGAATCCACCAGGCACTCCTTGGAAACCCTATGGAGCAGTTCTACCTTGTCCTGTAGGGTCTCTATGAGTCGGAATTGACTGGATGGCAACGGGTTTGGTTGTTTTGGTTTTAGTCCCTTAGTGCAGCTGTAACAGAAATGCAGTGAGTGAGTGGCTTTAAAGAACAGAAATTTATTTTCTCACAGTTCTGGAGGCTAAAAGTCCAAATCAGGGTCTCTGCCATGTCCATTCCTCCTTGGTAGCCCAGGCATTTCTTGGTTCCTTGGAGATCCTCACATGGCATCTGCTTTCCCCCATGTGTTCCCCCTGTGTTCGTATCTCTGTGTCTAATCTGCTCTTTTTATAATTCAGAAGTGATTAGATTTAGCACCCACCCTACTCAGGTATGATCTTATTAACATAACAAAGAAAACCCTGTTTCGAACCAGAATGACGTCTGCAGCTATAGGGCTTAGGATTCCAGCACATACTTTGGGAGGACTCAATTTAATCCGTCACAGTCAGCATGCAGATCCTTTGTGTTGAAGAGACCACATGGGGGATGGGTGAGAGGAGGATGTGGGGGTGTCTCTCTGCCTGGTGCCCTGTGGACCCCATTGAGCTGAGGAGTTGGGAGGCCATCTAAGGGGAGGGGTCCGGTGATCGTCACCGAGGCTTGAGGACCTTCTTCAAACTCTTGGGCTGTGTCTTGAGTCAGCTGGGGCAGTGAACAGGTCTGGGGAGTCAGAGACCCCAGGCTCTGAGATCAGCCCTACTTGGTGAACTTGGGGGAGTCGCTGCCTGCTCTGAGCCATAGGCTTCTCAGCTGTAAAATGGGTCATGGACCGTATCTACCTTAGAGGGTTGTGGGGCCTCTCATGAGTTAGTGGTTATGAAAGTGGTGCTTAAGCTGGAACATTCTCTAGGAACCACACAATGTCTGTGGGGTGAGGTGGTATGCACAGAACAAGGGCTTTGGGGTTAGCGGACCCAAGCTCAGTGGCCTTGGATTAGTCACTTCTCTGAGACACTGTGTAAAATAGTAACGAAATAATGTGTGTCAACATTTATCGAGTGGTTGCTACATGCCAGCACTCTGCGAGTCATTTCACACATTTGATCCCATTTAGTTCTCACAATAACCCTATGAGGAATCAGCCCCATGTTACAGAAGGGAAAAATGAGGCTCCAAGAGGTTACCTACCTTGCCCAAGTTCACACAGCAGAGCCGGGATTCAAACCAGGGCAGTTTGCTCCAGAATCCACTGCTTTACCACCTGACTGCTCTGCTGGACCTGCTGGGGAGGGGTGTTTGAGGATGAATTGAGGTCACCCAAGTGTTAGCCTGGAGTCTAGCTCTTAGTACGTGCTGGGCGAGTGTAAGATGCTGCCCTTTTTAACCAGGTTGCTGCCTGGAATTCTCATGTTTCCAGGGTCCTGGGGCTGTTTTTCTGCAGGGATCGGAGCCCTTTCCACCCTTCTCCTGCCTCACATCCCTGTTCTCCCTCCCTTCCTCCAGGATGTCGCTACAATGCAGTTCTGTGCCAACAAGCTGGACAAGAAAGATTTCTTTGGGAAATCCGACCCTTTTTTGGTGTTTTACAGAAGCAATGAGGACGGAACGTGAGTTTTCTGGCACGACTTTGTGCCTCATGCTTTCCCGCCCACTTCTGGGGTCAGAGGTGGACAGGATTGTGGTAACCTACTAGGCATCATCTCCTCTGCCCCCACCGGAGCCGCTGCTCTAGAGAGAACAGGGGCTCTGGGTGGAAGTCAGGGGACTCCTGGGTAGTGTCCTGGCCACATGGATGGTGTAGTGGGTGATGGGAGCAGCCACCGAGCCAGCAATGCCAGTGATGCCCAGAAGGGTCTCAACAATGGTGACTGCTAGGTATGCAGAAGTAGGGGGAGTGGTCAAAAGCAGGGCTAGGGCTGGGAACACTCTCTGACAGTCCCCTTGTTCTTCCACACGTGTCAGTCCACATCTCCAAGCCCAGTCTCCTCTGAACACCCTCACCGTGTCCCCACTACTGCACGCTAAGCACAGAAAACCTGGTCCCCTACCCCTGCCTGGCCCTAATTCTGCCGTAGGCTTCAATCAAAATTCAAGATGTCTTTGAAGCCCCATGTCCTCCCCCCCTCTCCTAATCTGGAAACCACCCACAACGTGGTGAAAACACACACAACCCGGGGGCAAATATGGGTTGGTAACGTACACAGCCGGGCCAGATTCTGGGTTGAGGGTCAGGGGACCTAGGTCCTCCCCACCCACCCACTGTGTGACCCCCAGGCAAGTTATGCCCCCTCTCTGGGCCTGTTTTCTCATCGGTAAAATGAACCAGCGGATGAGGTGGCCTCCATGGTCTCTTTAAGCACCACAGTTCTGGGAGGCTGTGGCCACTTATGCTGGGAAGCTGCAGAACAAGGAAGCGATGAGGCCAGGGAGGTTAATTAGAGAAACGCTGCTGGAGACGGGGAACTTGGAAGCAGATTTTGCAGGAGAGGAAGAAAATGGGTCCACTGGGGGAGGAGCAGGGAAGAGTAACACAGGCTGGAGACAAAACGGTGTGTGCAAAGCAAGTGTGCCCTGAGTAGAGGGCAGCAAGGCTTTGCCAGGTTCCCCATGGGTTCTGAAATTCTGAGTGTGAGTGTGTGTGTGTGTGTGTGTGTGTGTGTGTGTGTGTGTGTGTTGGGGGTGCAGGGAGCAGCGCTTCAAGGGAAAACTGATTTTTAAACCTGAACGTACAAAACAGGGGAATTAGGTACGATCATTTGCATAACAAAGGGATTCTTTGTCTCACCAAAGGACTCCCAGCAGGATTTCTTTAAATAATTCTTGTTGACTTTGACTTGACTTGAGGGGGGAAGGAAAAGGCCCCAGTCTTGTTCTGGGTGCCCAAGGAAATGGCCACACCTCTCCCGAGAGGCAGAGCAGGAGGGCCAGGCTTGTTTCAGGGATGAGGGCCCTGCTGGCTTGGAGGAGGGAAGGGATGTTTGGAGCAGGAGAGGGGTGCATTGCATGATTGTTTCTAGCAGTGAGATATGTAGGATGGATGGGGAGGGGTGGGGAAGAGGGAGAGGCTCGTGACTGACACAGTGAACAGGTGGGAGGTGCCGAGAGCACCCAGGCGAGCTGTGCTGTGGAAACTCAGGGGGAGGAAGTGGGGAGGGGAGGGCGGCGGCAAAAGGGCAGTGCAAGACCCTGCCAGGCAGGACTTGGATGGTGGACTGAGCTTGGAGAAGTCACAGTGGTGGGTAGGAGTTGATCTGGGGGCAAGTTTCAGTTGAAGTGTGGGCTGGGCCTCCCCGAGTGGGTAATCAAGGGTAGCTGGAGAAACCCCGTAGGGAGCCAGCCAAGAGGTAGGCCCCATGCAGGGGCTGTCTAGTTGAATCCGCAGGTGCCCAGGTCAGAGGCTGAACTGGTGAGAACAGGATGGTCACTGAGGGTTTGAGGAGAGGAGAGTAGAAGGTTTGGGGAGGCCCCCGCAGAGTGAAATGTCACACTAGCCAGGGGAGGAGGAAAAAGGATAGGAAGCACCTACTGTGTGCCTGAAACTGCTCCTACCTCGTTTTATTTCATCTTAGTAACTCACCTGGGAGTTAGAAAGTGCTGGTGAATACCGTGGGCTCTGTAGACTGCCTGCTGGGCCCTGGCTGGGTGCTGCCATATTAGCTGTGTAACTTCACACATGGCCATGCAAACAGTTAAGCATTTGGCTGCTAACCAGAAGGTTGGCAGTTCGAATACACCCAGCAGCTCTTCGGGAGAAAGACGTGGTTGTCTGCTCCTGTAAAGATCAAACCAACCTGTTGCCACTGAGTTGATTCCGACTCATAGCGACCCTTTAGGACAGAGTAGAACTGCCCCATAAGGTTTCCAAGGCTGTAATCTTTACGGAAGCAGACTGCCACAACTTTCTCCCACGGAGCGGCTGCTGACTCTTTCGGTTAGCAGCCAAGTGCTTAACCACTGCGCCATCAGGGCTCCCTCTGTAAAGATTACAGCCTAGAAAACCATATGGGGCAGTTCTTCTCTGTCACATGGGGTCCATATGAGTCAGAATTGACTTGACAGTACACAACGACAACTTTAGACAAGTCTCTAACCCAATAGAACTTTCTGGGATGATAGAAGGGAATGTTCTGTATCTCACTGTCCCGTATGGCAGCCACTGGCCACGTGTGGCTGTTGAGTACTTGAAATGGGGCTAGTACAACCACAGAACTGAATTTTAAATTTTATTTCATTTTAATTCATTTAAACTCAAATAGTGACATGTAGCTAGTGGCTACCATTTTGGACAGTGCAGCTATAACCTCTATGTACGTCGGTTTCCTTGTATGTGCAATGGGGATAATCATAGCACCTTTCCCACAAGGTTGCTTTGGGGATTAAATGAGTTAATATGTGTAATTAGAATAAGGCCTGGCAGTGTAAGCTTTTGTTATTATCCCCATTTTACAAATGAGGGGGAAACTCAGAGAGGGAAAGTCACTAGCCCAAGGCTGCAAACTGGTTAAGTTGTGCTGAGACTGGAGCCCACATCTGTCTGATTACACTGGGTAAGGCTCTTGACCCCCATGCCCTCCCTAGGTGTCAAATTGAGTTGAGTGGTTAGACAACAGTAGGGACCATTTGGGGACACTAGGGGCTGGCCCCCCTTGGCAAGTGCAGCAGGGGAGTCAAGGGAAGGGAGAGTCCTATTATTTGGTGATGGGGCTTAAAACAGTTTTGAGCAAGAGTCTGAAGCAGAAAGCAGACTGCAACAGGATCAAGGTAGGAACAAGTAGCGAGGAAACCAGGCTAGTAGCTTAGGAGACTTGGGCAAGCAGTTTGACTACCACAGACGAGAAGGGAGAGAAGAGGTTCCGAAGAGATGGGGAGGCCAGAGAAGTCTTTGGAAGGTCCGTTTGGTGTGTCGCGGTGGGAGGTCCGTGTGGTGTGCCAGGGTGGGAGGTCTTTGGGAGGTCTGTGTGGTGTGCCGGGGTGGGAGGTCTTCGGGAGGTCCATGTGGTGTTCAGGGTGGGAGGTCTTCGGAGTCCAGTTATGGCTTCTATACAATATGATCCTCCCTTCACATCCCAGTCTCTGCTCCTTATTCTCCCCCCTGCCAACACCACCCCCCTCAGTCTCCTCTTCCTGCCCTCCCTGCCTGCCCCAACTGTGGGCAGCGTGGCCTCTCTTTTTCCCTACCCCCATTTCTGTCCTTGTCACCAGCTCTGGGGTGTGTGTCAGGGGGTCTTCCACATGTATCTCCACACTCCAGTGGGTGGGTGAGAAGGTGTAGAGAAGAGAAACAGCGTGGCCTCTCTTTTTCCCTACCCCCATTTCTGTCCTTGTCACCAGCTCTGGGGTGTGTGTCAGGGGGTCTTCCACATGTATCTCCACACTCCAGTGGGTGGGTGAGAAGGTGTAGAGAAGAGAAATGCTGAGCCACAGTGACAGGAATGACATTTTGACTTGAAAATTGCCAGAGAAGAAATGGCACAGACTGTGTAGGCACAGGCGGAGCTCAGGCACTTACCTGGGTGACCTTTCCAAGACAGGCACGTAGTCAGGGCAGATATGAGAAAGTCTCAAGGAGGTAGCTCCCTTGTCCCCAGCCCAGCTCCGGTGCCTGGCTGCCCTTCATGTGGCAGGGCAAGCTTCCAGGATGGGACTAGCTGGGTACGGTGTGGGCAGGGGCGCTGGATTGAGGCCCAGATGGGAAAAGCAAGTTCTGTACTTTTAGTTTGCAAAGCAAGTTTATGGATTCAGACTGGAAGAGCTGAAAGGGTCTTAGAGATAATCTAAGACAGGAGCTTTAATTGGGGGACTGAGCATTCCTTGGAAAAGCCCATGAAAGCTATGGAAACTCTCCCCTGAGAAATACATTTGTTCATTGATTCATGGAAAAAATATTTATTGAACACCTACTAAGTGCCAGGCACTGTTCTAGGCACCAGGGATATACCAGTGATGAAACAAAATTTCTGTTCTTATGGAGTTTACATTTTAGTGACAGACCATAAACATAATAAATAAGGAACAAATAGACTATGTCAAAATATCAAACGGTAACAAGTGAAATGGAAAGAAAGGCATGGAAGGGGACTAGGGATGTCAGAGTCAGAGGACCAGGAGGTTGTAAATTTTAGGAATGGTAGCCGGGTTGGGGTCTCACTGAGATGACATTTGAGTGAAGACCTAAAGGAAGTGAGAGGGTGAGCCATGAAGATGGAGATCTGGGGAGAGAATGTTCCAGGCAGGGGGAAGAGCAAGCACGCATTACTCATACCCCCAATTTCACCTGTGATTTCAGAGGCTCATAGACCCCCAACAGTCCATCCATAGGTCCTTCTGTGGGTCCCAGATACAGAACCTCTGATAGTGGCCAACTCCCTGGGTTTACAGGTGAGGAAATGGAGGCCCAGGGAGGGAAGGGCTTGCTCACGGTCACACAGCATGTTGGCCCCAGAGCTGGGGCCAGAACCTAGATCTCCTGACACTCACCCCAGGGCTTATCCCACCAGTCCAGGTCCTCACCTGGTATAGGAATCCTCTCTGCAGCATCACTAGGAAATGACCATTTATGCCTGGATCCTGCTAGCAACAGGCACCTTATCACCTGATGAAGCCATAGTTTCTATTGTCTGGCAACCAGAGATATTAGCCAGCTGGCTCCTCTACTAACCTGGATTCTACCTCCCTCGGGTTCGGGCCTGACAGCCTTTCCCTCTCTTCTTCTTCACCAGGTTTACCATTTGCCACAAGACCGAGGTCATGAAGAATACCCTAAACCCAGTCTGGCAAACTTTCTCCATTCCCGTGAGAGCCCTCTGCAACGGGGACTATGATCGGTGAGATGGGAAACTGTCCCTTCTTTTGCTTCCTCCCACCCCTGTGCCCTCCCCAAGCTTGGGGACAGTCCCATCAACATCAGTGGTAGCTCCTGGACTTGTGCGATGGGTGGCAGGGATGGGACTTGGTGAGCTCCGTCCCCTGCCCCACCCCCCACCAGGTAGTTTCTGCTTCTTCATAGCCTCAAAGCTTCCTCCTGCACCTCCTTATTCCCTGTCTGGCATTCCCATTAGTGGGAAACTCCCAAGCCTGGTGTTGGGGATGTGCCTGGGATTCCAGGGAAGCCTAGGTGTGGGTCCCGAGGTGCCCTGGCCTGGAGCTCAGCAGCCTGTCTTTTTATTTTTCCCAGTGGAAGGACAGGTGGAGGGGTGGTGGGAGGCCTCTAAATGCAGGCCACCACCAACCCCAACTCCTGACAGATAGACTCTGGGCGTCAGGATCCCGGGGATACTCTCTGCCAGCCAAGTTGCTATATACGGAGGGCAAGGGAATGGGGTGCAAAGAAGTACAGCATTTTTGATGCAACATAGCCTACTCTTATTACATATTAGTTATCATCATCATCATTATCATTGTTACATAGTTCTAAAATATTATTGAGCATAGATACCAGATACCTGGTTTCTAATCCTGGCTCCGTGACTAGAAGGCACCATCAACCTGGGCAAACTTTGATCTGTCTGAGTCTCAGTTTCGTTATCTGTAACATGGGTATTAAAGTGTCTGCCTACCTCGTACGGCTGCTTTGAAGCTTACGTAGCACAGCCTACACAAAAATACCAAAGTCAGCACTTAACCCTCAAATATCCCTACTACGTGTCAGGCATTGTGCTAGATGCTGGGAAATCAGCAGTGAACAAAACCCACAACCTTCACCCTTCCCCCAGCCTCCTGGAGTTATCACGCTTGTGGGGGAAGCAGACATTAATTAAATAATCACACTAGGAAATGTATAATTACAAATTGTGGTAAGTGCCAGGAGAGAGTGGGGGGATGTTAAGACAGGAGCTGGAAGATGGCAACGGTCTGGATTAAGTCACGAAAACCCAACCCGGTTTCCTGGCGGTGGCTGCAGCTCTGGTGGGCGAGCTCTCAGGGGCCCATTGGCAGGGCTGCCCAGGCAGCAGAAGCCATGCCTTAGAGAAGCTGGACCTCTGCTGGCCACTCCGACAGAACACTGGGGCCTCAGAACAGACACCTTGGGTCACCCTGGCTGTTGGAATTGGCATGGGCTCCCTGGGACCCTCTCCACCGTGGTCACTGAGAGGGTATGTGTGGAGGTGGAGGAGGTAGTAGGGGGAGCGGATGGCCTCCCTTCCAGGCACGTTTGTTTCCCACCAAGGAAACCCTCAGGCTGCCCTAATAGGTTGCTGATCTCAGAGATGAGGTAGCTTCTCTTCCTGCCCCTTGGCGTGGGCAGAGAAGCCACACTGTTCTGCTGGTGGTCTTGAGCACCTACCAGGCGCTTGGTACTGTGACTCCAGCTAAGCAGCATTCAAGGGAGCCTGCCATGCACATTTGCATGCTCAGGGAGCTTATACTGTGGCCTCAGGGAGCTCAGATGTGCGCTCATTCATTTTAGAGAGCTAAAATTGTGCAGAAGGAGACTGCGGACAACCTTAGGGATCCAAACCCACGTTACGTGTCCGGCTGGGTCCTGGAGCTTCTAGAGTTGGGAGGTGGGGGGGACATGGGAAGACAATCTGGTTGGAGCAGTAGAGTTTAAAGGAGGCTCAGAGAAGACTGGCAGGTGGAACAGGGAGGACTTCCTGGGTTAGGGGTGTGGGAAGAATGGGCCGGATAGAGAGGAAGTGAGAGGGAATTCCAGGTAGGGGGATGGGAGAACATGGCAGTTAAAATCTCCTGGGGTGAAAGGAACTGGAGGTCCCCAGCCCTGCTGCCCTGGGTTTGTTGGGAGCCCAGCTGACCCCCACAAACCTGCATCCCTAGGGAGGGCTCCCAAGGCCTCAGAGCCCAGGTTTGTCAGGGATGGGGAGGGGGCAGCGGTGCTCAGAGGCCTGGGCACACTGTCCTGCCATTGGAGGAGGGGACAGCACAAGGAGGAGGGAAAGGCCAGGCAGGCACCCCTCCCTGTCCCAGGCTAAGTCCCAGCCCAGCTCTCACCAGGATGTCAGGATGTCAGGGCACCTCGGCCCTTCTCCATGGCTGGGAACAGATTGACTGTGACGTGACTGACAGAGGTGTTAATCGAAGGGGCCGGGCATGTGGGCATGTCACGCTGACCCTGCTGAGCCCTAGCAAAACCCTCATACCCAGCAGCCATTCAGGAGGTGCTGGCATTGGAGGCCCTCCCAGGACCGAGAGAGCATTGTGCAGGAAAATGAGGCCATTATTCCTCTCCTTCTGAGGCACCCCCTGGAGCCTCACAGAACACACTCTGTAATCCAACAGCCACGTATTCAAAGCCAACCAGGCATCAGACATTTTAATTTGGGGGCCTGCATATCCCTTTGCAAAGCCAAGGAAAGCTATGGAAACCCTCCCCTGAGAAATACATTTATTCATTGGCTCATTCAAAAAAATATTTATTGAACACCTACTACTAAGTGCCAGGCACTGTTCTGGGCAGTAGGGATACAGCAGTGATCAAAAAAGACAAAAATCTTTGCCCTTATGGCGCTTACATTTTAGTGGGGAACCCATAAACATAATAAGTAAGAGAAAAATACATTATTTTCCCAAGCCTCCTTCTTAGGTTGTTTCCAGGCCAGTAAGGGAGATGAACAGGTGAGAATAATAGCAAAGGCTCATACAGGCTGTAGTCTGAGTGCTTTACTTATATTAACTAATTTAATCCTCCCAACAATTAGTAGCTTCTATGAAGGAAGCGGTCAGAAGAAAGGCCTGGCAATCTACTTCCAAAAAATCAGCCATTGAAAACCCTAATGGAGCACAGTTCTACTCTGACACATATGGAGTCGCCATGAGTTGGGATCAACGTAATGGCAACTGGTTTGGGTTTTGGTTTGGGTATGAAGAAGGTGGAGTCTCTGGACGGTGCAAATTGTTAACATGCTTTGCTGTTAACTGAAAGGTTGGGTGTGTGAGTCCACCCACAGGCACCTTGGAAGAAAGGCCTAGAGCTCTACTTCCGAAAAAGTCAGCCATTGAAAACCCTATGCAGCATAGGTCTACCCTAACACACCTGGGGTCTCTATGAGTCAGAATTGATTCGATGGTTATTAGAAAGAAATAAAGGAGGTACTGATCTGAAAAAACCAAACCCATTGCCGTTGAGTCACTTCCAACTCATGACAACCCCACGTGTTACAGAGTAGAACCGCTCCGTAAGGTTTTCTTGGCTGTAATCTTTATGGAAGTAGATCACCAGGCCTTTCTTCTGTGGTGCTGCTGGGTGGGCTCAAACCACCAACCTTAAGTTAGTAGTCGAGAGCAAACCATTTGTACCATCCAGGGTCCTTGGAGATACTAATACTATCCCCATTTTACGGGTAGGGAAACTGAGGCCCAGAGAGATTAAGTAACTGTCTGGTGTTTTACTGCCAGCAAATGGTTTAGAACCAGGATTTGAACCTAGGCAGCCTGGCTCTAGAATCTGTCCTTCACCCCTATGCTCTGCTGTCAAGACGTGGTGAGACATGGTGTGATGGGAGTGGGGTGTATGTGATGGAGGGTTCTCTAATGGTGGCTTGCTCAAGGGTTAGAGGCAAATCTGCTTTGGGACTGGAGGTGGGGAAGCGCAGTCCGAGTAGATCCTTCCGGCTTTAAACCCATGTAATTCAGAGAGGAGAGGGAGACAGCATGAAGGAAGACTCAAAAGGCCTTGGCATCTCCTAAATAAGGGAGTGAAAGAGACATAGAGATAACTATGGTGTGGAGCTTGGGGGACAGGAGAAGGTGGTGCCATCCACTGAAATGGGAGGTGTGACGGGGGAGTGGGATTTTCTTCGCTGACACAGATTTGCTTTTATGCACTTTTCTTTCATAGCCTACGTGTAACTGCATTTGTAAAAACTATCCTTTTTAAGTTATAAAAGTAGCCCTGGTGGTGCAACGGTTAAGCACTCGGCTGCTAACTGAAAGGTTGGCGGTTGGAACTCACCCAGCGGCTCCTCCGGAGAAAGACCTAGCGATCTGCTCCCATAGAGATTACAGCCTAGAAAACCCTACGGGTTTATATTGTTATTATGTGTTGTTACATGAGCAGCTCAGCTTCACACACCCATGGATCAGAAACAGTGCTTGGCATTCTGGCATGGGGCAGGTGAACTCACTTGAGAGCTTATGTATTCTGTCCTGTGGGGTTGCTATGAGTCTGAATTGACTCAACGGCACACACAACAACAATTTATAAAAATTGTGTTTGTGGTTGAAAATGAGGAGCTGCTGTTGACAGGGTCGAGGAGAAGAGAGGTAAAAGTAGTTTCAGCCACGTGGAGAGTTGAGGGTAGTGTGACAAGCACTGCAATGTCGTGCTAGGGGGCTGGGATTTGGAGGTCTGGGAGTCCCCAGCAGGGGGAGCCGGCAGAGGTCAGGTGCTTGACGCCCTGGGGATGAGCATGGGTTCTGGGGGATGCCCATACTCGGGGAGCAAAGAGGAAGGAGGCAAGGAAGTCAGAGATCTAGGAGGGGATTGAGAGGAGGACGGGACGGGGAACCAGAAAGGATTCAAACAGAAGTATCAATTATTTGTGAAAAAGAGGTTAAGGAGGACGAGAACCAGGGATCTGCTGAGAAAGGGCAGTTGCCTCGGAATGATGGGAATGGAAACCAGTGAGTATTACTAAAATTACTGAGTATTTAGGACAAGGCCAAGTTGTGCCCTGATCATTTTAAATACATTATTTTATTTAAATTTTTCAAAAACTCTAGGAGGTGAGTAATGGTGATGTGTCCATTTTACAGATGGGGAAACACAGGACCAGAGATTATATAACTTGCTGGAGGTGAGAAGGCCCAGACCAGAAGTCCCCTCTGGGCTGGCCTTCTGGTTTGGGGTCCCTCTGCCTTTGCTGTGTCTCTAGTCCGGACAAGCCAAACCTGAGTGACTCAGCTGAGCAGAGCTGGAGTCGGAGGAAATGGCATTGGGTCAGAGCCAGCCCAGTGCTCCAATGGGATGAAGTGGGGTGATCACAAGAAGCACTTCCTCTGTCTTCCCCAAATACCCCTACCCTCTCTTTGAGCTTTCTGTGGCTTGAGGATTTATCCCTGTTAAACCAGATTCCCCCAGGAGGGGCTGCTGTCCATCACTCACAGTTTAATGTTGGATGAGTAGATTTTAACAGAGAGGGTATAAAGGGCATGGAGTTCTAGAGGATTCCCTAGGAGTTGGGGGCTCTAATATTACCACGATGTCACACTTCTGTCTATGCCCTGGAGGGAGGCTTTATAGTCTGTTCTCCTTTATGTTTCACCACATGCTGGACACCCAGGAGGAGGAGCGGTCAGACACAGTATCAGCACTTCACGTCCTCCATGAGGAGGGTCTTATCATCCTGGGTTTGAGCCACACAGAAGCTGAGGCTCAGACAGAGGAGGTGAAGTCATCACAGCACAGCCTGGGGTTGCACAATGGAAGCTGGAGGCTGGGATTTTAATCCCTGCAACAGCCATGCCAGCCTCACAGCCTGCGCCAGGTCAGGCCCTGGCGCTCTGCTTCCTCCCCCAAGCCTCTCTGAGCATCACTGGACTGACTGAGTCAGTTTAGGGCAAACCCCTCAGGGCCTCCAGCCCCTGGGGACTTGCAAGCAGCAGGGAAATGCACCTTCTTGCCAGGGAGAGAGGCTCACTAGGAGGAAGTCCTTGCAGCTCAGGACTGGAAGGAGACCATAGATAGAGCTGCTTGGTGGGCAGGGAGCACAGCCTGGCGTCTTTGCTAGTGTCCCTTGTCCCTGCTGGGCTGCCGGGCTCACACAACACCCAGTGGCTTTGTCACTCCAATGCCCACAGACACTGGCTCCCAGCTCCAAGGCCTGGCCTTGCTCCTGACCAGCTCTGTGACTTGGGGAAAGACACACACTCTAGGCTTCCACTTGCAGATTTGTGAAACAAGGGTATTGCCAGCTGCGTGGACCAGTTCACAAAGTTGTTAGGAGATCTCAGTCAGCCAACAATATTAATTGAGCACAGACTATATGTTAGGCACTATTCTAGAAACAGGAGCCCTGGTGGCACAGTGGTTAAGTACTAGGCTGCTAACCAAAAGGTCAGTGGTTCAAACCCATGAGCCGCTCAGCAGGAGAAAGATATGGCAGTCTGCTTCCATAAAGATTACAGCCTTGGAAACCCTATGGGGGCAGTTCTACTCTGTCCTGTGGGGTCACTATGAGTTGGAATCTACCCAACAGCAATGGATTTGGGTTTTGGTGCCGATTCTAGAAGCTGAAAATTTAGTAGTGAACAAAACAAGCAAAAGTCCCTGCCCTCGTGGAGCTCATATTGTCCAGGTGAATGGGAATTGTCTGGGAGACAGAAGCTTGGACAAAGGAGTTGAAGTTTTAGATGGTAGTGGAGTACATGGCAAATACTGCCCATTTGAATGATATAGTCTGATTCTCATGGCAACTCCAAAGTGGATGTGATTATCCCCATTTTACAGAGGAGTTAGCAGAGTCTTTGAGAGATTAAGCCAGCTGCACAGAGGCCACACAGCTAGTAACTGGAGGAGCTGGGATTGCCACCCAGGGCTTCGGTCTTCCGTCTCCACCTTACTGCCTCCCAGATTAGGGGCTCTGTGTTCTGAACCTTTCATGCCAAATAAGGTGTTCATTTAGTGGGCAGCAGAGGCCTATTTCATTGTCCGCATCCAGGAGCCCCCTCTCTTTAGTGCTGTCCTCAGAAGTCGCAGTTGGCCTGACAGGGGCTTTAGTTGGGCCTTTGCTAAGGGGTTGGGAGTCAAGGCCTGCGAGCCACAAGTCCAGACCAGGCCAGCAGTCCAACCAGGCCCGGACAGTGACAACGGGAAACACAGTAGCCAAAGCTGTGTCTGGCTTCTCCCTACTGCCTTCCCCTGACTCTGGGCACCGTTTCTCTCACCCCAAGGCTAGAGGTTGCAGCCTCTGAGCTAATCTGACCCCCAGACTGCAACCATCTCTGGACGCTCGAATGAGACCAGCCCCAGTTTGCACAGGAGGCCACCACTCAGCAGGTCTCAACCTTGGCTGTTGCTTCAGATCCCCTGGGTAGCTGTTAACAATTCCCATGCCTGGGGGTGGCCTGGGCCTCAGTCTTTCTAAAACTCCCTAGGTGATCCCAATGTGCAATCCAGTTTGAAAACCAGTGCTATAGTCCAAAGCCATGGTCAGTGGCGCTAGCTGCAAATTAGAATCAGCTGGCGAGCTTTTCAAACCTACCCATGCCTGAGATCTAGCCAGAGCCAGTCAGTCAGGCCCCCGGCTGTGGAATTTTCAAAAATCTCCCTGGTGATTTCATGGGCATCAAGGGCTGTAAGCATGACTAAGACACTCCCCACCCCACCTTGGAGCTTGTGGGCCTCACTGATCCAGTCACTTGATGGAGCTGATGTTGGTAGCTGGAGAGGACACCCCTTGCTGGAGTCTCTGAGGGCTCTGGCGAAGGAGCGGGAGGCAGGTATATAGGCACAGGGCGACTGCAGCATTTCAAGCCAGTGGCTGGAGGCAGGGACTTGGGTCTTGTCCTGGCTCAGACTTTCACCAGCTGTGTGACTGGGCACTCTTAGGGCTTAGTTTCCCCATCTGAAAATGAAGGGATAGAGATCATCACTCCAGAACATGCGCAACGGACTCACTTGGGAAGCCTTTAAAATACAGATCCCTGGGCCCTGCCCCAGAGGTATAAAATCAGAATGTTAGGGCTGGGCCCAGGAGTCTGTGTGTCTGAAAAATTCCCCAGTGATTCTACCAGATGGTCAGGCTTGGATACCACTAAGGTCACTTCCAAGCTTATCATTCCAGGAATGGGAGATTGCAGAGCCCAGGTCTCCAGGCTCAGGTGTTCTCTGACTTAAGTAAATTTCATGTGCAAAACTATCTCAGTGTGGCCAAATGATAAAGTGGAGAGTTGTTTGTGCTGTCGAGTCGATTCCAACTCATAGCAACCCCATGCGACAGAGTAGAACTGCCCCATAGGATTTCCTAGGCTATAATCTTTACGGGAGCAGATCGGAGCTGCTGAGTGGGTTCAAATGGCAACCTTTTGGTTAGCTGCCAAGTGCTTAACCTTTACGCCACCAGGTGGAGAGAAGGTGGCATCTTTATAGAAAGCCTCCCATGTGCCAGTGGATTTTACCGACTTGCCTTTGCAGCTGTTCTACAAGGCTGTTATTATCCCTACTTTAGAGATGGTGGTTTGCGGCTCAGATAGGTTGCGTGAGTTCTCTAGGTCCCACAGCTGAGGCCCAGCGTCCACCCCGAGAGCCCTTCAAGTCTAGACCCCAGTCTCTTTCCAATTTACCTAGTTCCCGCCACCATCCCCCTTTCCAATCATTCACCTCAGGGACATAGTTTCTTTGTTTTTCGTAAGAGTGTACAGGATTCCTTTAAAGCGTGGGCTTCTATGACCAGCCCATTTTACACAAGATTTGGTTTACAAAAATCCAGTCTGTGCACAACCTAAACCAGGCAGTCCTTCAATCCAGAACAGACTCTGCCCTTGTGTAGAGAATCCAACCCCCCTCCACCGCTTACCCCGAGGAGGCTCGTCTGAAGGGAGACAGCGCCTCCTTCTGGGGGCTACAGAACCCCAAGGCTGACTCTTCCAGGCCCAAGGAGATGGGCCTCAGCCATGGTCAAGATGATGGGATGTTAACAGAAGACCAGGCCTAGGCAGCCGCCCCCACGCGCCCCATTTAGGACTGAAGGCTGGAGATGAGCTGCTCCCCAGGCCTCTCCGGCCTCCCCAGACCCTGGCCCTGCAGCAGGACCCTGGAAGCCCCCTGTCCCTGGGCATCCCTGGAGGATCCAGCAGCCCACACCAAGGGTTAACCAGAAACCCTCCACCTCCCTCCTCCCACCTCTTGTCCGCTAGCCTGTTGCCATGGGAACGTGGCTAAAAATAAAATGGGCTCCCAAAGCCCAGCCCCATGCACAGGAGTCAAAACAAACTAATTAAAGCAACCAGGCTAAAATGTGAAGATAATTACACCCTCACTCAGGAGCCAGTCGTGGGGATGGAAACGCTGGTCGGGCTACCCCACCCCCGGCCCCAGGAAGTGCCCCATAGGCCATCCCTGAACACTGGGGCTGGCTTCTCCCCACTCCGACCAAGCAGTCTTCTTACCCCTCCCCAGAAGAACCCACCGTGCTTAGGCCTGAGATCTGGGGAGCTCACACTCCCACTATAATGGCCCACTCCTGATGAATCCACAAATATGGCTTCATCCTGGGGCCTGTGCCCTACCTCGGATGGCCAAGGAGAAGGTGGGGTGAGATGAAATCTGAAGCTGTTTTTCCACATCTTTCTTGAAATTCCAAAAGTCCCTCCACAGCTCTGGGGCTGCTTGGTCCCTAAGACCTTAGCTAAAAGGCCCTGAGAAAGCTCTCTTGTCTCCTGGGCTGCTACCTCCCCATTTAGGGCCCTGGAGCCTGGAGGGTGACCCTCATCCTCTCTGGTCCAGGGGCTTGAGGAGTGCCCTGTCCTCAGGCCACATGGGTGGAGTTCAGGCTTATCCCATTGCTGGCCCTTTGCCTTACAGGACCATCAAGGTGGAGGTGTACGACTGGGATCGAGATGGCAGGTAAGCGGGCAGGAGGGCACAGGTGAACAGTGATAGAGGCAGCCCCTGGGGAGGGAGGTTGGGGCATGTCCGCACATGGGGAGAGCTGTGCCTAGGCCCCCCCCATGGTAGCTCTCTGGGAGGGAGAGCATGGGTTGTCCTGTGGCTCGGTGGCTCATCCCCCCACCAGCTGCACTGAGCACAAAGTCTCCTTCCTGCAGGGTATGGTGCAAAGGGCATAAGAGGCCTCCTAGCCCCAAACAGCTGCCAAGTGGCCGGTCAGTGACTGAAATCTCCCCAGCTATGGCAGAATTTAGAATTTTCTGAAATGTGCATGTGTTAGGGTAATGATAGCACTCATAGGTTAAATAATGAGGACCCTTGAGCATTCATGGACATGTTGTCTGTGTGAGACTTTGAGCTGAGCATTGTGGGATCACCAAGATGCAGAAGATGAGCTCAGCCCTCTAGTGAGGAGGCCCATCACACGTATAGCCCTCTTTTTGTCAGAGGTGTTGTTTGCAGAGAGCAAGGACAAAGGGACTGGGTCATGGGAAGGGAAACTTTGATGCACAAGAATGGACTCTCAGGAGTCATAAGCAGTGCCCTAGTAGAGCTGTGCTTGCGGGGTGGGAGGGTATAGTTCCTACTTAGGGTCTTTGGGAGGCTAATGCTTTCCCCTTCTGTGGATCTGAGTGCCCCCAAAGAGCCAATGTTCTGGGAATTCATAGATAAGGACAAGAACAGGCCTCTCACAGCTTTAGTCCAAAACTCTCACTGACTCCTACTTGTCCACTGAACCAAATCTAAATATGTCATTTTGACTTTTGTGACTCCCTGCATTGTGTGACAGCACCAAGGGGTGGCCCTGTAATCTGCATTGGTATCTCCCAAGTCTGTGATGTGGACCATGATGTTGTCTTAATCTTACGTAAAGGGCTCTCCTAAATAATGCAGGTTTAACTTAAATCCCCAAACCCCCTTCTAAGGAGCTTGCTTTCCCCTAAGACCTTCCTGTGGAGAAATTCCAATGCCAACACTCCCTCCAGTCCCTCCCTCCCTCCTTCCTTCCGTTCCTCCCTCCTTATTTTCTCTCCTCTAACTACCTCACAGCTGGGGAGGTCAGCTGGCTGTTTCCATCCATGATTTACTTTTCTTACCCTGGAGTTGCCCGTACTTCTTTACCTGGATTATTCTCCTCTTCC
Organism: Trichechus manatus latirostris; assembly: GCF_000243295.1. Lineage (NCBI taxonomy): Eukaryota > Metazoa > Chordata > Mammalia > Sirenia > Trichechidae > Trichechus > Trichechus manatus. Next base: position 1,466,305 of record NW_004444001.1, on the reverse strand, counting down.
GTATCAGCTAGAGGTTGCCGCGAGGTGCCGCTGGGTTCTGGCCTCAAGGAGCTCATAGTCTGAAGGCTGAGAGCTGTAAACAAGCTGTCAGAATACAGGGTGGGCTCAAGATGGAGAAGGTCCCTGGGACACCTTCTGGGTATCACTCTCCAGCAGGACACCCCAGGCCAGGACGTTGAGTGCTGTCATAACCAGGGCCCTCTAACAGGGACAGCGGAGGTTAGGAGGGAGCAGACCACAGGGTAAATACTGGGAGTTTTGCTTTGTACAGTTTTTGCTGCATTTGCAAAAACACACTCCGTAGGGGCAGAGCCTCAGAAGGTGTGGGCACTGCAAATAACAGCCCCTGCTGCCTGGGTGGACAGAGCTCTAATCGTCTTTTTAGAAACGGTTATTGGACAAATGTCAAATATACCAAAAAGTAGAGAGAGGAGTTTAATGGGCACCTGAATTTAACTGTTGTTAAATTTTGACATACTTGCTTTGTACATGTTTTGCTGACATAATCTAAAGTAAATTACAGACATCTTAGCAATTCACCTTTAAATATTTCATTGAGCATGTCTGAAAAACGAGGACATTTTTCTGCATAATCACAAATACCACTATCAACCTGATACATTGAACGATATTTCTTGACTACCATCTAATGTGTCTTTCATATTCAAATTTCCCCAGTTGTCCTCAAAATAGCTTTTCTTGCTGGTTTGTTCCTACCAGGATCCAAATAGGAGCCTTGCATTGCATTTGGTCGCTATGTTTTATGCAAACTTCAGATTGCTGCGTGAGACTTTTTCCCAACTCCTACCAGCCTTGGGGTCTGTCCTTCCCGGGAACCTCTTGGCTCTCTTTTCTCCATCAAACGTGTCTATCCAGGGTCTCATTACTCCAGGACGCCTTTGCTAGGTGACCGTTGGGGTTTTGCTCTACGGGTGATATTGGACTCTCTTCCCAGGGACCCAGACTTTCTGCCGTCAGGTGCTCCTGAGACAGAGACCCAGGCGGAATTGAGAGCCAGGGGAAGGGATGTGTGAGAGGTGGGGGGGATGGGCAGAGGTGGAGCCCGGTCTGGGCCTCAAGGTCTCAGCAGCAGCCTTCCTTTGCAGCCATGACTTCATTGGGGAGTTCACCACCAGCTACCGGGAGCTGGCCCGCGGGCAAAGCCAATTCAACATCTACGAGGTGAGGCTGCCACCAGAAGTCTGGGGTTTGCTCTGATAATGATTAAAAAGTTCCCAATCATTGAGGACTACAGTGAGCTAGGCCCTGGGCTGGGGCTTTGTGTGTTTGCCTATGAGGTGGGTGTCATTGTCCCATTTTATAGTGAAGGAGACTGAGTCTGAGAAGTTGGGGAACTTGCCTAAAGTCATGTAGTTCAGTAAGTAGCAGAATCCAGAGGCAAACAACCCAGACTCGTCTGACTCCAGTTCACTGAGTTATAGTACTCACCTAAAGAGCACCTCTGGCAAGGGAGAAAGAAGAGGGAGAACGGGGGTGCGGGGTGGGGGACACTCTGAGGAGAAGATTCCAGGCCTGGGACCCAAATCCTGAGTTCAAGCCTGCCCTCTGCCCTCAGTCAGAAGCGTTTCAGGCCCTGTTGAATATCTTTGCATTTCTGGGAGGAATCCAGAATAAATTAGGGGCCAGGAAGCCTAGACTTGGCCCCGCCATCAGCTGGATGACTCTGGACAAGGCACCTAATCTCTCTAGAGATGATAGCGTTTGCCCCCAAAGGACAATTTCTGCCACTGAGCCTTTGCTTGTGTGTTCACTTCCTCATGGAATGTCCTTCCCACCATCCAAATCTAGCTCTGGTCCTATTCTTCTAAGCGGCCTTCCTCGGCTGCTGTATCCTCCTGTGCTTTCTCCCTCTTCTAACTTCCACGGACAGAACAGTTGTGCCAAACTTCCTTAACCATGGATACTTATGATCCTAATAACTGCTTGTGTTCATATCCTGACTCTACCACTTACTCGCTGTGTGACCTTGTTAAGTCACTGAACTCCTCTGTGCTGATAATAAGCTGAGGTTAAATAAGTTAATAGCACTGTGCCTGGCCCTGAGTGAGCAATACATAAAGTGCTCCCATCTCTTGTCATCTATTGAGTGCCTGTGTGCCAGGAGATTTACCATTTCACAACCATCCTGCAGTTCTGGTGGTGGTATCCCCATATAAGCAGCCATCCAGCTAGAGAAGTTAAAGAGCTAGATTTGACTCCCATCACTGAATCTGAACCCCTTGTACTTCCACTCCTTTGCCCTGTGCAGTGTACACACGCCGTATCTGTGATCCACTCACAGGTTGTTCATAAATATCATGTCCTTCCGATCAGAGCCAGAACACACAAGACGGTCCCAGAGCGTTAACACAAGGAAAGTAGATAGCAAACAATACACAGAAGTCAGTGTTCACTCTTAAATAACGGTTTCGTGGTGAGGAGTCAATGTTTACTCTTATGTCACTGGACTGGCATATCTCTTGGCTGGCTCTGCCCCCTTCGCTGCTGGTGCAGCTTTCAACCAGCAACTTCGGGATAGTCCTGGACCAGCGTCTCTGGAAGCAGAACTGCTCTGAGGGCAACCTTATGTGGGACATACCCAGGGTTGGTGGCAGGAGCCCACTGCCTCAGACTGACCTCCCCCAGCGCCTCAGACTGGGCACCCCCCAGCGCCTCAGACTAAGGGACCCCTAGAGCCTCAGATAGGTGTCCTTTGCCACCTCTGGGCCTGTCTCTCTCAGCCAGGGTTTCTGCTGCTGCCTGGGCCCACACGTGGTCTCTGCTGCCTCTGGTGCTGCTGCAGCCCCAAGCATGTAGTTCTCAGCCCACTCCTCTCTGACTGCTCTGCTGCCACTTCTCTGCTCAGCAGACGCCAGCTCTGCTTCTCCTGGTTCTGCCTTCTACCAGGTCCAGAATTTTGGCCACTTCTGGTGCCAGTCCCTTCTGATATATCTCCAAATTTCTTATCCCCTCAACTGACTTCTCCACCCTAGGACAAGTACGGGGTGGTGTTCTTCAGCACAGAGCTTCCGTCTCCCCAGGGGACGTGCTCACCCCCTCCTCCAAGAGCCAAACATTCACACTCTCCAGTCCAGGAAGCTTTGGTGAGCCTGGCTTCCTAGGCTTTCATTGGCCTCACCATGGGCCTCCTGAGGCTTAGTTAGCATCCGGCCCTAGGTGGTCCCTCTTAGTTGGGTTGGCCCTCACTTATTAGCCTCAGCTGTAGTCCTAAAAACCAGGACCAAAGGCCAAATCATTCACTGAAAAGAGGTGCCGTACCCCGCACCCTGAATTGCTGTTCTGCATGGGCAGGTCTTGTGTTCCCATCAAGACTTTAAGCTCCCCAAAGGCAAGGAAAGGGACAGTCCTTTCCATTGTCTCCCCCTACTATGGCCAGGGCAGTGCTGGGCACACAGTAGGTGCTTTATACACACACTGAATTAGATCAGACAAAGCTATTGTGAAGATGGAGTGTGGATGCATTTCCTTGAAAGGGCTCTGATAACGCTCAGTAAATTGTTTTGTTTTCTGCATCTACAGAGGGAAGGGCTGTCTTTGTGCCCCAACCCCCTATCCACCCACCCAGGCAGAGAGAGGCAGCCTCCCTCATCCCCTGGTCTCCTTTGAGGAGACTTTTAGGGTGGTGAAGGGAAGGAGTCAGACCTCCTGAAGTTGGGTGTCTGAGGGTGCTTGATGGGCTCAGAAGAGGCCATGATCTCTCAGGCTAAAAGCAGAAAAAGTTCAGTTGTTTTCTTGGTTGTTGATCCTTGCTCCTTTGCAATCAAGAAGAGAAACTGCAGACCTGGGAAGCAGAAGTGCTGTCTTCACACATCAGAAACACCATCGGGTAGAAAATGAATTAAATTTCTGGCAGCCCCGGAGGGCAGATCTTGTACTGTGGTGGGGTGTCACTCCTTGTTTGAGCTCAGGAAGGCCTTTCTAGGGTCAGAGCTGCCTGAAGAGAGAACAAGCTTCTGGCAGTAGAGGCCCATGTCTCCAGCCCTGACACCATCCTGAGTGTCAGGCTCCATGTCCAGTTGTCTACTGGCCCCTCCTCAAGCTTGTTAGACTCGTCGATTCCAGCTCATGGCAACCCTATGTGACAGAGTACAACCACCCCATAGGGTTTTCTAGGCTATAATCTTTATGGTAGGAGATCACCAGGTCTTTTCTCCCATGGAGCCACCAGGTGGGTATAAACAGCCAGCCTTTCAGTTAGCAGCCAAGTGCTTGACCGTTGCACCATCAAGGCTCCTATCAGCCTCAGGCTAACCTTCCAAAACTGAATGCATTAGCTGAAGCCTCCTCACACCCTCCCTGCCTCCTAGCCAGCTAGCTCCTTCTCATGTGTTCCCGTCACTAGGGCCCAAGGCACCTTGGGAGTCATCCTTGATACCTCACAGCCCACATCTGATCCATGATTGAATCCTGCCCTTCTACCACCCAAATTTTACAACATTTGTTCCCCTTATCTCCGTCTACCGTGTCCTTATCATTTCCCCTGTGTGGGGGCTTTGCAACAACCTCCTAATGGCCTTCCTACCTCCTTCAGTCTCCACATAGTACCCAGAGTGCTCCACCAAAATGGTGATCTGATTACATGGCTCCGTTGATTAGAACTTGTCTGTGCATCCCATCCCCACGCCAGCGTGGTGCTCACATGGCAGGTGGAAGGAGATTACAGAAGATGCCCCCACCCCAGCTGAGATTTGTTTACCTCCAGGGTGAAGTCCAAGCTCCTTCACATGGGATACTGTCCCCCCATTCACCCCACAGTCATGTGTGCAACGAGTATACCAGTTGCCATGGAGCCAACTCCAACTTATGGTGACCCCATGTGTGTCAGTATAGAACTGCATTCCATAGGGTTTTCAGGGCTGTGACCTTTTGGAAGATCGCCAGGCCTTTCTTCTGAGGCATCTCTGGGTGGGTTCGAACCTCCAGCCTTTCAGTTAGCAGCTGAGTGCTTAACCATTTGCGTCACCCAGGACTCCTGTGCCATAGGTGTGTGTATATAAATAGCTACATAAATCACACACCTTTCAAGGCTCCTCAGATGTGGCCCCTGCCCCTGCCCCTGCCCTCTGCTCTTCTCCCATTTTAGCCCATCACACCATCTGAGGCTCTCTGAACCTCCATGCTGTTTCCACCTCCATGATTTTGTCCACGCTGTTTCCTTCGGGAGGGACCGCCTCTTTCTTCTTTACCTGGTTAGGGCCTGCCAGACCTTGTAGATTCCCTTCAGATGTTACTTCTTCCAGGAAGCCTTCTCTGCCTGCACAGCCACCCACCTCAGGTCTGGATTACACACCCCTCCTCTATGATCCTAGGTGTCTCTGTTCCCACACAACGATTCCCTATTTACGATATTTTCTACCTCCTCGCAGACCACGAGGCCTTTAGGGTGGGGCGATGTCTCACTCGCTGTTGCATCCTCAGAGCCAGCACAGCCCCGGGCTTATCAGAGCCACTCAGTGCCCCCTTGCACATAGGCAGACCCCAGACCTGCCCTGGGGCCCTGGGGGTCAGGGAAGAGGGAGAAAGGAGAAGGCTTAGTGGAGTCAAGAGGGGGGAAGATTCCTGAGATGGACCCTAGGGGGCGCTGGTGCCCTGCCTGGGCTTCACAGCCACAGCCACATAGGGCTGGAGAGGCTGGTACCTGAGGAACAGAGATGCCTGCAGTACAAGAAGCCTTGGAATGAACAGGACACCTCATCAGCGCCCACCTCCGTGAAAACCTGGTTGCAAAACATTGCGTTAAGATTAAAACAGTTATGTTATAGAGTGGAAATGTGGAATATGGGCTAATTTTAAAGATAACATAGAAGACTTGAAAGAAAATTTGTGCCTGTGGCTAGGTCTTTGGGCTATGCCCAGACCTCCAGGAGTCCAGTCCCCAGCTAGAGGGCTGCTTTGGAGTTTGAGATGCACTCGGTTCAACACCTACACGGGAAAGATAGGGAGGCTGAGGCACAGTGCGGCATTGGGGCTGCGTTTTTGCCCTCACCTCAACAGCTTGCTTAGTTAGTAAGCCATTTTCCCTTGGATATGTTTGTGAGCATAGGGACATCTGTGTGGCCGTGGTGCCTGTGGAGGAGGTATCCCCCAGTGCTAAAGAAAGTCCTCCGAGATCTCCTCGGCTTCTCTCCCCAGGTTCTCTCAGCATTTCATCCAGGCTGTCAGGTTCTACCTGCACAGCTTGCCAGCCTCCCACCCAAACTTCCCACCTGCGTCCCAAATCCAGCTCCTCCGTCCTTCTCTACCTGGCATCACAGTCTCTCCCCCAACCCCATGGCCACCTCCAGGGCCCAAGATCTGTGGTCACTTCTTGACAGTGCTGTTCCTGCCACAGCTCAGCACCTGTCCCGGCACCCCCCAGGCCCTCATTACCTCTCACCCGGATTAGTGGTAGTAGTAGTAATGATAATGAAAATAACAGCAGCTGACACTTACATAGTACTTACTACATGCCAGGCCTTGGTTTAAGCACTTTACGTGTACTGACTCATTTAGTTCTCATACCTCTCTAAGAGGTAGTACTCTTTTTATTCCCGTTTTGACAAATGATGAAACTGAGTCACAGTGAGGTTAAGTACCTTGCCTCCACACATCTATTCAGTGGCAGAACCAAGTGAACATCCCCTGGCTTCCCCCTCACCCCCGGCCTTCCTCGGACTCGCCTCCCCCAGGTCCCAGCATCCTAGACGGGCTGTGATCTTGTCCCCAACCAGCTTAGAGCTCACCAGAGTTCTTTGCGGGTTTCTGGATGACATTCAGTCATTTAACTTGGCATTCCAGGCTCCCTTCCAGCCAAGCCCAGTTTACTCTTCTACCCCATCGCTCTTCCATCAAACTGGACTCCTGTTCCGTGTTTCTCTCCCACCAGTCTTTGCCCACAACCTCTCCTCTGTCTGGATTGCCCTCCCTTGAACTCTCATGCCCAAATTCTTCTTGTCCCTCAAGGTCTGGCTTCAACACCACCTTCTCCAGGAAGCCTCCGCTGATACGCCTACCTGGAATGGTCTTTCCTTCCTCCAACTCCTCTGATACTTCTTTTCTGATTCCTCCATTTTTGATGGCCCTGTCACTTGTTGTCCTGAGTAACCAGTTGCTGTTGAGTCAACTCTAACTCATGGTGGCCCTATGTGTGTTGGAGTAGAACTGTGCTCCACAGGGTTTTCAAATGGCTGATGTTTCAGAAGTAGATCACCAGGCCTTTCTTCTGCATTGCTTCTGGGTGGACTCAAACCTCCAACCTTTCAGTTAGTACCCAAGCACATTAACCCATTAACCATTTGCACCACCCCCAGTATTTGTCTTCTTTTTCCCACTGGAGCGAAGATCCTTGAGGGGAGGAACTGACATCCCCTATCTCTGCTGGTAAGTATTTGCTGAAGGAATGTGTTGGTATTTGTTATCAAGGTTAGTATTTGTATGCAACACTGGCCTGGGGGCAGGAAGCCTGGTTTCTAATTCTGTCACTTCCCAGATCAGGTGTGTGACCTTAGGCAAATCACTTGTCATCTCTGTGCCTTAGTTTCCTTATCTCCAGAAGTGGATATCAACACTCATTCATGCAAAAGAGACCTGGGCTAAAGATGCAGCTTGTGGCCCCTGAGGAAAGAGCAGGTTTATCAGAAACCCAGAGGCCACAGAGCAGGTGTGAAACTTGCCTCCTTTTGTTTGATGGGAGGTTAGGGAAAGGTTGTACCTAACTTCCCATGTAACAGAAACAAAAAACAAAACCAAAAAGGCTGATAAGGCTCAAATGGGAGTACAAATGCAGTAAATGTGAAAGTCTCCTGGGGGGCTGATAAGGGCAGGGTTGTTGATGTTCGCTGTTGACTAGATTCCAGCTCACAGCAACCCCATGTGTTACACAGTAGAACTGCCCCATAGGGTTTTGTGTGTGTGTGTGTGTGTGTTTAAAATAGATTCTACATTATTTATTGTTAAAAGATAACCAAAAGAAAAATACCAACGACAAAAATAATGAAAACCCCAAAACCAAATCAGTGGCCCTCAGGTCAACTCCAACTCATGGTGACCCCATGTGTCAGAGTAGAACTGTTGTGCTCCATAGGGTTTTCTTTTTTTTTTTAATAATTTATTTTATTTTTGTTGCTGTTGGGAATATAAACAGCAAAAATATACACCAACTCAAGTTTCTACATGTACAATTCAGTGACATTGATTACATTCTTCTAGTTGTACAACAATTCTCACCCTTTTTTTCTGAGTTGTTTCTCTCCCATTAACATAAACTCACTGCCCACAAAGCTTACTATCTTTCAAGTTGCTGTTGTCAATTTGATCCCATATAGGTAGGTCTTAAAAGAGCATGATGCTCAAGACAGGCATTCTTTACTAGTTAAGCTAAACTATTGTTTGGTTTTAAGAAGACTTCGGGATATTTTGGTTTAAAGAGTATCATAGGGCAATAGTTTTGTAGGTTCATCTAGTCTCTGTGGCTCCAGAAATTCTGGATTCTATGAGAATTTGAAATTCTGTTCTACATTTCCCCCCTTTTGATCAAGATTCTTCTGTAGAATCTTTGATCAAAACATTCAGTAATGGTATCTGGGCATCATCCATTTCTTCTGGTCTCATGGCAAAGGAGGCAGTTGTTCATGGAGGCAATTAGCCACACATTCCATTTCCTCCTCCTGTTCCTGACTCTCCTTCTTCCTTTGTTGCTCCAGGCAAATAGAGACCTAGTTGTGCCTTGGATGGCCACTTGTACTTACAGAGTTTTCTTGGCTGTAATCTTTACAGAAGCAGATTACCAGGTCTTCTCTCTCACAGAGTTGCTGGGTAGGTAGTCCTCTTCATTTAGCCCAGAATTTCTCAGCCTTGGCACTGTTGACATTTTGAGCTGGATAATTCCTTGTTGTAGGGAGTTGTCCTGTGTGTTGTAGGATGTTTAGCAGCATCCCTGGCCTCTACCACCAGATGCCACTAGTATACCCCTCCCTCCAAGTTGTGACAAACCAAACAGTCTCCAGACATTGCCAGATGTCCCGGGGCAAGGGGGCACAAAACTACCCTGGTTGAGGTCACTGAGTTAGCCTATCAACAAGCATGTTTTTCAGCATCAATGATGAGCCTGGAGTTCCTGGGTAGTGCAAACAGTTAAGGCACTTGGCTGCTAACTGAAAGGTTGGAAGTTCAAGTCCACCCAGAGTCACCTTGGGAGAAAGGCCTGGTGATCTACCTTCCAAAAAATCAGCCATTGAAAACCCTGTGGAGCACAGCTGTACTCTAACACGCACGGCGTCACCATGAGTCAGAGTCGACTCAACGGCAACTGGTTTTTACTGTGATCCTAGCCCTGTGATTTACTCTCTGATGTCAGATCTGGTTTGGAAGTTAAGCGTTGCACGTAAAGAACAGTTAAGGAGGTTCATACCTCCCTGTAAGGGCCTTGGTGGTCTAGAGGGGACCTTTGAAAGTTCCAGGGCAGCCCTTGGGCTGGGACTTGGAGGAGCAGGGAGGATTGGAATTGGCCGAGGGAAGCAAGGAAAGCGTTTTGGGTGAGGGGAGCAGCCTGAGCCAATACATGGGACAGGCACGGACAGGGCCCCTTTGCGACATCAAGCCTTCTTTGGCTGCATAGGGTGGAGGGTGTGTTTGGGGGAACAGTGGGAAAGATGGTTAAATTAAGATCATTCCTGGTGTGTTTGGTCGTGGGACACCGAGTCTCATCGGGGAGCCGGTTGTGTAACTCTAAATGTCAAGCCCCCACAAAACCTAGTTGAGCCTGAGTCCTCCCCAGCCCCAATGTCAGACTCCACTTGTGAGACCACACCCAGGGACACACCAGCCTTGACTAGTTGGAAATGTTCCTTCTTACCCGATAACTGGTTTTTCCTGCAGGTGATAAACCCAAAAAAGAAAATGAAGAAAAAGAAATATGTGAATTCTGGCACAGTGAGTAGCCACCCCTCCCTGAGGCGGGTATAGATATTCTGCGCCCCAAGACAGGTCTGGTGTCAGGGAGCCTTGAGTGTCTGTCTGTGCAGGTGTGGACTGTGGGAACTGGAGGCCTGGAGAGGCTGGGGAGGGAGAGGGAGCCACAGCCAAGGTGGGAGATGGTGGAGGCAGCACAACAGGGCCATGGTCCGGAATGAGAAGTCGCAGAGAGACACTCCCAGGGGGACTTCCTGCAGGAAGGAAGAGGAAGAGGAGTAGTGTCGATTGTGCCCTTATTCTGGGAAATTCCCCATTTTGGAGCTTTCCACTGGCTGTTTCCCCAAGAGGGAGATCTTATCATTCACTTGTCGTGAAAGAGGAAACCAAGGCTTCAGGCAGGGAAGTGACTCAGCCAAGGCCACCCAGTGAGAAAGCGGCAGAGTGGGAGTCAACAATAGGATTGGCTCCAGGGCTGGCAGCTGCTGTGGGTACTGCCCCTGCTTAACTGTGACCATTCTGGGGTGACTCATGGGCCCAGTGGCTTCTAGGGGCTGGTCTTCAGCATATTCGTAAATTCATTCGACCCGTATTTACTGATGCTGCTATGTGCATGGGGTCGCCATGAGTCGGAATCGACTTGACGGCAACTAACAACAACCTCATGTGCCAGGCAGTGTTCTGGGCACCAGGGGTACAGCTGGGAACAATACGAACCAAGCTCTCTCCCCTCGTGGTGCTTATATTCTAGTCGGGGGAGATAGAAAACAAATAGAAAACCAAACCCATTGCCATCCAGCGATTCCAACTCAGCGACCCTATAGGACAGAGTAGCACTGCCCTGTAGGGTTTCCAAGGAGTGGCTGGTGGATTCGAACTGCCAACCTTTTGGTTAGCAGCCGAGCTCTTAACCACTGAGCCACCAGGGCTCCAGAAAACAAATACACACACCTACATACCTGTGTGTGTCAGGTGGTTTTAGGTGCTGTAGAAAAAAGATATAGTAGGGTAAAGGGACAGGGAATGCCAGGGGAAAAACTACTGTTTTATGTAAGGTAGTTAAGGCAAGCTTCTCTGAGAAGGTGACCTTTGAGGAGAGATCCAAAGAAGGTGAGGGAGCAAGTATTGAGGATATGGGGGAAAGGGCATTCTAGGTGGAGGGAACAGCACATGCAAAGGCCCTGAGGTAGGAGCTCACAGGGCATTTATAGAGCAAGCCAGCATCTTTGTAGCATAAACGTACCCACGCTCACCCCCTTCATGTCCCCTCCCCACTCTAGAGGTCTGTGGCCCCATCATTGAATGCAGCCAAACTTAGTGATTTGAGCCAGGGAGACTGCAATTCCAGACCTGACTAAGAAGAGGTCTTGGTTCCTTTGAGGAGCCTCATTTTTTTTCATCTGTAAAGTGGGGCTAATACATCATCCCTACCCTGCTTACTATACAGGGTGGCTGTGACAGACACATGGGAGATGCAGGCTTGTAAACTGTAAAATGCTCTGTGCATTCAAAGCAGACTGGCCACTGCCTCTGTGATTGTAACTGTTTCACAGACTGGGAATGGAAGAAATAGTTCCTTTGTCCAAAGCTACAGTGCCTCTCAGCAGGGATGCTGTCAGTGTTTGGGGCAGGAAAATTCTTTGTGTCACAGGTGCGCCCTGGCCTCTGCCCATAGCTGCTGGTAGAGCCCCAGTCATTGTGAGACTTCTCCGCCAAACTCTCCCACACATTCCCAAACACCCCTAGGGGAGACAGCATCTCCCCCAGCTGAGCACTCTTGGTTGTATAGCTGAAAAAAAAGTTTGAAAACCACCAACTTTGTTCTGCATTCTTACTTTAAAGGTGGTTGAAGAAACTGAGGCCAAGGTAGGGGACATAATTTGTCCCAGGTCACAAAGTGAGGTAGGGACAGAGCAGGACTAGGCCCTTTCCTTCACCCCACCTTTCCCCATCATCATCATAGACATCATCCAGGATCCAGAATGCTTGTTAAAATACAGATGCCCAGGCCAGTTCCCTGGGGTTCCATTTCAGGAGGCCCAGGCTGGGGCCCAAGAATCTGTGTTTTTGACTAGTGTCTTAATGCTTCTGGAGCCTTGGTGGCACAGTGGCTAAGAGCTCAGCTACTAACCAAAAGGTCGGCAGTTCGAGCCCACCAGCCGCTCCTTCGAAACCCTATGGGGCAGTTCTCCTCTGTCCTATAGGGTCACTATGAGTCAGAATCGACTCGGCGGCAACGGGTTTGGTTTTGGTTTTGTTAGTGTTTCTGGTACCTTACTATGTGCAAGAATCTCCTCGGGATCTTGTTAAAATGAAGACAGTCTGCATTTCTGAATTTCAAGGTGATGCTGATGCTGCTGGTCTACTTTGAGTAACAATCCCTGGGTGAATCCTCACGGTCAGGCAAGTTAGGGAATTGCTTCAGCCCAGGCCTTGGGGTTCAACCCTTGCTGTGAGTTAGACTCACATGAGGAGCTTTAAAAAAACCCAGGACCAGAGCTTCACCCTGGAAATTCTGATGTAATTGGTCTAAGGTCTCCATGAATGCCGAGAGATGCTTTAAAAGATCACCAAGTCTTCTAATGATTATCAGTGAGGGTTGAGGGCCACTCCATTCCTCGTGAGTCTGAACCACTCACTACACTTGGAAAGAAAGGAGACTTTGTTCATCCAGGTGCCTCACACCATCACCCCATTGGGCAAGTGTCTCCAGAGCCCAGCCCAGCGCTCACGTACCCTCCCATGATTCAGGCTAATGGCTCATTAGCTTTGCCAAGCTGAGGCGCTAGCTGCCCCACCCAGTGAGTAGATAAAGATGAGTCTGCCCCAGTGGGGGCACTGCCAACATACTAGAGAGGAGTTTGTTCTCCTACATATGTGAAAGGTCTCCTGCCCCAATCTTGCCTTCTTTAATTGGTTTAGGCTGCCAGCCTTTCGACTGTTTCGAGGATCCTACCTTGTCATTGTAATCGCTGCCAGGTAGCTGCCTCGAGCTGGCACCTTCCAGATGGTGGAGGTCTGCAATCCTCTGCTTGGGAGGAGGGGGGCCTGGGGTGGTCAGTTACCTCCAGGGAAAGAACAGGCTGCTTATGAGGGACTTGGGTCTGAGAGGGTGGAGGCTGAGAGACCCAGAGGGATGCAGTGGGACGAGTAAGGTTTAAAAGAAGTGTACAACAAAGAGGCATGTTTTAGGATTTATAGTCAGTGGGACATGGAGGCCTGGGGCTTGTCAGCACCAGGAGGTTGTTAGGCCTGTGTCAGGAAGACCCCCTCGCCCTCCGCACCCCAAACCAGGGTCCTGGGGCTGGAGAGCAGGTACCCACTTGGGGGAGCCCTGTCCTCCACGGACTGACAAGGGGACCCTCCCAGGATGCAGTTTGGTTTCAAGATCAGGACTACAGGCTCTGGAAACAGACAAACCTGGGTTCAAATACCTACTCTGTTTCATCCTGTCAGTGCCCTTGGGCACATTGTGTTACCTCTTTGAGCCTCAGTTTCCTTGGCTGTAAAATGGGGGTAGTAATAGCACCTCTTCATAGGGTCGTTGCAGGCACTGAGTGCAGTAATGCGTCCAACACTGGCATGTACTGAATTCTGAGGAAATGTCCACTCTCATGTGGTTATCACAGACTGCCCCCCACCCTGGCTCCCCACTGACCAAGCTCCCTCTTATTTTCAAGGTTACGCTGCTTTCCTTCGCTGTGGAGTCAGAGTGCACATTCCTCGACTATATCAAAGGAGGGTGAGAAGAACTGTGGCCTTGGGGAGAGGGAGGGGCCCCACACACCCACACGACCAGTTCTGGTCCCCCCCCGGCCAGGCCTGTGATGCTGGGCTCTGAGTGAACCCCGACTGTCTGGGTGGAGGCAACTCACCCAGCACCCTGCATGCCCCTGGATCCTGAGCGGCTGCAGAGGAGCTCCTGAGCCAAGGAGGCTGGCCTGGGTCACAGCGGGTCCCCAGACAGACGTGGGACCTGAGATAGTATGGAACTCCATGACAAAAAGAGCCAAAGGCTTGAGGAGGTAGAGAGCCCTGGACTAGGAGTCAGGAGGCCTAGGCTCTGGTCCCTCTTTGCCATGGATTTATTTGGTGGATGACTTTGGACAAGTCGCTTTCCCTCCCTGGGCGTCTTATTTCTGCCTTGGTACACAAAGAAGTTGGAGTAGGTGGGTTCTCAGGTTCCTTCCAGCTCTGAGCTTCTGATACCTCTGATCTGTTCTGGGGACAGTGATTAATGTGCCCAATGGTATCAAAGGCCTGTAAGGGGCAGGTGGGACTGGGGAGTGAGCCAGTGGATGGTCCTGGGGCCTGCAGGTGGTCAAACACGAGTAAAGGAGCAGAAAGAACCAAAGGGTGCAGTGTCCAGGACACAGGAGGCAGGGAAGCCACCAGGGGCTCCAGCCAGCAGCACATGGGATGAGAGCTTGACTCAAGGGTGAGGGCCTGCCCAACGTGCTCCCTGCCAGGGCAGGTGCCAGGTCAGACCGTGGGCAGCCAGGACCCCACAGGTGCAGGCAGGTGAGTGACTGCACCTGTCTGGAAAGGAGACAGGCAGGGGCAGCTGCCAAAGGCTCATCCCAGCCAAACAGGCACCTTGGCTGCCTGGTTCTCCAGGGCAGAGGGAGAAGTCAGATCCCGGGAAGCCATGCTCACTTTCCCACGACACCACTCCCTGCGGCCCTGAACCTCCACAGCCTTGATGGTGCAAGCTCACCTTCTACTCACTGAGCAGTCTCCCTGCAGTCATCCAGAGGCCTCCTCTGCCCCTACTTGCCCCTCCTCTGAGCCTTCTCTGACCCGGCCCTTGCTCCCTCCCCATCAAAACTGCCCTGTCCTCTATCCCATTAAGCAACCACCTACCCTTATGTTCCTAAAAACCCATTGCTGTCCAGTCGATTCCAACTTATGGTGACCCCATGTGTTACAGAATAGAACTGAGCTCCATAAGGTTTCCTTGGCTGTAATCTTTACAGAAGCAGATCGCCAGGCCCTTTTTCCACAGCGCCATTGGGTGGGTTCAAGCAGCCAACCTTTCAGTTAGCAACTAAACATAAACCGTTTGGGCCACCCAGGGACACGTGGGGTCACCATGAGCTGGAATCGACTCCACAGCAGCGGGTTACATTCCTAACACGTAATTTTCAAACAATCTTCATCCTATTTAAGCCTACTCATTTGCATAATACCACCAACTCACGGAGCACAGTGGGCAGGGTGGGGACGATTATCTTCATTTTACAGATGGAGAGATGACATAACTTGCCCGAGGCCACATGCCTAATAGGGAGAAGGGCTCCTTTCACTCGACATTTGCTGCTTTTTGTTCCATAGTAATTAATAATGCTGGCCCTGCCTGCCTCACTGCTACAAGGTGGGGTGTGATGAAGAGAGAGACTGCTGAGTTAAAGGGCTAGATGTTGTGAGGTGTCATCGAGAAGGGGCCCGCAGAGGCCAGGTAACTGTGCAAAACTGGCGCCACCAGTACTGGGCAGGTTAGAGCCCCAGTGCCAGCCCTCCCCACACCTCTCTTTAAACTCTCTGGAGAGTCTGAGTGAGAGCTGACTCCAGGGAGCAGGTGCCCAGTGTGCATGTCCGGGCAGGAAGCCCATGGAGGAGGCATTTGTCTAGGGATCTTCTCCTCCCTCGCCTCCCTCACCTGCCCACCTGGACCCTCGGAGGAAGGGTACAGTCGCTTCTGCCCCCATGTCAGAGGAGGAGCTGGGAGCTCAGAACCTTCATTCTGCCCTGCTCCACCCTTTAGTGGGGAGATGAGGCAGCAGGGAGTTATTTTCCCACAAAAAATGCCTGTTTTTTTAGAACCCAGAGCAGGAGAAGAGGACTAGTTAAGGAGTAAGACCTGCCTCGCCCCTCATTGTATATTTGGAAGAGCCAGCTTGACTGTGCCCCTCAGCTGCAGTCCTAGGGGCCAGAACCACCCTCCCAAGGGTGGCTTCAGAGCAGGGCTCTGACCCTCCAAATGTCTCCTTTTTCCTACCAAAGACACAATTCCTATGTTCCACACTGAGAGATGACAACAAACTGCTATAATAAATAGTTCTCCAACCTCAGGGCTTGCTACAAATCAAGGCTTATTTTTCACTCATGGATGGGATAGCAGGGATGGATGGGAAGACTCTGCTCCATGCAGCCACACAGGGACCCAGGCTCCTGCTGTCTTGTGGCTCCTTCTCCCCTACAGGCTAGAGTCCACCGGATGCTCCGCCCCAGCCGGGGCTTTGAACCAGTTCATTCTGGTTCAAATCCCTGCTGAGAATTCACATTTCTAACAAGTTCCCAGGCGATGCTAATGCTGCTGTTTAGGGACCAATTCTGAGAACCACCAGTAGAGCAGTGGTTCTCAAAATTTATTATATCTAAGAATCACCTGAGAACAAAATCCTAACTTAAAAAGACCAGACTTATTGGACTGACAGAAAACTCAAGAGTAACACCCTTTTAGCTCAGTAATAAAGTCACTCCTGAGGTTTACCCTTCAGCCAAATATTAGACAGGCCCATAAAACAAAACAAGACTAAAGGGGCACAACGGCCCAGGGGCAAGGACTAGAAGGCAGGAGGGGACAGGAAAGCTGGTAATGGGGAACTCAGGGTCAAGAAGGGAGAGTGTTGACATGTCGTGAGGTTGGTAACCAATGTCACAAAACAATATGTGTGCTAACTGTTTAATGAGAAGCTAGTTTGTTCTGTAAACCTGCATCTAAAGTACAAAAAAAAAAAAAGAATCACCTGGGGATCCTGTTAAAATGCAGATTCTGATTCAGTATATCTAGGGTAGAAATGCAAGTTCTCAGCAGGGGTTCCTACTGGAACCAGCTGGTTCGAAACCCTGACCCCAGCCGGCAGATGAGGGGAAAGGGTGTGGGAGATCTCAAGTCTCCAACTAACCATGTCCTTGACCCTTCCGGGGGGGTTGGGGGTCACATGAACAGCAGCTCATTGGTGATCAGGTGGAGAGAGGGCTGTGGTTTCTCATAGGGACCATCTGCTAAATGCTGTGAGGTGAGGTCTGTCTTATCTTACATCATCCCTTGCCCCAAGTTGGAACCACCAGAAGTTTCCCCAAGTGTAATACCAGAACCTCCTCCTTAGAATCCTGGATAAGGCCAGGGGATGGGGGAATGTTGGAGTCTCTGAGGTGGGGCCCTGTAATCTGCTTTTTAAACAGTGCTCTTCCTGCAGTGTGGCAACCCAGGACTAGACTTTATCAGGGACTCATGTCCTAGTCAGCTTTGTTTGGTCAGCATCCAGCCTCTACAACAGCCAAGTCCCCAGAAAGTTTCAACCCTGAAATCTGAATCCCCAAAACCTAACTTTTTATTATGGAAAATTTCAAACACATACAAAAGTGGAGAAAAGGTACTATATAAATGAACCCCCTTGTACCCTTCACCCAGCTTCAGTCATAGCCAATCCTGTTTCCTCAGCTCTCCCCTCCATCCAGTTATTTTGAAGCAAATCCACGACCACATAGTTCATCC
The DNA here is from genome assembly GCF_000243295.1 of Trichechus manatus latirostris. Classification (NCBI taxonomy): domain Eukaryota; kingdom Metazoa; phylum Chordata; class Mammalia; order Sirenia; family Trichechidae; genus Trichechus; species Trichechus manatus. Next base: position 1,448,895 of record NW_004444001.1, on the reverse strand, counting down.
CAAAATACTTCAAGATGTATCTCTAGAATATGAGGACTCTCTCTTTTTTAAAAAAAAACATAACCACAATACCTCAGTCACGCCTAAAAATTGTTATTGTTTTTAGGTGCCATCGAGTTGGTCCCGACTCATAGTGATCTATGTACAACAGAACGAGACACTGCCTGGTCCTCTGCCATCTTCACAATCATTATTATGCTTGAGCCCATTGTTGCAGCTACTGTGTCAGTCTATCTCGTTTAGGGTCTTCTTCTTTTTCGATGACCCTCTACTTTACCAAGCATGATGTCCTTCTGCAGCGACTTGTCCCTCCTTATAACATGTGCAAAGTGTGTTAGACGAAATCCTAATGCTCATCCTAATGAGCATTCTGGCGGTACTTCTTCCAAGACAAGTTTTTTCATTCTTCTGGCAGTCCATAGTATACTCAGTATTCTTCCCTAACACCATAATTCAAAGGCATCAATTCTTCTTCGGTCTTCCTTATTCATTGTCCAGCTTTCATATGCATATGAGGCAGTTGGAAACACCATGGCTTGAGTCAGGCACACCTTAGTCCTTAAAGTGACATCTTTGCTTTTTAACACTTTAAAGAGTAATTCCTTCATATCACATATCTAGTCAGTGTTCAGATTTCTCCAGTTGTCTTATAAATTTTAAAATTAGTTTGTTCTAATCAGAATCCAGACAAGATCTATGTTTTGAGATTGCTTGATTTGTTTCTTAATTCTCCTTTCATCTACAGGGTCCATCAAGCACCTGACCAAAAAAAAAACAAACCCATTACCATCAAGTCTATTCCGATTCATAGCGACCCTATGGAACAGAGTAGCACTGCCCCACAGGGTTTCCAAAGCTGACATCTTTACAGAGGCAGACTGCCACATCTTTCTCCCATGGAGCACTTCAACCACTGCACCACCAGGGCTCCCTCCAAGCACCTGAAGGGCTTGCTGAAACAGATTCCTGGCACCTCCCTCCCCCAAGAGATTAATTAGTTCTAGAGGAGGGCCTCAACGAGATGGGTTGACACAGTGGCTGCAACAGTGGGCTCAAGCATAACAGTGAGGATGACGCAGGACCAGGCAGTGTTTCGTTCTGTTGTATATAAGGTCACTATGAGTCGGAACCGACTCGACGGCACGTAACAACAATAACAGGGGAGGGCCTGAACTTTCTAACAAGTTACTGGATGATGCCGATGCTGCTGGCGCATGGGCCACAGTTCCCACAGTGCTCCAGTAGAGTTTCCCACAGTCTGGTTTTTGCTGGCTGCATTCCCTGCAGTGTCCCCTATATTTCCTGCGAACTGTTAGATAGATCTGGAGGTTCAGTCAGATTCAGGTTCAATTTTCTGGCGAGACCACTTCGTGAGTGGTGGTTTATTCTTCTCGCAGGAGATGCACGGTATCTGTCTGACTCTCTTTTTTGTTAAATAAGTTTAACCCTAAATCTGACTCCAAATTTGAGCCTGAAATACAGGCACAAGCTTACTCTTAACTCTACCTCACTGTCTTCAGGTGGGCCCCTGGGTTTGAGGAGGGAATAAGTAATCATAATCACATGTCCACACAGAACTTAATCATCTTCAAAGAACTTTCATACTGCTAAATTCTTTTGATCCTCAAAACAGTCCTTTAGGGAAGGGTGTGTCTGGCGTTACTATCTCTGTTTTCCAGAATTGGAAGCTGACTCTTGGCAAGGAGAATGACTTAGTACCTGGCAAGCAGAGGGGCTGGGACTGCAGCCAGGGTTTCTCATCCTTGTCCAGCGCTCCCCACAGTCTGAGGTAACTTCCCCTCTGCTCTGTCTCTTCTAGGACTCAGATCAACTTCACAGTGGCCATTGATTTCACCGCCTCCAATGGTGAGTCGGAAACCCTGGTGGCGTAGTGATTAAGAGCTACTTGGCTGCTAACCAAAAGGTCGGCAGTTCGAATCCACCAGGCCCTCCTTGGAAACTATGTGGCAGTTCTACTCTGTCCTTGACTATGGGTCAAAATCGACTTGACAGCAACGGGTTTGGGTTTTTTTTTTTTTTTTGGTTTTTAATGGTGAGTGGGGGGATGGGCAGAGCAGGATGGGGGTGGGGCTGGGAAAGAGGTGGGACTGGAAGGGGAGGCTTTTAAAGGCTATGTCGGTGGCCCTTGCTGGGAGCCGGGTCCTCCATAATCCCTGGCTTCTTCATTACCAAAGAATGTTGTATAAGCCTGGAGGGCCAAACATACAACCATGTTGGAGATGGTATCGCTGTCACTAACAAATCTAGGCCCTGGGGCTACATACTATGAGCCACAACCTTGTCCTTGAGGGACACCCAGTCTCCCTGGGGCAACAGGACAGTGCGTCCACTGGGCCCATCAAGAGCCCTAGGAAGAGGTGTTTCCACCACAGGACCAAATCCCACACCCTCTGTGCAGCCCATCCTACAGGCTTGAGGGGAAGACTGCAGCCAAGACTGACCTCTGTGGTCCTCGGGGAGGCCAGTAACCCAGCCAGGGACCCCGGCTCTTCCCTTCTGGGGCCGCCTCAGCTTCCTCCCCTCCTCTGAATTTCTTCTGTATCAGGCTGTGGCCAAGTCACCAGGCACAACTTACCATGCCAAACTTTACAGTATTATAAACATCTCAACCTTGGATTCTGGACCCCATTAGGGGTGCTCAGTGCTCATTTTTGTGCCAGGCTTGTAGAAGATGCCATGGTCTGCTACTCAAGTGTGTCAGAAACCCCTTTTGGGGCTGCAGGCCCTAGTGTCATAGAGTAGAGAGGGGCTTTCACCTGCTTAATCCTCACAGCAATCCCATGTGGTAGGAACTATTACTGTCCCATTTTGCAGGTGAGGAGACTGAGGCTGAGAGGTTAAGGAACTCATCCAAGATTACACAGCTAGCAGGAGGTAGAGGCAGGATTGGTACTTTGGCAGTCTGGCTCCAGAGTTTGTGCTGTCCAACCTCTCATTCATAAACAAATAAGGAAAATATAGACTCTGTTAGCGGTGACAAGGGCTATGGAGAAAATTAAGCCAGGGAGAGACTGTAACTCTCAATGGGCTGCTTAGGGAAGGCCACACTGAGAAGGGGACAGTTGAGCAGTGGTAAGTCATGTGGACCTCTGGGGAAAAGTGTCCCAGGCAGAGGGAACAGCCATTGCAAAGGCCCTGAGGTGAGAAGCTGCTGAGGCTTGCATTAAGACTGAGTGAGTGATGAAGGAGGGTAGGAGAGAGGTAACTGGAGACCAGATCATGTGGCCTCTGGGCCCTTGTAAGGACTTTAGGTTTGACTCTGAGTGAGATGGGAGCACTGGAACGTTTTGAGCAGAGGAGAGGCATAATCTGGCTTAGCCAGAACAGGCTTGCTCTGACTGGTGTGCTGAGTATGGACTGTAGGTGCCAGGGCAGAAGCAGGAAGCCCAGTTAGGAGGCTGCTGCAGTCCCATAAGCAAGATGATGACTGGACCAGAGTGGTGGCCTTGGAGGAGGGAGAAGTAGGTGGGATTCTGGATATACTACAAAATCCAGCAGCCAGGATTTCCTACAGACTTGAATGTGAGCTGAGAGGGAAAGAGAGGAGTCAAGAAGAAATAAATAAAAGCTGGGGAGTCTCTTGGTGCAAACGGTTAAGTGTTGGGCTATTAACAGAAAGGTTGGCATTTCAAACCTACCCAGAGGTGCCTCAGAAGAAAGGCCTGACCATCTGCTTCTGAAAGGTCACAGTCATGAAAACCCTACGGAGAGCAGTTCTACTCTGCCAAAAAAAAAAAAAAATTGGGGTGCCCTTGGATGCCTTTCTGCATTCTGAACCCGAGGTGCTTTGAGGGTCCCGGCCGGTAAATGCTCCCTTGTCCTGTGCCGCAGGGAACCCATCTCAGTCCACGTCCCTACACTACATGAGCCCCTACCAGCTGAACGCCTACGCGCTGGCACTGACTGCTGTCGGAGAGATCATCCAGCACTATGACAGCGACAAGATGTTCCCCGCCCTCGGCTTCGGGGCCAAGCTGCCCCCTGACGGCCGGGTGTCCCACGAGTTCCCACTGGTAGGAGGTCCCGGGAAGAAGGGCTGGCTGGGCTGGGGTGTAGTCACAAGCCCGGGGTGGGGGGCGTTTCCCATCCTCCGGGCTTAGGGACTTGAGGTGCAGCCTTTGTGGGGTAAGGCAGCTGGCTGGCTGTGTGTAGGGGAGCTTGTGTCAGGGCCTCTGGAGACCCACTCCCCACCCTGCTCACAAACACCCCTGACCACCCCATGTCTGAACCACCTACAGCTGGCTCTGGCCTCCTTGTTCCTGACAAGATGGACGTGGGGATAGAGTGGAGCTGTGGCTGAACTATTCCCCAAGGCTCAGAAAATAGGATAAGGGGTGTGGGCAGCTACAGGTAATCCTAAGGACTCCCTGCATTGGTGCTGAGAGGGGAGTGAGGGCCAGCAGTGCTCTGGAAGGTGGGCTCCTAGGGGGGTAGTTCTGTGGGACATGGCATCATTTGGGGACCCGAGGCTCTGTGGCGATACCTCCTCTTCCTCCCTCCCACAAGCTGGGGAAGCTCGGTTGGTCGCTCGGTCAGTTAGATGTGTTTAGGGAACATTGCTCATATGCCTGCAGAGTGCCAGGTGCTGTGCTGGGCCCTGGACAGACGGAGATAGGTCAGCCACAGGCCCTTCCCTGAATTGCTCAGACCCAGCAGTCATCGTAGGGAGTGATGGGCTTTCTTGTGGTTCTCTGAGGGAGGCAGCAGGGCTCTTGGGGCCTTTTTGAGTGAGTGCAGGGTGGGGAGCAAGGAGCAGGCTTGAAGCTAGCTCACCAGAGCATGTGCTGACCTTCAGGGCGGGTCCAGGAGCTCCTTGCCCTGCCTCTAGCCCCTGCCCACCAGAGAAGAGTCTAGCAGACCCCAGCTCCATTTCCACAGACCATCCAGCCATCCTCCTTCCCATTCTTCCTTCCATCCTGGGCTCAGCCTCCCCATCCTAACCCCCTGCCTGGCACTCTGCCCCCAGAACGGCAACCAGGAGAACCCCTCCTGCTGTGGCATTGACGGCATCCTGGAGGCCTACCACCGCAGCCTGCGTACTGTGCAGCTCTACGGCCCCACCAACTTCGCCCCCGTGGTCACCCACGTGGCCAGGTAAGCACCTGCCCCCACCTCGGCTGGGGTCATGAGACCCCCATCCCAGATGCTCACACGACTGAGCGAGAATGTATATCTCCCGTTGACTTCCCTTTCAGGGGTCCCTGACCTTGAAGAGACCCCCCCCTACCCGAGACCTGTCCCCACCAAAGTGCTCAGGGTCCTTGAGGGGAGGGTGACATGCCCAGAGGCCTGGCCAGACAGGCCCCATTCCTACCTGCCCCCTAGGAATGCGGCGGCCGTGCAGGATGGCTCCCAGTACTCGGTGTTGCTCATCATCACGGATGGAGTCATCTCGGACATGGCACAGACCAAGGAGGCTATTGTCAACGTGCGTGAGGGGAGCTCCTGGGGCCTGCCTTCCTGCTCCTTTAGGGAAATACCAGGGCGTGGCTTCTCTCCCCTCCCTGCCCTTTTGGTGACCCACAGGCCATACCCAACTCCTGCCTCCTGGCTGCAGGGTCTGGTAGGGTTTTCCAGAGGGGAAGGAGCACCGGGCTGACGTGAGACCCTGCTGGGGAGCTATGCACCCACTTCTTCATCCCACTTGGTGGTCCTTTCTCCAGACACCTATGGCTCCCTCATTAGCCCATCTCGAGGACCGTGCTTCCCCAGCCCCCAGCCCGGCCTGCCAGGCTGAGGAGGTAGGAGGCCCAAAATAGGGGAGGCCCAGGAATGTGGCTCCCCTACCTGTTGGCCTCTCTGAAAAACGAGTCCCATCTGCACCCTGGCTCCTCCTTCAGACCCACATAGAAGAGGGGCCCCTCATGATGGTGGTCCAGTGGGCAGAGAGGGGAGGGGGTGGCTGGCAGAAGCAGACTTGTGACGGCTTCCCCCCCGCCCTGTCTCTCTCTCTCTCTCCCCACCTTCTTCTTGGGGCCTGACCTCGGTTTCCCTTGGTGTTTATCTCTGGGCACCATCTCTCCTTCTCTCTCCCCCCTTTCTCTGTGTTTCTGTGTCTCTCCATCATTCCCTCTCATTTCTTCTCTGCTCTCTTGCCTCTCTTCTTTTGACCCATTTCTTTCTATCCCCACCTGTGGCTTTCACGTTCTTTTAACTGGCCCCTCTGCTGGGTCCAAACCCCACCCCCCCATGCTGTCTCCCAGGCTGCCAAGCTCCCCATGTCCATCATCATCATCGGCGTGGGCCAGGCGGAGTTTGACGGTGAGTCTAGCTGCTTCCCTCCCCTCCTCTCCATTCCCATCCCTCAGATGTTTCCCCAGAGGCTTCAGGCCCCTGGGAATGACCCTTCCCAAGAGCGAGATCTCTCACCTGAGTGTGTGTATGACTGTCTGGGTGAGTGTGCAGGGCATAAGGGTGTGTTTGTTTGCACAGGGAGGGGTGTCTCAGGGTGTACAACCCATGCCCACATCCCAAGGCTGTGGGGAGGAGGCTCTGAGTCACTCCTCCTTCCTCCAACCTTGGGGGTCCAGGGAAGGCAGGAGCACTGGGCTAGAAGTCAGAGTCGTGCCTGGTTGTGCTCCTCCCGTCTTGGGCTTGTTTCCTCATCTGTAACCTGGAGGCATGAGTCTGTGGTCTCTACCCTGGATTGGCCTTGGATTGGACGACAGTCCACTGTCCTACCAACCTGGGGTCCCCACCATACTGCTCCTCCCCACACAGCCATGGTGGAGCTGGACGGTGATGACGTGCGGATCTCCTCTCGGGGGAAGCTGGCCGAGCGGGACATTGTGCAGGTGAAGCCCCGGCCCTGTCTGCCCACAGGAAATGCAAGGCATTTTTTCCCTCTAGACAGGCTTACCTGGGAACTTCTTTGGGGAGGGCCCCTGGAGGGAGGCACTGGGAGCCCCAAAACGGCCTGGCCACCATAGAGGGGAACAAGGGTCAGTCCTCGGTTCCCACTTCTTCCTGGTCTGGACCCCTCCCTGCCATGTCACCTAGCGTTGGCTCCTCACCCCAACATTGCTGGTGCCTCCACCAGAACGTTCTGTGGCTCCTTCCTGAGTCCTGCCAGCCCTCACTGGCCCTCCAGGCCTCCCCCATCTCCTGCAGAGCACCTACAGCCTGATTCCTTGCACCTTCTGCTGTTTTCCGCCCGGCTGCCTTCCCTATGAGATGGTAAACCCCTTGACGGTGGAGGCGATGTCTTTAGTGTTGCTGCAGCCCTCTGGAGAATGGGCATTGCTTGGCTAATGGAGTCAATGTCTTAACATCCCCTCATACCAGTTGCTGTCGAGTCGATTCCGACTCATAGTGACCCCATAGGACAGAGTAGAGCTGCCCCAGTAGGGTTTCCAAGGAGTGGCTGGTGGATTCGAACAGCTGATCTTTTCGGTAGCAGCCTGAGCTCTTAACCACTGTGCCACCAGGGCTCCAACATCCCCCTCATAGGATGCAAATGTAGTGAGCAGACAGATCTTTGTCCTCCGGGAATTCCTGTTCAGCTAGATGTAGAATGTACCCTCAACAAGCACATCTCTCATTTAATCTCATGCAGATTGAGTCCCTGGTATTTAGGAGATTCAAAATAAAAAACTGACATTCTCTACACTTCCTTGATTAAAAGAAGTGGCAGGAGGGGAGGAGCATTCCAGGAATGAGGACCAAAGATGAGGGGCTGGAAATGAGTGAGGACAGCCTGGGAGGAGGGACCAGTGTATGCAAAGACCTGGAGGCAGGAGTGAGCAGGAGGCCCTCAAGGAACGGGGGGCACCCAAGGAGGAAGCCAAGGGGCTTGGCTTTGGATGCTGACCAGATGAGCCCTAGAGAGGAAAGAGAAGCAGGGGCCAAAGAGAGAGGGCTCTGCCAGAGAGTGTGGAGGAGACCCTGAGGGCTTAGTGTCCCTGAAGTCGGGATTCATTCAACAACCTTTCCTGAGGGCCTACTAAGTGCCAGGCGCTGTGTTTCATGCCAGGACTAAAGAGATGAGCAATCTTGTTCAGTGGAGTATCCTGGCATGGAGTAGGTGCTCAATAAATACTTGTTGAGTGAATGAATGAATGGTGACTCTGACGTAGTCGTTGCCCTCAGGGAATTCACCCTGGAGGGGGGGTAAAGTCAGAAGAGGCTGGAGAGGGGTGAGGACATGACCCCAGGCCTGGAGATTTTCAAGGCTGGGGTAGGAGGGAGACCCAGCCTGACCCTGCGTCCCTGCCCCTCAGTTCGTGCCCTTTAGGGACTACGTGGACCGCACGGGCAACCACGTGCTGAGCATGGCGCGCCTGGCCCGCGATGTGCTGGCTGAGATCCCCGACCAGCTGGTGTCCTACATGAAGGCACAGGGCATCCGCCCACAACCCCCTCCTGGGCCCCCAGCCCACTCACCCCCACAGTCTCCGGCCCGCACGCCCCCTGCCTCCCCCCTGCACACACACATCTGAGCCTGCCTCGAGGCAGGCAGGTGGCTGGGACCTGGGGAGGGCCAGTCAGACAGTGGCAGGGTCCCTGGACTGATCTCCTACCCTGCCCAGTCTAGCCTCTGGGACATCTGTGTGCCTGGCACGAGGGTTGGGGGCGGGGCCTCCGGAAACTCCACCCTAATTTCCTGGCCTCACTCAGGCCCAGACCCAGGGAGTTGGGGGCTACAGGGGCGGAAGTGTGCACGAGGCTCAGCATCCCGCTCGGCCCTTCTTCCCCTGACTCCTAGTTCTAGCCCAGCCAGGAAGGTGTTAAGCAGGATGATGCGGGTTCCCCCTCAGCCCACTCTGGGCAATTCCATCTGCTCACCTGTATCCAGGCAGCCTGGGCTGGGCTTCCCTCCTCTAGCCCCAGTCCTCTTCTCTGGTGTCTAGTTCTATCCCAAACCCCCACCCTAGTCTCTATCCTGTGCCCTATTCCAATGAGCCTCTTGAAGCTAATGGGTTTACAGGAATGCCTGGACGTGTGACCCTTCCCAGGGACACTTGCATGCAATGGGAGCCCTGCAGACCCATGAGGGAGAGGCTGTGATGATGGGCTGGTGGGCCTTGTGATGGGCCAGCCTTTCTGGTGCCTCTTAAGCTGAGTATGACTCTGGTTCTAGACACAGACCCACAGGCCTCTTCTTGGTGTGGGTCCATAGGCCCCTTCCACAGATGACTCCAGGGCCCCTGGTGCCCACCCCTCTGCTGCCCACCTGGAGGCCTGGGCAAGGAGCAACCCAGCCTTGGTGCTCCCACACTGCCCCTCCTCTCTGAGCAGTCTCCATCCCCTAGGGATAGGAGACAGGAGTCCTGGGTTCAAGTCCTGCCTCCATCCCCTCCTTGCTGTGGGAACCCAAGCAAGGCCCTTTTGCCTTCTGGGCCTCAGTTTCCACATCTATATGGCGAGAAGGTTGACCAGATGGTCCCAGCTTTTCCTTCAGCTTTGATGTCCTGACAGTCCATTCATCCCATGCCTAGCTCCCCCCATCCCACACCTCACCAATGTGATCTCCCTTTATCCCAGGCCGTCTTGGCCCTAGGGTCACCCTGTCCTGTCCTGTCACCTCAGACACACCCCAGTCCTTCAGCCTTGGTCTCTGGTGTCTGAGCCCAAGCTTCTGCCCCTGTTGTGGGAAAGGTAGGAACAGGTGAGCTCACCCTTGGGCCCACCCAGCCACCCACCTTTACCCACACGGGGAGCAAGACATGCATGCCAGCCCTTCCTTCCGCATGGGGCTCCTCGGCCCACTGAAACCTAACCTTCCCATGCCTGGGTGGAGACCAGGCCCCACCCTGTCTGATGCTCAACACTGCTTCCCTTCCTGTCATGCATGAAGGTGGTGTTTCTACTCTGTCTGGTCCTGTGCCCGTCTCTGAGACAGTCTCTGTGTGGAATTTGCCTTAAACTGAAGTAAATCTGGTTCTTTTACTACAGTCCCTTGTTTTCCTTTCTCCTGTGAAAAACTGTACAGGCACTGCTGTTCGACAGAGGCTGGGTTCTCTTCCTCCTTCTCTTTCCGTTCTTTTGTTCGACAAGGATTTACTGAGCAACTACTCTGTGCCGGTCTCTGTGGCAGGCACTGGGGAAGCAGCAGTGAACAAAACACAGGCCTGTCTCCACATGGAGCTTACAACAAACACACAGATAAGACAGGGAGAAAAACTGTAAGCACATAAACAAATAGGTAAATAACAATTTCAGGTAGTGATAAGAGTTACAAAGAAAAATGAGAGAGAATGATGAGGTGATGTTTTAGATGAGGTGGTGAGGGAGGGCCTTCCTGAGGAGGTGATGTTGTTAAGTGTCAATGAGTAGATTCTGACTCATAGTAACCCCATGTTACAGAGTCGAACAGCCCCATAGGGTTTTCTAGATTATCATCTTCATGGAAGCAGAAGGCGAGGCCTTTCTCCTCCTGCAGAGCCACTGGGTGGTTTCAAACCACCAACTTTTTGGTTAGCAGCCGAGCACTTAATGTTTGAGGTGAACCCTAAAGAAATGAGAGGGTGAGCCATGCTGATATCTGGGGGAAGAGTGTTCCAAGTAGAGGGAACAGCAGGTACAAAGGCCCTGAGGTGGGAGTGTGCGCTTGGTGTGTTTGAAGGACAGCAAGGAGGCCTATGTGATTGGAGCTGAGAGGGTGAGAGTATAAGAGATGGGGTCAGGGAGGTGAAGGGACTAGAATGCATGGTAAGGAGTTGGGTGGTGTCTTAGTTATCTAGTGCTGTTATAACAGAAATACCACAAATGGGTAGCTTTACCAAACAGAGATTTATTTTCTCACACTATAGAAGGCTAGGAGTCCAAATTCTGGGTGCTGGCTCTAGGGGAAGGCTTTCTGTCTCTGTCAGCTCTAGAGGAAGGTCCTTGTCTCTTTGAGCTTCTGCTCCTGGGCCATCTTCATGTGGCTTGGCATCTCTCTCTCTTCCCCCATCTCTGCTTTGCTCGCTTGTTTAATCTCTTTTATATCTCAAAAGAGATGGATTCAAAATAAACCCTACACTAATCCTGCCTCATTAACATAACAAAGACAACTCATTCCCAGATGGGATTATAACCACAGGTATAGAGGTTAGGATTTACAACACATATTTTTGGGGGATATAATTCAATCCATAACAGGGGCTCCAACAGATGGTTACTCTGAGCAAAATGGGGAGCCGCTGAGGAGGTGAGAGAAGTAACATGAGGTGACTATTCCCTGAGCAAGTGGATCACTTTATTTCACTTGATCCCTCATTCATTCATCTCAGCGAGTTTTTACTGAACACCAGTGCCAGGCCCTCGTCAAATGTTGGAGACATTGACTCACATACACAGGTCTGCCATCAGGGTGCTGCTTCCTGCGCTGGAGCAACGAACCCCTACAACTCAGGGACACCGATGCCAACCCAGTGTGACGGGCCAGGGTCTGTGGACACCCAAAGCAGGCCTCCTGGCCCAGCCTGGGTAACTCACAGGCCATGTGCCCGTGATGAGCTACTACTGTTCTGTGCAGTGGGGCCGTCACCCCTACCTGCAGGATTACCATGTAGCCAAATGGAGTGACATGTAGGTATGTGCCCATGGCCTGTGTGACACCTGCACAGGATAGTAAACACGTTTTCCTCCCTGTCCCTCTTTGCATCCCTCTGACCTTCAGGGAGCAGGATCACAGGGAAAAGGGTCCTTGTCTCTGTTCTCAGGTTAGATAGACCTTCAGACAGCCAGCCCCATCCTGTGCATCACAAAGAATTCGGTACTAATTATGCCAAAGTTCAGGAACTGTTTACTTCTTATGATTTTATAGTAAATTAGAGCTGATTCATGGCTGTCCCTATAATTAGATGCCCCTCTGACTTGCATTCCGATATGCTTTCTGAGTGGGAAAGGGGTGGGGTCACAGTTCAGCAGGAGGGAAGTTCCCATAACCAGCAGCACAGTTTGCCTCACCTTTGGCACCCGTGGGAAAGTGTTGGGAGGAGATGCCAGCCCAGCAGGGGAATCAAGGCTCAGAGCTGCTGCCCCCGGGCGCCAAGAGCACCTTTGCTGTGCCCGACGCTATAGCTTCTCTCCTGTGTTCTTTCCCTGGTGTGGATTCTGGGAAACTGCCTGCTCTGAGCCCCTCTCAGAGAGTCCAGTGACTTTTAGGGTATTCAAGGCTCTGATATATCCTGCAGCAAAGAGACCAGTTTAATTTGGTTTAACCCAGTGTTTCCCAAGATGATTTTTGACTATGGAGTTGCTGTGTGTGGAGTTGCTCTGTGTGTGTGTGTGTGTGTGTGTGTGTGAAAGAGAGAGAGTTTAGCTGGTAACACTGTTACCAAGAAGACCATGCTGTCTTGGGAATTTCAGGAGAGAGACTCTCCTCCAGCTCCCAGGCCAGCCCAGGCTGAAGCATGCTCTGAGGAGGCCAGAGGTTGGGCTTGGAGGGTAGGAGCTTCTTGGAGGAGATGGGGTGGGAGAGATGGAGACCTCAAGTTGGACTTTGAAAAGAAGGAAAGGGTCTCAAAGGGGCCTCTGTTGCAGCCACCAAGGGAAGGGAAAACACAGAGAAGAAAGGAGAGTATCTAGAGCCCCATAGCTCCATGGTTGATGTTATTTTTATTCCCTTATTGGGTTGAGGGGTGTGTGGGACAGAGCTTGAGGACGGCAGGTGGAATAGGGAGAGTTAGCTGAAAGGTTCTCCTGGGCTGTGAGCCCCCAACCAGACCACGGCTAGCCCCTTCCATCCCCCCACTCAGTCCCCATTCCTTTAAGATTAAGGACCCCAGACAGCTGTCAGCCCCCACATTACTCCTCTACCCACCTCTCTGCCTCTGGAAGTCCCTCTACCCTTATTCCCCGCCCCCCTGCCCACTCCCCTCAAATGCCCCTGAGCTAATAAAAATAAAAGGTTAATAATAATAGTAAGACTCGTGCATTTACTAAGCACCAGGCACTCTTCTAAGTACCTTACATGTGTTAAGTGAATCTGTCTTCATAACAACCCTATGAAGAAGGTACTATCATCCCATTTTCCAGATGAGAAAACTGAGGCCCAGAGAGGTTAAGGAACTTGGCCACTGTCACACGACCAGAAAGTTCTTGTGTGCCGTCAAGTCAATTCCGACTCATAGCAACCCTATATGACAGAGTAGAACTGCCCTGTAGGGCTTCCTAGGCTGTAATCTTTATGGGAGCAGATCACCAGGTTTTTCTCCAGTGGAGCCGCTGGGTGGATTTGAACTGCCAACCTTTCAGTTAGCAGCTGAGCAGTTAACCATTGTACCACAAGGGCTCCTTACCTAGAAAGTAGTGGAGCATATAGGTATCTGAGCCTTAAGATGGTGTGAGAAGGCTGGTCTAGTTATCTAAAGACACGTGTTCTAGTTGAGCCATTAAGTTGCTGTGTGACATTTCCTGGGCCACCTGCCCTTTCTGTTTCTCAGTCTTCCCACTGGTAATATGAAGGGGGTGGGATCTAATATCATTAAGCGTCTTAATAATACTATCTCCCTGGAGTCTCAGCCCTCCAGTCAGCCTATCCTCTCAGACCCCTGCCAGACCCCATAGGCCTCCTGGGACCCTGTCATGGGCAGGCCGGCCACTTTCCATCACCACAGCAACCCCTTCCTCGCCCCGGTGATGCCTGGCTGCCAGTGGCCTGAAGAAGAGTTTCTGGAGTCCTTCCTGGAAAGGGCGAGAGAGGTAAAAGCAGAGGATGGGGCTGACAGCACAATTGGAGTAGGCCAAGATGATGCAGAGGCTGGAGGCCACGAAAGCCACCGGTGTGGGCAGGCAGGCCGCACACAGCCGCCACATAGCCCAGCGCGGAGCAGGGCCCCCACATCAGCACGAAGCCCACCAGCACCACGAGGATGAGCCACGTGTTCTCTTGGTGCTCCCAGACGTTCTCCCTGACAGGGCTGCGGGGCTGTGCCCACAGGAGCCAGCCCACGTGGCTGAAAGAGCAGCCCAGCCCCAGCACACAGGGCAAGAAGGCCAGGGCTCCCAGCAGAGTGAAATAGCAGGAGGTCCGAGCAGGGCTCAGGAGCAAGAGTCAGGCCCAGTCTTCAGGGGCCCCCGCTGCTGCCTCCTTCACTACCACTCTCTGGAACAGCCAGTTGGGCAGCGATGCAGTGATGCCCAGGACCCACATGGCCCCAACAGAGCAGCAGCCGGGGGCCCCAGCCAGCCAGAAGGGCCACGTCAGGCCAGGCCACAGCCACGTGGTGCAGGAGAGCCATGGCCACCATGCTGTAGAGGGTGCAGAACATGGTGGCCATGCTGACAGCCTGGCTGGTGGTGCAGACGGCAGGGCCTAGCCATCAGTCATGCTGCAGGAAGCTCAGCAGCAGCATGGGCACCCTGCAGGCCAGGAAGAGCAGGTCAGACAGTGTGATGTTCACCATGAGGCTGTTGGTCAGGGTGAGGAGCGGGCAGGGGGCGCCTGGGCCCTGGCCCAACACCAGCAGCATGAGCCTGTTGGCCAGCAGCCCCACCAGCAGAATGAGGCCACAGATTCCAGCAAAGACAAGGCGGAGCAGCTGTTCAGGCGTGGCTGTGAGCATGGTGGTGAACGTGGTGTTGTGCTCCAGCCCAGACTCCGTTCTCCTGCTTCGGACACACAGGACAGCACAGAAACCAGCTCAAGTGCCATATGAAAACAAAGCCAACCTGTTGCCGTCAAGTCGATTCTGACTCATGGTGACTCAATGTGTTACAGGGTAGAACTGAGCTCCATAGGGTTTTCTTGGTTGTAATCATTATGGAAGTAGATCACCAGGACTTTTTTCCGTGGTGCCAGTGGGTCGATTCCAATTGTTGAATACAAATCATTTGTGCCACTCAGGGACCTTTTTTTTGCCCATAGGAGCCCCCCTCATTTCACAGAATAGAAAGCCTTAGTGGCACAATGCTTAAGCGCTCTGCTACTAACCGAAAGGTTGGCAGTTTGAACCCACCCAGCAGCTCCGAGGGAGAAAGACTTGGTGATTTGCTCTCGTAAAGATTACAGCCAGAAAAACCCTATGGGCAGTTCTACTCTGTCACATGCGGTCACTATGAGTTGAAATCAACTCGATGTCACTAACAACAACCTTTCACAGAGCTCTGCTTACAGTGGGCCCAGATGTGTGCACATAGTAGCCCCTTTAGACCTCACAACAGCTTGATACAATGGGCTCTGGAGACCACCTGGGTTCAAATCCCAACTCTGCTATTTAGTAGCACTGTGACCTTGGGAAATTTGCTTAATGTTTCCCTACCTCAGTTCCCTCACTGTAAGGAAGTGAGGAAATAAAACAGGTGTCAACAGTAATTATCCCTAAGGGGTGAGATTCAGGTAATTTTCATTTTCTTATAATTTTTAAATTTTATAATCTGATAAATAGATTAAAAATTATAGTGAGTGCTGTTATAATCTGGTAAATAAATGCTATGTATATTTTAAAACAAAATCCTGTCCTACCTGTTTCACAGGCAGATTTGAGACTCAAATGAAAAAGTGGATGTGAAAAGGCTTTGAGAAGGTATAAAGTCTCATACATTGGGGTCACCTGGGGGGCTTGAAAAAACACTGATGTCTGGGTTCCCCCCTCCCAAGATGTGATTTAACTGGTCTGGGCTTTGGCAGTTTTTTCAAGATCCGTAGATGATTCTAATACGCAGACCAGCTCAAGAAGCACTGCCCCTTAGCTGACATGCCCTGAGAACTCACCACTTGTCTGCGAGTTGTGTTGTGCTGGTTACTTGGTAGGATTTGGGGGAAGCCCTCACCCCCATTCCGTCCCACATGCTAAGCCCCTGATTGAGAGAACTCAAGCTGGGAGACGGGGACTAGGCATCCCAGACTCAGCCCCGGGGTAGCGTCAGCCTTCTGCTACCCTGTGGACCAGGCCACCACTCCCAGCTTAAGATGGGGAGAGGCAGCCAGCTTAGAGGTTTGGTTATTAGCTCAGTAACTGTTTCCTGAGTGGTTTACATTGGACCAGGCACTGCGAATACAGTAGCAAACAAGACAGACCAGTGGGATCCTGACCGAGTTTCCATCCCCTTTTTCTCCCACATTCACTCCATACCTGAGACCTATCAACCCAGTGCCACTCTCCTTTTCTTAATTAGCCTCAAGCTAAGTTGTGATCAGAGCTTCTTAGCTGACATGCCCTCAGAACTCACCCCTTGTCTGGAAGTTCACTTTGCAGTCTACCTTGAGTCCTGCCTGCTGCTGTCCTCACCAGCCTCATGCTTTTTTAAGGTTCTTGGGCCCTGTTTGCTGACTTAGGAGCCCCTTGATGCTGGGAAACAGGCTGGTGGCCCCTCCACAGCTGTGCTCTGCAGAGAAGGTGAATCTAGCCAGAGGAGGCTAAGAGAGGGTCTGGGCAGTGTGCAGTCTCTTCCAGAACCCTGCTTCTAGGGAACCTGAGCTGGCTGCCTGGAGGCCGGAGCAGAGCTGAGATGCGAGCAGCAGCCCAGGGGGCCACTCTCACTCTGGGTCCCCCAAAGGACAGGGGCTCTGTCCGCCCCACTGGTTCCCCCAGGATTCATGCCCTACCTACCTGCCTCATTAACGCCCTGGCCCACAGACAGAGATGTTGATGCCTGCCTGGCCTCCTGGACCTCAGAGAGAGAGCCATTGGCAACAGCAGGACCCGCCTCCACCCTGGCCCAGAGCTGGGCATCACTCACGGCAGCACACATCTCTCTCCCTCTCTCTGTCTCTCTACACACTACAGTCTAGAAACTGCTTGGCGCAGGGGAGGCTTGTGGGATAGGTCGGGCAATGGAGAAGACATTGGGGTGAGAAAGAATCAGTGAGGGGCTCAGGAAGAGAGCGGGCTGGTTAGTGGGAATCATCTCACAAATAGTCTGGAGGTTAAACGGGGCCTGTTAAGCCAACTCTTTGTGGCTTCTGATGCCTGAATCCTTTCTATCCTACCTCTTGCCAAGTGTCACCTGGCTTCTGCTTGTGTAACTCTAAGTGACAGAAAGCTCACTGCTACTTGCTACTGCGGTATCCCTTTTAGAATTGAGAAGAGAGATGGGGCCAGGAGCTGCAGAGACTGTGATTAAACAGGAAGAAACAAGGCTCTGTCCTCTCTCCCCTGCTCTCCCTTTTTCCCCGTGATTCTCTCTCTCTGCAACTCTGTCTCTTGGACTGCCTTCGCTTGTCTCACTATGAAGCTGGGTTTTCCTCTGATTCAGCCGGGGAATTCATCAGCATGCAAGTGATTAGCAAGAACCAAACTCAGCGCCGGCACGCAGCAGACACTCAGTGCGTGGTGAGCATTATGTGGTTGATGGTAAGTTATGAAAAACAACATTTGCAGCAAACACAAATGATGGGAGACAGTTCAACCCTGAGGGGCAGTCTGCCGAAGGCTCCCAAAGCAAGCCCGGTGAGGGCACTGGAAACCTCAGCCCTGGATTATAACGTGCAGCAAAGCTTTAGGAGGTGAATGTTGGGCAATGTTCCAGGAACTCCTGCAAAAGCTTCAAACTGGAGTCTGTGAGCGATTCTGACTCCAGTTTCCTTGGCTGCTCCCCAGGCCCTGCCAGCCACACCCCAGCTATACCCCACATAGATCCAGAGGCTGACACCTCAGGGCAAAGGGCTGCACCAGGGGACACTGGCATCAGGGTTGTCCCTGAATGTGGGCCCTTAGAGGTGGATCATGGGGAAAGGCAGTGGGGTTGGGGCTCAGGGATGCAGAAGGACATCAGAACACATCAGAACATAGCCCTTCCCCTAGGACTGGATTCTCCTCGGAAGAAACCCCACACTTGCAAATAAATACACTTCATGAAACAAGGTTAACACCATTCTGCCAGGCACAAAGGGGGCAGAGATGGTTCAGTGGTGGGATTCTTGTCTTCCATGTGGGAGACCCAGGTTTGGTTCTTGGCCAATGCACCTCATGCACAGCCTCCACCCATCTGTCAGTGGAGGCTTGCATGTTGCTATGATGCTGGACAGGTTTCAGCATAGCTGGTGGTCTGCTTCCAAAAATCCGCTAATAGAAACAGTATGGATCACAACAGTTTGATCCTCAACTGATCAAGGGGATGGTGCGGGGCTGGGCATCATTTCTTTTGCTTTTGCAGCCGTTGCCATGAGTTGGGGGCTGACTCCACAGCAGCTAACAACAGCCAGGCACAGAACAGAGGGATTGCTTTAACAAACAGAGCAATTCGTAGTTCACAGGTATCGCAGTTACCTACTGCTGCTATAACAGAAATACCTCAAGTGGGTGGCTTGAACAAACAGAAATTTATTTTCTCGTAGGTTAGGAGGCTAGAGGTCTGAATTCAGGGTGCCAGCTCTAGGGGAAGGCTTTGTCTCTCTGTCAGCTCTGGAGGAAGGTGCATGTCTCTTCTGGGCTTCTGCTCCTGGGCAATCTTCATGTGGCTTGACATCTCTCTTCTTCCATCCCCGCTTGCCTAATCTGCTCTTTTTATTTCTTGTAAGAGATTAACTCGAGACACACCCTACATGAATCCTGCCCCATTAACATAACAGAAAACTCATTCCCAAATGGGACCATAACCACAGGCATAGGGGTTAGGATTTATATCACATATTTTGGGGGGACACAATTTCAATCCATAACCACAGACTACATTATATGTCAGCACCAAAGCAAGCTCATTTGAAATTTTTTCCTCCCCCTCAACATTTTTTTTTTCCTGATTATAGAGGCAATACCCAGCCATTGTAGAAAATCTGAAAATACAAATATGCATAAAAAGGAAAATAACACCCCCACAATTCACCCTGTAATTTTACCACCCAGAGATGTGTAGCCAATATTTTGGTGTATTTCCCTTAAGTCTGTTTTTCTAGACTTTTCCTTTCTTTAAAGGGTTTTAAACGTCCTCCCCCACCCCACACCCCCAGCCTTGTTTACCCAGGAAAGTCCTTCTTTAGAGGGCAAAGGGCCCCACCCTGGCATCTGGGTCATGAGTTGACGAGGATTTTTCTGAACTTCCCAGCTGGTCCTCTCTGCCCCACCTGTGGCCAGGCAGGCAGTACAGGAGCTGAGGGACAAGAAACCCGGGGGGTGGCCGTCCTACCCTGGACAGCCCAGGCGGTCAGGAGCAGCAGCCAGTTCTCTTTGGAGACTTCTTGGGGACCACCTCCACCAGTGAGCACCTCAGGAGGTCTTCTTGCATCTTGAGTGACCTGCATGGCAACGACTAGGCCTCAGTCCTCCCTCTCACCTCCCAGGGGCAGCATAGAGGGGCAGGCAGGAGACTTCCTATGTGCACCTGGGAGGCTAGGGGACTGCTCCCTCAAGCTAACCCCTCCCACTTGCTTTGCCCCTGCCCTGCATTCCCACGGCACCAGGAAAATGGGACATTGGTCTTCTGTCTCTTTGCTGGCACTCTTTCAGGCCTACTGTGTGCCAGCTACTGTGCCAGGGACTCTGATATGACAAAGATGCCAATACATCCCTGCCTTGAGTAGTGAGGGTGACGGGTAGGAAAGGGGGCAATTGTACCCTAGGAATGAATGATAGATTGGGGAAGCACACAGAGGGCCTTCCCAGGGAGGAAGGAGGTGGGCTGAGGGGTGGATGAGGGTTTGCTGGCAGAAAGGGAGGTTCATTGCAGGCAGAGGGCAAAGGCTTGGTGTCAAAAGAGAGCTCGGGGGTTGGGGTAGTAAAAGAAGTCCATTCATTCATTCATTCACTATGTATTTACTGTGTGCCAGGCACTATGCTAGGCCACAGAGCCTAAGGGCTTAATGGTCAGAGAGAAGCCTTAGAAGCAGCAGGGGCCCAGGGCTCTGTGGGCCTCAGAAGTCACATTCAGAAACTTGGGCTTTTATCCTAAAGTAAAGGGAAGTCATTGAGCAGTTTTGGCCAGGAGGTGTGCCCAGGTTTGCAGTCTAGCAAGCTCACTCTGACTACTTTATCAGAGACGGAGCCTTAGAGCTCATCTGGTCTAACACCCGCACCCTTACTCATTTCATTCATCTATTGAGCACCTACTATGTGGCAAGCCCTGAGTATGGGGTGGAGGGTGGGGGGAGTGAACAAAACAGACATGGCCTTGCCCTTCCAGAACTGCCACCTAGTGTGAGAGGCAGATAAACAAAAAACCAGACAAATGCACATATAATTACAATTTGTTGAGAAGGCTATGAAAGGCACAAAGAGAGGGCTGTGCTGGAGAACAGCAATGGGGGCAATGGTCAGAAGGGGCCTCTCTGAAATGAAATCTGAAAGATGTTATTGTTTTCTGCCATCATACAACCCTACAGGACAGAGAAGAACTGTCCCATAGGGTTTCCAAGGCTGTAAATCTTTACAGAAGCAGGCTACCACGTCTTTCTCCCAAAGAATGGCTGGTGGGTTCAAACTGCCAACCTTTCAGTTAGCAGCCAAGCACTTAACCATTGTGCCACCAGGGCTCCTTTCTGAAAGATGAGAAGGAGCCAATTATGTGGGGGGAGGGGATATTCTTGGCAGAAGAAAGAGCAGGAGCAAAGGCCCTGAGGCAGGAAATCTTGTGAGAGGAACTGAAGGGTGGCCATCGAGACTGGAGCTTGGTGAGTGGCAGTGTGTGTGTGTGTGTGTGTGTGTGTGTGTGTGTGTGAGTGTGGGCGGGGAGAGGAAGGGGAGACAGCACTGGAGATGACGCAGGCCATCAGGAGGTATTTGCGTTTTATTCTAAATTCCGTGGAAGTCACCAGAAGGTTGACAGCAGGAGAGTGACACTTCCTCTCCCAGCTCCACTTTACAGATGAGAAAACTGAGGCTCAGAGAGGGGAAGTAGCCTCCCTGGAAGGGATACAGCTAATGAGAATGCTGGAACTGAAGTCAGGAGACTCTCAGTGCAGTGTTCGCTGCATTTGTCCAGACTGGTGAGCCCTGTTATCTAACTACGTGTTTCTTGACCCGCTTCCTCAGAATGAGCCTTCCCTCCGGTGAGTCTGGGCTGAAGGCTGCCCCAAAGGATTCTGGGTGGAAAGGGTGAGGCGACACTCACCGGGCCAAGTTTACCACAGGCTCCAGGATGTTGTGACCCAGAGCAGCGCTGCACTCCCCAAATGAGACTCCCAGCTCCTGCAGGCCAGACAGACAAGGGCATGGGTGCCTTGAGGAGACGGACCTCTGAGAAGCCAGATGGCAGCCTCCTGGGCCAAAAGCCTGGCCATCCAACAGAGTCCTGCCTAATACTTTCTTAAGCCCTGTCTCGGTGTGGCCCGTGGTCCCCAGCTGGGCCCTTGTGCCTACTCCCCTCCATCTGGGCTGGCCGAGGTGTCGAGGATGCCACACTAGAAATATTCCTCAGTCTTCTGAGTTCCAACTTGAAGATTTTGCGGACATTTTATAACCATTAATTATGTTTTCTGGTTTCAAAAATGTTTCATTGGGGGAAATTCTGGAAAAATAGTATAGAAAAGTATAAGAACAAAATGTAAGCCACTCCTATTAGCATTTGGGTATATGTATTTCCATTCTGTTTTATATAACCCTTTTGCTTGGAGAAAATAGGATAAATGTCATCATGCTATTATTAGGTTACCAGTTGCCATCATTGTGACTCGTGGCCACCCCATGCGGGTCAAAGTAAAACTGTGCTCCACCAGTTTTCAATGGCTGGTTTTTTTGAAAGTAGAATGCTAGGCTTTTCTTCTGAGGCACCTCTAGGTGGACCTGAAACTTGAACCTTTTGATTAGCAGCCGAGTGTATAAACAGTTTGCCCTACTCAGGGACTCCAGATAAGAGCTGGATGTACCAGGAGTCAAACCTTCTGCCTCGTACATGCAAAGCACATGCTCTACCATTGAGCTACACTCCCACCCTACTGTTAGGTGAAACCATATGAAATCGCTGTTTGGGTAAGCCTGAAACGATCATATATCAGCAATTCCATATGGTTCAACCTAACCTATATCCAGATTTGCAGCTGGCTTTTCTGACTTCTCATTTTATTGTAAGCATTTCTCCCACACCCTTAAACATTCTTCCAGGACAGAATTCTGAACAGAAAATAACTAACTTCTCATGTGAACATGCCACAGTTTAACCACCAACTTCAGCCAAATGTTCGTTCTTATAAATAACACTGTAAAGAACATCCTCATATAAACATGTTTGATTATATATTATACGGGTATCCATTATGTGATTCCCTTCAAAACAAAAACCAAACCCACTGCTGTCCAGTTGATCCCGACTCATAGGAACCTTGTAGGACAGAGTAGAACTGCCCCCATAGGGCTTCCAAGGCTGTAATCTTCATGGAAGCAGACTGTGCCACATCTTTCTCCTGCAGAGCAGTTGGTGGGTTTGAACCGCCAATTTTCCGGTTAGCAGGCGAGCACTTAACCACTGCACCACCAGGGCGCCTCTGTTATTCCCTTAGGGATTATTATTTCTGATTCTTTCCTGAGGATAAATTGCTAGAGGAGGCGTTACTGTGTCAAAGGGGTGACCTACTACTTTTAAAAGGAAAAAATTCCCACAAACCAGGAACCACAATGATGACCTTATGATTCTGAGAATTGAGAATAGTAAGAGGAAGAAAATACAATATGGAAATATTAATTAAGAAGGGTCATGTCAGAGGTGGAACGAGGAGGGGTTTTTTTTTTTTTTTTTTTTACTATTCTCCAGATTTTCTGGAATGTGGTTAAATTCTATTCATAATTAAATAGTATCCACTGTCTGGTGATGGGGCTTTTGATGTCATCTTCCCAGGCAAGAATTTGAGTCTTAAGATAGAATAAATTAGAAGGAAGAATTTTAATTAGAGACCAGAGATAAAATTAAGATTGATTGGGAATTTTAAGTGGAGCTTTTAAAACTCTTTTACTCTGAAGATATTTTTTACGTAGGTTGGGACATTGTGTGGGAATTTGCTGATTCGACGGAGGTTTAATGTCATGCCCGCTATTACAGCCTTGTATTTGGGTCAAGGCTGGTCTCCAGAGACTTGGGTGGGTAGGGGCAGAGGTAGCCAGGCTGCTATCTGCTCTGACCTGGCCTTTGGCTGGGACAGAGGCAGTAACAGGCAGAATGTTCCTTCTCAGTTGCCCAGGCCAGGGAGACCCTCCAGGGCAGTGCCCGCCCAGTGCAGGCTGGGAGAAGGGCCGACGCCCAGGAGCTCACCTTGGCCAGTTGCCGCCCGACCTCAGTGGGCACCTGCCGTTCCTCCTCACAGTCCATCTTGTTTCCCAGGAGAAGGATGACCACCTTGTCAGACCCTGCGTCCTGCACACACAAACACATTCTCTCAGCCACAGGTGTTGAGCACTTACTGTATGCCAGCCCTGGGACAGATTTGGCCCTGCCTTCCTGGGAACTGAGAAGGTGTCCCCTCCCTGATGTGTGCCCAGGGTTAGGTGGCTGCCTCTTCCTGCCCCACCCCTCCACACCCTTCCCACCTCACCAGCTTCCCTATTTACAGTGAATCTGCTTCTCTCTGCCTGCAAACACCTTACCCACTTTCCAAAGCCAGCCTCAAAGGCATCTCCCCCAGGAAGCCTTCATGGATGGCTCCTGCCCATGTCCCTCTCTTCCTGTTTGTGCTGAATAAACAGTACTTGATTACTCAGAATGCCTTGGCTCATTTCCTAATTGTTTCGTGTATAATAATAATAACAGCTTCTGTTAACTGAGTGCTTGCTACACATCAGGTACTGTGCTGAAAGCAATCATATCAGTTAATCCTTACAACTCCCTTATGAAAGAAGTAGGAAGATTGAAGTTCAGAGAGGTTAAGTCACCTGTCTAAGGTCACTGAGTTAGTAGGCTGGGTAGCTGGGAATCAAACCCAGGTCCTGTCATATCTCAGAGCTCAATTCCTCTCCTCATTCATTACCTTATCCTGCTTTCTTTGCATCTCTTCAACTAGACTAGGAACTTCTGGAGAGAAGACAACATGTCTTGCTTCATATCCCTCTGGTGTGCTAGCATATACTGCAGAATTTCAGTATATATGTATCAATTAAATACATAGGGGAAAGAACTAGGGATGTATGAACAGATGAGTTTATCACCTACAATGGCACTAGAATTGCATTAGTACCAGATGTTAAGAAGAAGATACCACAAACAGGTATAGGATGGCTGAGTGTAGGAAAGAAATGTTCGTAGGACAAACGAAGTAGTTTGGTTTGGGGACTGTACTGTGTGGCTGTGGTTTCTTTGCACTAACGTGCTCAGTTCATCCAGCCACATGCCCTCAGTAGGTGGTGTCACCCATATGTCTTTGTGCCATTTGTAATTCTGGGAAAAAAAGGCAGAGCGGGCAAGATACAAGCTTCCTCCTGACTACAAAAACTGGGCCACCCCTGACAGCCATCTGCTTACCTGGAGACAGTCCAGCCAGTAGCGCACATGGGCGAAGCTCTCATAGTTGGTGACGTCGTACATGAGCACCACCCCATCAGCCTTGCGGAGTAGCTGCCGCGTTATACTGTGGTACCTGCCCATAGAGTCCGCATGAGGCCCCGCCAGGTGGCCTGATCCCAGGCCCTGGTCTCTCTAGCCACAGCTACTTCATCTGCAAAGCGGGGAGAATTAACCTGCCCTCCCTCTGATTGCTTCCCAAAGAGAGCCTGCATATGATTTCCTTTGTACAGTCTAGCTATTTATTGTTGACCAGGTAATGTTCTCACAGCTCAAATTTCAAAAGGTACCAAAGGGCACCCAGTGAAAGGTCTCCCTCTCCCGTTTTCTGCAGCCACCCAGTCCCCTTTCTCAGAGGCAACCAGGGTTACTGGTTACTTAAATATCTTTCCAGATGTATTTTATGTTTATTTATGTGTGTGTGTGTGTGTGTGTGTGTATACACACACATACATATACACACATAGATGTTCTCTTTTCTGTTTTACACAAATACAGTGTAAAACGTTCACTGCCTTCATTAATATTCAGTTTCCTGCACTTGGTTTTTTCCAGTTAACAAAATGTCTTGGAGATATATCCCTGTTGGCACATAAAAAGAGTCCCCAGTCTTTTTTTGGGGCTTCATCATGTTCCATTGTATGGATAGACCTTCATTTATTTTGCTGGTCCCCTGCTGATGGACATTTCGGTTGTTCCCAATGTTTCATAATATGCATGATATTGCTATGAATGGTCTTGGTCCCTGTGTTATTATCGTCACGTATAAGTGTATCTGTAGGATGGATTTCTAGAAGTAGAACTGTTAGGTCAAAGAATATGTGCCTTTTAATTTCGATCAGCACCGCTTAGCTGGAAAGTGGAAGACCAGTGTTTTCAGGACAGGCAACTGGGACAGCCCTAACCTGTGCACTGCCAGGCTGGGGAGGGGGGTCTGTGCCTGCTGCCCTGTCCCCCACTTGGGCTTGACTCATCTCTCCTTCCCTGACATCCTTCCCTGACATCTTGAGCCCTTAGGGGGCTGACGCCTCATTGGCACTTGGTAGCCTCCTGCTCATGTTGAACTCCTCGAAGTCGGGATTGCCCTCGGCCCCTCGGCGCCCCCAGGCTCATCCCTGGTCCCTGACACCACTGATGGTGGAGCCTGTCCACAGTGCCCATTACCTCTCCTGGCCAGCTGTGTCCCAGAGCTGCAGCGCAAAGTGCTTGTTGTCCACCAGCAGGCTTTTGACCCGAAAATCCACTCCTAGGACACACAGAGAAGGGGTAAGGCGCACTTTCAAGTAACCATCCAGGATTTTCAGTCAAAACCAAACCAGTTATGTCGAGTTGACTCTGACTCATGGCAACCTCATGCGTGTCAGAGTAGAACTATGCACCATAAGGTTTTCAATGGCCGATCTTCTGAAAGTAGACTGCCAGCCCTTTCTTACCAGGAGCCTCTGGGTGGACTCAAACCTGCAGCCTTTTGGTTAGCAGCTGAGTGCATTAACCATTTGCACCACCCAGGACATCTCTAGCGAAAACATGGCTAGATATATGCCCATCCCCAACACCAGCCACAGTGCAGTAGAGCCTTCAGCTGGTGGGCTTCCTCTCCCCTCTCCAAGTCCCATCCATACTCCAAGACCCACTTCCTCCGAGAAGGCTTCCCTGACCACCAAGCCCACAGGGTTCACTGCCTGCCCTGCTGCACTCCCACACCCTGACAGTCGGTACCAACATCAGTACAAGGCACTTTGTGTTATATTTATCTCTATGAACATAACTGTCTTCCCAACTGCACGGCAAAATTTATTCCTCAGGCCAGCGGGAAAACTAGTCTCATTATTTTATTTTTATAATACTCCTTGTTTTATTTCCTAATTGCCGTATACATCTTCTCCCTTCAACTAGACAGTAGTGTAGACAGGAGCGCCGAAGGAGCACTGGCTTCAGGGAGGACTCCTCCTGCTGTAAGTCGTCCACCTTCTGCTCTGTATAGGCTGTGTGACCTCGGGCAAGTCAGTTCACCTCTCTGAGCCTCCATTTCCTCATCTGTAAGGTGGTAATTTAAAAAGATCTGCACTGCAGAGTAATTGGGAGAATTCAGTGAGAGACTTACATCAAAGGTTCAACCTGGTTTCCAATGGGTACTTGAGAGGTGGTACTTTTTATTATTTTAAATAATTTTATTATTAAAATGACAATTAAAAAATTTATCAATTATCAAAAAACTTTATCAATCACCAAAAAATTTATCAATTAAAACTGATAAATAATTAAAATTTTATTATTAAAAATTGGTAATTATTATTATTAATTCTCATTTCCCTGAACCCTAGTCCCCCAAATTTCATAGCCCCATCCTTTCCTGTGCTCATGCTTCCAGACCTTTTCTGTCCTGGGAAATACATAGGTAATAGTGAAATCCCAGGCAGGTTTGGAATTTTCGAGAACAGTGAGGAAACCTGGCTAGGGTTGAGGGAGTGATGGGGAAGGGCTGCTCTGTTCCCATTCCCCATTACCTTTCCAAAGGAGCCCGGAGGAGGCTGAAGAGCGCACACAGGCCGCAGGCCAGCTCAGGAAAGATGCCTCCTCATATTGGCAATGGCAGACTCCATAGCGACCCCCAGCAGCACCTCCTGCTGCCCCCTGGTGGTGGCTGAGACCATAGGCCCTCCCCCCTCCATGCTCTCCAAGGAGGCTGGGAAAAGTGGCAGCTCCTTAGCAAAATGATGAAGCAGAGGAAGTCTGTCTTTAGCATCTGCTTCTCTTTGATGCCCTCTTTCCTGAAGGTCTTAGGAGGCCTAGGGTCTCTTGAGGTTATCTAATCCAATCCCCTTGCAATGATATCTAGCCTCTGCCCAAATACCCAAAGTGATAGACAGCTCACTGTCTCTATTGAATAACACTAACAATTCCTCCTTGGATTCAATAACTCTCTCACCATCCCTACTTTTCCACCTCTCTGCTCATCCCCTTCTTCAATTCACCCATGTGTCCCCACACTCCCCCAAATCATGTTACAAAAACCACATAAACTGTTAGGGGTATAACGTTTTCTGGGTGGTGCAAGCAGTTTGCCATTGGCTGCTAACCTCAAGGTTGGCAGTTTGGATCCACCAAGTGGTGCCATGGAAGAAAGGCCTGGTGATCTACTTCCATAAAGATTACAGCCCAAAAAACCCTATGAAGCAGTTCTACTCTAACACATGGAGTCGCCATGAGTCAGGGCCGACTTGATGGCAACAGGTTTGGTTTTTGGTTTTTGCCCATCCCCTTCTTTAATCCACCCATATGTCCTTGCACCTTCCTTAAAAACAAGTTACAACTTAACCATATAATCTGTTAGGGATATGATGTTCTCTCCTTCTCAGGGACTCTACTATTTTAAAAAAACAGCCCCAGAGACAGGGCTATGCTAAAACTTCCGGTGTGTGGGCATGAGCTTTGAAGGGTGGCCCTGGGTATGAGCTCCAGCTGTGGGGCCCGGCCAGGGCAAGAAACGTAACCAGGTCTTCAAATCAATTTCCTTATATGTAAAATGGTAGATATGGAAAAATCTCACAAAAATGCACATTTGGATGTAACTCAATCGGCTCTGGTCTTCCAGCTGGCCCTGTTCTCAAATGCAGGCAGGATATGATTCTTATCTTCTGAGCAAAGTGGGAATGGATGGAGAGCGGGTGACAGGGTGGGGAGATATTCACAACTGGTGAAGCCAGAATAGTCCCCAGTGGTGCCAAACCATAGCTGGGATTAGGACAGATTTGTATTCTGTACCTGGATCTCAGGTTCTCCCAGCTGGACAGCAGTGCATGCAACCTTGCCCTGTTTTTTTGTTTTTTGTTTTTTTTCAATTAGACAATTTTTTTTCCCTTGATTAAATGTTGTAGAGCTGTCTTACCACATAATAACGGGACAGCTCAATTATAAGGAGGGTTGTTGTAAGAAATAAGACATGTAGATAAGACGCCTGGTACATTGTAGGCGTTCAGTAAACAGTAGCTAAAAAAAAAAAAACCATTGCTGTCAAGTTGATTCCAACTCATAGCGACCCTATAGGACGGAGTAGAACTGCTCCATAGGGTTTCCAAAGAGCAGCTGGTGGATTCGAACTGCTGACCTTTTGGTTAGCAGCCGAGCTCTCAACCACTGCCTTACCAGGGCTCCAAAATAGTAGCTAAGATGATTGATAATGGTGGCCCTGCAGATACTGTGACTCTGCTCACCATCAGGCCAGGCCTAGTAAGGGCTCCCCCTCCCTGAGGCGCTGCATTTTTAACACTCACCCCAGATGAGGATTCTTAGAGCACAGTTTGAGAACCTGTGCTGGGTCCCTCTTGTGCAAGGGCTGTCATCTACCCACTGGCCTGGCACTGGTCCCCAGTCAGCACGTGCCCTGGCTGACACAAAGACGTGGACCCCTCCATCTTTGGCCCTCAATGGGCTCCCCCTTCATTCCCACCAGCTGACTTTTCTGTAGCTCTATACAATGTGGCCATTGAGAAAACACACCAGTTCCACTGAGTTAATTCCCACTCAAGGCGACCCCATGTATGTCAGAGTGGAACTGTCCTCCATAGGGTGTTCAATGGCTGATTTTTCAGAAATAGATCACCAGGACTTTCTTCCAAGGTGCATCTGGGTGGACTTGAACCGCCAACCTTTCATTAGCAGCCAAGCACGTTAACTGTGTGCACCATCCAGGGAGTGGCCATAGATCCTGATATTTTTAGGGAGGGGAGGCTTCATGCTTTCAGACATTTCATTTGCAGGAGTCACTGAATTAGACATTATCAAACATTTGCTTATAATAATAATAATAACTAATATTTACTGAGCTCTTACTAGGTGCTAGACATTATTCTAAGTGCCTGCTATGTTTTAACTAATCCTGACTCTAGAATTTTAGGCAGTCAGCACTATTGCTGCCCCCATTATTCAGATGAGGATTTAGAGCTCAGAGAGATTAAATAATTTGCCCAAGGTGATACTGCTAGTAAGTGGCAGAGCTGGGATTTGAACTCAGGCACCTGGGTTCCTCACTTTCCAAATGCATTCTGTGTAAAATATTCAACTTGCCCAAGGTGACTTCCTGCCAGAGCATGGTGACTGGCCTGGAGCCAGACATGAGCAAATTCAGCCACTATGGGCCCTGCAGCAGCCTGCCCATGGGCCACGAGTGTGGAGACTTGCTTGCTTTCACCATCAACCAGCGCTGGCCCCTAAATTGCAGGGTGCTTTGTTGATGTGGCACATTATAAGTTAATCAGATCAGTGTAGAAAAAGCAAATTCCCTGTAATTAGAGAGGATTAGTAAAATAGTAAGATCATGCCCATATAAAATAATGTCTAATGTGGTGCCAGGGCAAAATCTGCAGCATCCCCAGAGATGGCTTGCTTTCAGCCTGCTCTGGCTCATTGGCCTGGGCCCCTGGGTCTCCCCTGCCTCCCTGCCACCCTCCCCAGGCTGGGCCCTTACCCACGGTAGCTGTCAGCGCAGTGGCGAAGGAGTTTTGGTGCAGCAGGTACAGGAAGGAGGTTTTACCCACATTCGAGTCCCCCAGGAAGATGACATGGAAGATGTAATCAGGGTCAGCCGGAGGCTCGTTGGCCGGGAGGTCCCCTGGGAATGGGGACCGCCCAGCCTCCCGAGAGTCTGTTCCTGGGTCTTCAGGCCTGCTCTCTGCCCTTGGCTCCCTGGATTGAGGGGCGCCTTGCTCTCCTTCAGCTTGAGCAGCTGTGGGTGGGGGCCTGGATTGGGCTTCCAGCTCAGCTGTGATAGGGAGGGTTTGTGTGGGCTCCTGGGGCCCTGCTCCATCATCAGGCTGAGCCCCCATGGGGAAAGGGCTGCCTAGAGCTGATGGTTTCCCAGGAGCAGTGGCCTCTGCTTCAGCCTGAGGCTGGGGTAGGCCGTGTGGGGGAGTAGCAGGCAGAACATCTTGCAGGGAGTGTTCTGAATGCTCAGCTTCCAGGCCCTGAGCCTCAACTGACTGCTCTGAACCCATGTCCTGCCCGCCTTGGTCCTCTTGTTTTCCTTCCTCAGCCCAGGACTCCTCTTCCAGATTCTGGTGGTGGAGGGTGGGCGGCCCACCTGGCCTGAGGATCTGGATGTGAGCCCCTCTTAGTCTCCCAGGGTGGCCCCCCTGCTCATCTGGGCCCGGCTTGCCTGGCTCCAGCCCCTCTGTGGAAGCCACAGTCTCCAGACCCTGGGAGGGCTCAGCTGGACCCAGTGTCAGGGTCCCAGCCCCTGGGGACCCCAACCCTGGCTCAGAGCCTGTGGTGTGTGGGTCTTGACGGAGGGCCTCTCTCTGCCTGAGCGGTTTGACTGGGGCAGGTCCAGGCCCAGGGCCTTTGTCATCTGGGTCTATGGCCTGGAACAATTTACTGGACCCAGCTGGGGCCTGGGGAGCAGGAGGTTCCACCTGAGGAGGGGACCTATCTTCCAAAGGAGCGAGCACTTCGAGTGCGGCTGCCACCAGGCCCCCTGACTGCCCATCTGGGACCCCCAGAAGATCCCAGCGGAAGTGGGCCTCAGGGTGAGGCCTTGGCTCGTCCTTAGCTTCCAGGCCAGGAGGCTCCACAGGCTGCTCTGAACTGATGTCCTGCCTATCTGGGTCCCCTCCTGTCCCTTTCTTGGCCCTGGAAGTCACCCCAGGCGGACTCCTTGGAGCCCCATCTGGCTCCGAAGATGGCTCCTGATCAAACGGCAGAGGGTGTGACTCTGAAATGGAGATCTGCCTGATCACACGGGGGGTCTGGGGGACTGACGGGCCTCTCGGAGTAGGGGGCGGGCTCCAGGAGAACTGCAGGGGTCTGAGTGGGGGGCTGCTAAAGCTCAGGAGCTGGTCCCAGCTGTCACTGTCCCCGAATAGTCTGGGCAGGGATGTTTCCTCAGGGGCGATGGCCTGGGGAGCTGGGGCCTTCTCTTCCACTGCTCTGGGGGCACTAGAAAGGATGAGGAGAGCAGAAGGTTAGGGGAGGGGCAGGCAGGGGGTGGTGTCACACTAACCCTACCGCATCTCGCATCTCTCACCATCCTTTGCACGCCCACGCCTGGTCCTCCCTCCCAAGGTTTGCTCAGGCAGTCCTTCTCACCTGGCACACCCTCCCTCTCATCCAATCCTACTCATGCTTCAAGGACCACATGAAGCCTCACCGCCTCCAGGAAGCCTTCCCTGACCATTCTGGCCCATCCCCCTTCTTCAAGCTATAAAAAGTAGAGCAAGTGCCTGCCAGGGAAGCAGCACACCATGAGGCCCTGTGTGTATATCCCAATCACGTGGGCTTGGGCATGTGACTTATGCCTCTCTGTGCCTCACTTTCCTCATCTGTGAAATGGGCATGATAATCCCAGCCCAACAGGGTTGTTGAGAGAATTAAAGGCTGGAGACTGTGTGTGTGTGCACTAGGTGCTGACCAGGGCCTTGGAGAACTCAGAGCCTTCCTCCCCTCTTCCCGGAAGTCCCTGACCACTACCCCGGCAGCCCAGGCCTGGCAGTCACTTGCCTTGGTTCCTCGTCCTCCACCTGCCATGACACTCGGCCCTTGGCAGCTTCCAGGTGATCCCTGGTCACCTGCAGCTGTTCCCGCACCTCCTCCAGCCGCCCAGCCAGGTCTTGCTCAGCCTCCCGAAGCTGCTGGTTCTCTGAGTTGGCCTCCTGGTGGGTGCTACTGAGATGATGGAGCTGGGCCTCCAGCTGTGGGGAGTGGAGGGTGAGGAGGAGAGAAGCCCAGTTGTCCTCCAGTCAAGGAAAAGCCTTCCAAGGCCACTCTGGGGCCTAGACCCCTCCCCCTCCCCCCGCCACTTAAAGGCTCCTGGAGACCTAGCTTAAAACATAGGTTTAGGGTGGTGGGTGGTTACCCCTGCTGGCCTAATTAGCCCCATTACCTCCCACCCAGGAGAGACATGTTAATTGTTGGGGTAGGGAGGAGAGAGGAAATGCACAGGGAGTACAAAGTGCCAGCACCACGCCCTCCTCTGCTCATGGCCCTCCAGGGCTGCTCATCAGCCAGCCTCCATGGGATCCACACAGGGCTCCTGACCCAACAGCAAACCACGACACTCCCAGATGGAGTTCTGACCCCCATTTCTCTTAGGAGGAAACTGAGGCTCAGAGGTTAAGAACCTGTCAAGGTCACTTAGCTGACAATGGAGACGAGAGTTGAATGTCACCCTGTCACCAAGCCTATGCAATATCAAGACCTCATGCTTGTCCATTGCTCACCTATCTCAAAGTACTTTCCCATGTATTACCTCATTTGACATAACAAGCCCGCGAGATGCAGTAGATACGATTATCCCCATTTTACAGATGGAGAAACTGAGGCTGGGACAAGCAAAGTGATTTCCTCAGGTTTGCGTGGCTCTTAAGTGGAGCAGCAGGGATTTGTACTCACGTCCCATTGCTCCCACAGCACTACCTAGCCTCATCTAAGAAAAGGGCCCAAGACATCTTTTTACCACGGAGCTATACTTATATGGAGCCCTGGCGACACAGTGGTTAAGAGCTTGGCTGCTAACCAAAAAAAAAGGTTGACAGTTTGAATCCACCAGCCACTCCTTGGAAACCCTATGGGGCAGTTCTACTCTAGCTTACAGGGTGGCTATGATTCAGAATTGACTCAACGGCAACAAGTTGGGTTTTATACTCATATGGGAGCCCAACCAGCCTAAAGAGGCCTCCAGATCAGAGAGCATTTATGGCAAGTCCAAAGATGGCTGTCAGAGTTTGTGACTCAGAAATCGAGCTTCCAGGGAAGCCCTCTGGCTCACCTCCCTCTGGCCCTTAGCCAGCTGCTGCACCTCATGCTCCTTGGCCTCCAGGACCTCTTGCATCTGCGAGCTGAGGGCCAGGTCCCGGGAGTCGCTCTGGGGAGCAGAGAGGACTCAGCCCCTGCACTGCAGGCTCCATGACCCAGCCGGCTGGGCTGGTCCTCTCCACACCCACACTTCTACCCAGGCCTGGGGCACAGGGCCCAACAGGGAGAGTTCTCAGGGTGACTCCCTGGCTCAAGCCTAGATTGTGGAGACCAGAAGACTGAGGCCCAGAGAGGTAAGGACTGGCTGCAGGGTGCACAGTGAACCCCCACAGAGATGGGAAGAGGCCCAGGCTCAGCACTTGCCACCCCATCTCTCTGGGGAACACACACTGGTTAGGGCTGTGAGAGGGCCCACTCCCAGCAGCCTCCTGCTGCCCCCACTGGCCAGTCACAGCCCCCATGACTTAGCCAGCGGAGAAGTCCTGGGCAGGGCGTGAGGGGCAGGGGGCAAAGGGCAGCCGCTGGAAGGGAGCCCACCTCAGCCTGCAGCTGCTGCTTCTCCCGGCGAATCTGCTGTTCCATCTCCTCGTAGAGCTCCTGGACCTCGTGGTGGTGTTCAGAGTCACGCCTGGAAGGGGTCAAAGGTGGTGGAGTGGGGGTCGGGGGCAGGCAGCCTATACGCCCCTCTGCGGCCCTGCTGCTGGCAGGGATGGTCTGGACCTGGGTTTGGAGTCCACTCTGCTTCTCACCTCTCCCTGGCAGAGGTCACTGACCCTGTCACCCTGAGAAGAGTCATCCCGTCCCATATGACTTTGATATTGGTTACCCTGTTCCCATCATACTGACTCCTGTAACCATCACCAAGATATTGGTCCCCCTGGCCCGGTCACATAGTCCTCATTGCCCCATCACTCTGTCCCACCTCCCTCTGTCACCATCCTCCTGCTCCCATAACTCATAGCCCCAGGCAGGGCTGCACCCTTGCCAACTCCAGGTGTCACCACCAAACACCAAACCCATTGCCATCGAGTCGATTCTGACTCATAGTGACCCTATACAACAGAGTAGAACTGCCCCTAGAGTTTCCAGGTAGGGTCTGGTGGATTCAAACTGCTGACCTTTTGATTAGCAGCCATAGCTCTTAACCACTATGCACGAGGGTCACCGCACATATGGCAGTTGTGTGACTGGCCCCCTGCACGACCTCTTCCTCCAGCTCAGCTCTGCCCCATCCAGCCCCCGGGCCCTGCTGTGCTGGAGGAATTCCACTTGGATTCAGCTAAAATGTAAAGAGCACCTATTAGGTGCCAGACACCGGGTGAGGGCACTTTCTGCGCATGCTCTCACCCCGCACACTTACTTCCTCAGGGTCAGCTCCAGAGCCTCCTTGTCAGCCCGCACCTCTTGCAGACGACTGGTCATCTTGGCCAGAAAGCCCTCCAGGTTGCCCGCCAGGTGGGGCTCCTCCTGCCTCAGCTTCCTCCACAGCTGCCAGATTTCCGCTTGCCTGGGGTAGAGGGTAGCCAGAGGTTAGGTAAGAGGTGGGACCGGAAGGAGGGGGAACCCACTCCTTGGTCATAATTGCAGTGCTCCAAGAGACTTGGGCACCTGGGCTCCGAAAACCTACTGACACCCTGCAAGGTGAAACTCAAATGTTGCCTCCTCCAGGACTCTTTCCCAGATGTGTCCTCTCCCACCTCGAACCCAGCACTTTGTTTCTGTATGATTTAGTGATTAAATGTGGGATGGGGAGCCTTGGGGGTTTCCATTGGCCTTCTCCCTTCTCACGCATTCTGTAGCTGTGTGGCCTTCGGCAGGTCCAATGCCCTCTCTGGGCTTATTTGTCAAATGGGGAGGATGACACCTAACTGGCAAGATGGATGGAGAATGACAGACACGCCCAATGAAAGCACCAGCGTGGGGCCTGGCACCCGGCTGGTACTCGATAAATGTCGCTTTCACATGGATTTAATTAAGTCATGAAGACAGATGCCAGAGGGCTGACCCAGGCCATGCTGCCAAGTGGATAAATGGCTCCCGCCCCACGTGCCCTGCCAGCCTACACCCTAAGCCCCGCCCAGCCTGCCCCAACACATCTTGTCCCAGGGAGCCCAATGGGGTGAGTGAGCCTGGGCAAATGGGCACGGGCAAGTCCTTCACTGGCTCTAAGGGATGCCAGTGGGGTCTGGGGTGTGTGGGAGGGGCATTTTCAGGCAGTCCCCCTTTTCTGAACCTGAGGGAATCCCATAAGCCTGAGACAATTTGGAGGAAATGCCTTCCTGTCTCCAAACCTCCCCAACCCTGGGCATCGCCATGCCTGAAATCACCCCGTTGGAGAACCCCCTCTTTGGGTTAAGAAAGGCACCTTCAGGGAGCCTCCTGTTTTTCAGAATGGAAGTCCCCTTGGGAGACTGATACCCCAACTCACTCATCCTGCTGGGGAGTGATTCTATGGGACAGGACAAGAGAGGGAGAGTGTGGGAGTGGGGGGAACTTCTCGTGACACATGGTTTCATTTGATCTTGCCAGTACCAGTTGCCCATGAGTCACCTCTGACTCATGGCAACCCTATGCGTGACAGACTAGAAATGTGCTCCATAGGGTTTCCAATGGCTGATTTTTAAGAAGTAGATCACCAGGCCTTTCTTCTGAGGCACCTCTGAGTGGACTCAAACCACCAATCTTTTGGTTACCAGCAGAACACATTAACTGTTTGCTCCACCCAGAGACTCCCATTTAATCCCACAACAGCTCTTATGCTCATTCTGCAGCCGGGAAAGGAACGAGGGTAGAGAGGCCAGGCCGTTTGCCTAGGTGGCACAGCCAGCAAGTAGCCACCCCAGGATTTGCACCTTGTTCTATCCGAGGCCTCCCATCTTGCCACTCTGCCTGGGCAAGCCCCCACCCTACACACACTGCTGGCCTTACTCGGGAAGTAAGTGGTTGGCCCCCAGCTTCTCCATTAAGGCAAGGAACGCCTCCTTCTCCTCGGTGTTGGCCTCCTCCATTGCTGGGAAGCTGGCAGCTGCAGATACCCGCTTGGAGGTCAGTGGCCTCCTTCTGCGGAGCCTGTGGGTGCTCGGGCTGGAGCCAAAGATGCTCTCTGTGGGCAGAGGGGGACAGAGGAAAGCATCCCATACCTTCCACCCTGACCTGCTCTGCTCCAGCCCTTGCGGAAAGTAATCATACCTGTGTCGTCACATTTATACAGGGTCGCATTCATTCATTCTTCATATCAACCTCGGAAGTCTACTCAAGATAGACATCACGCCCACTTTACAGATGAGAATCTGAGGCTCAGAGAGGCCAGGAAGCTTGCCAGAAGTCACACAGTGGCTCCATGGTGGCCTTCATCCACTCACTCAAGGAATATTTATTGAGCATCTACTATGTGCTGGACACATAGTAGTAGTTCTAGGTGCTAGGGACAAAATTGGCCCAAATCCCTGCCCTGGTGGAGCTGACATTCTAGTGAGGGTTGAGGATCAGGATCCTTTTTTAAAAAAGAGGTAACTTTGCCAAGTGAGCTAAAGGAATAAATAAGCTAATGGCCATCGAGACACTGGGAGAGGGGCCTACTTTAGAAGGGGTGGTCAGGAGGTGTCCCTGAGGATGTTACATTGGAACTGAGGTAAGAGTAACAAGAAGGAACAAGCCATGTGGATATTGAGGGAAGCGCATTCCAGGCAGAGAGAACAATACATGCAACGGCCCTGAGGTGAGAGCCAGGCTGGCACGAGAGAGGGGCCGAGTGACCCTGAGTGAGACCAAGAGGTTGGCAAGGTCCAGTCCATGCAGGCCCTGTTGGCCCCAGAAAGTGGTTTGGATTTTGTTCCCTGGGCAATGGAGAGTCCCTGGCATGTTGGTATGATTGGATTCGGATGTGAAGATGGTCCCTTGGGGTTGTATGAAAAACAGATGTTTCCTGTCCCCTCAGTCCCAATCCCTTCTCCCCACCTGCACTCCTCCTGGGGTGTCCCCAGTCTGTAAATGCAGATCTCTGGCCTCCCTGTCTGCTGGCCCCCAAGCTTTTGAAGACTCAGCAGACCTGAGGACTCTGAGTGGCTTTGTGGGCATTGAAGGCTGAGTTGTGCTTTGCAGGCCCTCTACTGAGAACACCACAGCTCTCATTCCCTGGACTGAAGTCCTTCCCCCAGCAAGAGAATCAGTGCATGTATTGTGCCCTCTTGGCCTTGGTCTCTCTAGGTCTTGTTGGGCCTGTCTTGAGAGGTGGGTGCTGGGGTGGCCCTGCCCAGTGGAGTTCGGGGCCTGGGAAGCCCCCAAAACCAGTACCAGTTGCCATGGAGTTGATTCCGACTAATGGCGGCCCCATGTATGTCAAAGTAGAACTGTGCT
Source organism: Trichechus manatus latirostris (assembly GCF_000243295.1). Lineage (NCBI taxonomy): Eukaryota > Metazoa > Chordata > Mammalia > Sirenia > Trichechidae > Trichechus > Trichechus manatus. Next base: position 1,411,485 of record NW_004444001.1, on the reverse strand, counting down.
CTGTCGGGTTTTCAATGGCTGATTTTTCAGAATTAGATCACCAGGTCTTTCTTCTGAACACTTCTAGGTGAACTTGAACCTCCAACCTTTTGGTTAGCAGGAGAAGCCATTAGCTGTTTGTGCCACCCAAGGGACTCACCATGAGTCCAAATGACTTGAGGGCACCTGATTTTGGGAGAAGTCCCTACCTTCTAAATATCACACCCCTGCTGTTCCCTGGGGCTGGAATTCACTTAAGCAAAGTCAGGATATGACCCTTCTCAGGCAGAAACAAGGGCAATGTTTAACCTTTCACCCTAGAGAAGTCTTTTGTTGGGGAGAAAACAGGAGAGGTGTCAAAAAACAAGCCTGGAGACCTCTCTGGAGGAGAAGGGATGCTCAGGGGAGCCCCCCAGCCAATGAACAACCCTGGCTGGTAGGAACAGAAGTAAGCATATCTGCTGGGTGGGGAGTCTCAAGGCCCAGCTCTGCCTGTAACTGCCTTCCCAGCCCAGGCTCAGTTTCGTCATCTCCGCAATAATCCTTATTCTCATCAATGCCCTGAACTGCTCTCGGGGGTGTGGTAAAGATCCCTGGCTGTTTAAGGAATTACGGTTGCCTTTCCTGCCAGCCCAGCCAAGACCCAGGGTGGGTACATTTCGTGGGACGCCTAGCTATGCAGGAAGTCCCCAGAGGCCTTCCCAGGACAGACATACTGAGCCCAGAGCTGAATTCTTCAAGGGAGAGGTGTCCCTTCCGCTCCACATCAACCCAGTCGAAGATCATCTCCGGCTCCTGTTCGCTGCCCAGGAAGCTGAACTTTGCCGCCTGGAAGAAACGGTGAGTTGAGGGGACAGCTCTGGGTCACACTCAAAAAGGGGAGGTGTTTATCTTCAACCACCCCCTCCTCCCTTCTCCCCAAGTATGGAGTCTTCTGCCTAACCTAAGCCGGGGTCTACCCTTGAAGCTCCCGAGCCCCATCCAAGACAGCCCTCTCAACAGTGCCCTGAACTGGCCTCAAACCTTTCCCTTCACCCATCCAACATCAAAACGTATCTGTCTGCATCCCCTCCATTTAGGCCGCTGCTGAAGTACAGCAGCTAATACCCCCCAGAAAGCGTTCGTCAGTGTTCATAAGTTATCTGATACTTGAAAATAAGGCAAAAAGGTAGACAGTAGATCCTTTCAACATTACACAGGGACAAAGGCCACCCAAACATTTTCTAGACTATGCAAATATACTTAGTTCATCTCATTATTTACTACTGATTAAAGGTCCAGACTAAATGAAGTCCCATGTTAACATGTAGATTTTTGTCCAGGAGGGATGCAAATATTTTTTGTCTGATGGAACACATAACTCAAAAGATTTAGGTCCTGTTGGACATTAACCAGCTTTGTAAATTCTAACTCAGCAATTGGATTTTAACATTTCTTTGTTAAATTACCTATAGACACCTTAACTTTTATAATTCTCTCTGAACCACAATATCCCTCATTAATTAATGAGTTAAATAAAATCTTCAGTATGTGTTCATTTTATATTTGTCTAAGAGTCATGATTTTACCTTTTTGAAAACTATCCTTTAACGGTTTTGGAGGTTCCGTCGAGATGCCCCAGTGGACTCATGACAAAGCCAAGAAAACTATTGCAGGAGAGTGTAACTGCTGAGCTCTTTAAACCTCATACCAAAATGAAACCCTGCTGCCGTAGAGTTCATTCAGACTCATGGTGACCCTGTGTGTTACAGAGTAGAGCTGCTCCATCGGGTTTTCTTGGCTGTAATCTTTACAGAAGCAGATCGTCAGGCCTTTCTTCTGTGGCACTGCTGGGTGGGTTCAAACCACCAACCTTTAGGTTAATAGCCGAGAGCAAACCATTTGTGCCACCCAGGGATCTTCTTTAAGCACAGGCACTTCTTTTCTGGACTATTGGAGAGAATCCCAAGTATTACAGAACTTCAGCTTTGCTGGCTCTCTCTTTATCTAGGGTTTTTGTTTGTTTGATTCTTTTTATCGATTTTGTGTTTTTGTGTCTGGTTCACACTTGACCGAAAAGTTATTCCCCACTGGTGGCAGCGATGATAGGAAATTCAATTTTATGGTCTGACCATTGGTGACCTTTGTGGGAAGGAGACAGAGAACTAGTGCTTGTTGGTTGAGAGATGACAGACAATCTGGTTGGCTAATCTTATTTGTTTGTGCATTTGTGACTTCAAATCAGTTAAGAATTTCAGACCCACAGGGAAAGAGAACAGGAGCCCTGGTATCGCAGTGGTAAGCACTCGGCTGCTAACCAAAAGCTCAGCAGTTTGAACTACTGCTTCCAAAAATATTTATAGCTTTGGAAACCCTATGGGGCAGTTCTACTCTGTCCTGTAGGGCTGCTTTGAGTGGGAATTGACTTGACAGCAATGGGTTTGGTTTGGGTTTGGGAAGGAGAAGAGCTCTTTGAGATCTGGACTACTGAGTTTTTGTGTTTCTGTGTTTACTTTTGACTGGTAGCTGAAGTTGTAGAAATGAAGCCATATGTTCTCTATGTGTCTGTAATTCAGAAAGGCCTTTAACTTTTGTGAATATGAAATGGTGTTCTACATTCCATTGAATCCGTTGCCGTCAAGTTCATTCTGACTCATAGCGACCCTACAGGACAGAGTAGAACTGCCCCAAAGGGTTCCCAAGGAGCAGCTGGTGGATTTGTACTGCTAACCTTTTGGTTAGCAGCCGAGCTCTTAACCACTGTGCCACTAGGGCTCCTTTGGTTATTATAACTTACTGTGTCTCTTAAAGCAAGACTGTGTTGACTGGGTTACGGAGACAAATACGTGCTTATAGAAATCCAGTGTTTCCTAAAATCACAGTAAATAAAGAAACTGAACTTCTAATACTTTAAGTGTGCTAGGCATTTAAGAAAAATCCTTTTTACAGAAATTGCTAGTTCAGAAACCTTTTAAGGATCCAGATTCACATAACTAAGGTGAATCTTTGGACAAATTAAACTGGTTTAATAATTGTGGTTTACAAAAAAAAACTATGTTATATCTATATTAAATATAATGCAAGTATACATCTATTTTTTAATAAGATCTTGATGTATTTTTTGTAAAGAAACTAGTCAATCTGAATTTCCTACACTTCTGCTTTTGGTTTGCTGACCAATAAGCCAACAATATTCTTACATAATGTTTAAGATTATAAAATGTCCATTTGTGTTCAAGTAAATTGAGTCATTATTCTGACAAACACATTTTATATCAGCAGTAATTGTATTTTATTGTGTGCCACCTTAAATACAATTTTCAAAATCCTTTCAAAACCAAAACCCACTGCCGTCAAGTGGATTCTGACTCATAGCGACCCTATAGGACAGAGTAGAACTGCCCCATAGTGTTTCCAAGGCTGTAAATCTAAACAGAAGCAGACTGCCACATCTTTCTCCCACAGAGCAGCCATGATTGGAACCAATGACCTTTCAGTTAGCAGCTGAGCGCTTAACCACTGCACCACCAGGGCTCCTTCAAGATCTTTAGGTAACTTAAAAAAACTTAATTCGTTGTTGTTGTTAGTTGCCCGTGAGTCGGCTCTGACTCATGGTGACCCCATATGTGCAGAGTAGAACTGCACTCCACAGTGTTTTCAAAGCTGTGATCTTTTTGAAGCAGATTACCAGGCCTTTCTTCCAAGGCACCTCTGGATGGAGTTTGAACCACCAAGCTTTGTTTAATCACCTGTGCCACCCAAGGACTCCTAAACTAATATTAAATCAAGTTAATTAATAAATAATTTTTGGCTACCTGGATAATTTCTAAGAAAAAATTAATACTGAAACATTGAATGCTAAGCATAATTTTAGGTTTAGCTCCTTTTGCTTCTTACTTTTCTATGTTAGAGAGTAACTCTATCTTTGGGTTGTATTAATGAATGTGTTCATTTCTACCACTTTCAAAAGTTGTACAAGGGACATGGGTGGCTATTGAAAGTTGTATTGTGTGTATTTGTGAGCTTTGTGAGTCTGTTAAAATGCTAGTATAGACAGTCCTCAATTATTTACCCACCAGTTCTTTCTGTGAAATAATTTTTGTTGTTGTTGGGTGCCGTCGAGTCAATTCCAACTCACAGCGACCCTATGTGACAGAGTAGAACTGCCTCGTAGGGTTTTCCAGGCTGTAATCCTTACAGAAACAGACTGCCAGGTCTTTCTCCTGCAGAGCCACTGGGTGAGTTCCAACTGCCAACCTTGCAGTTAACAGCCAAGTGCTTAACCGTTGTGCCACCAGGGCTCCTGTTCTGTGAAGTAGAGATTAGTTATTCTGGCTGAATGATGTAATCACTGTGGGTACTTGAGCCTGTACCAGGAGCAATGGTGTCTGTAAGGAAATGAGATGAGTTTTTTGCTTTTCAAGGAGAAAGGCAAGTGATTTTTGCCTTAAAGTCTCTGGTTGTTCCAAAATATGAAAGGGGATAAAAGGCTAAACCTGAATGGATATAAAAAGTTGTAGAGGATTTGCAGAAAGGAAATTTTATTTGCCTTGATTTATAATACCTGAGTCTGAAAAACACGCATGAAATGTGTTAACATTTTACCAGATTTGATTCGATTTTGAGGGGTTTAGTCCTAATTTTTTTTTTAAGTGTGAAACTTTTACTGCCACATGTTATATTAATGCAAAACTATAATTTGGATTTATCTCTATTAAAATGATAAATTGGTCTTAGAACTCTTCCCAAGGAGTAAAAAGAGGTTACTATTTATCTTCTATGTAAGCTGTCTGGATTGCAGAGATTCTATGTCTCACCAGAATAATTTTCTCTGCTTTATGTTGACTTTATCACATCCTTAATTTTTATCTTAAGTGAAAAGCAAAGGCACCTCCCTTATGAAAGAGTTAAGTAAGTATCCTTGACATTTCATTGTAAAAATCTTTATAACTATAAAATGTTTATTTTAAAATATTTAATTTCATCGTCACTTCGGTTAGATAACCAAGCACTATTTCTCAGGCTCCCATGATCCTATCTTAATTTTACACCCAAATCTTCTCTGACAGCTCTTTTGATTTTGCCTTCCCACAATTAGATCTTTTTTTTAAATAATATTTTATTGTGTTTTTGTTTTACTTTTTGTTTCCTAACTGTGCCTCTAAACCCTAACCCCTTGCCGTAGAGTCAATTACAACTCCTAGCAACCCTAAGGACAGAGTAGAACTGCCCCATAGAGTTTCCAAGGCTGTAATCTTTATGAAAGCTGACTGCCACATCTTTCTCCCGAGGAGTGGCTGGTGGGTTTGAACTGCCGACCTTTCAGTTAGAAGCCTAAGATCAGATCTTTAATTAAAAAATAATAATAAAATAAAAATTCCAGGATATCTGTCTCTGTATTTATTAAATAGCTTACTATTATTATAAGAATTGTCCAATGAGTGGAGATGCTCAGCCTTTCCGAGGCTATTTATCTAGGTAAATTGCTATTAACATAAATATTTCAGCAATTGCATGCTTTATGGGAAGGCCCTGGAGATTTCTCAATGCCTTTACTATCCATAGTATGTTCTTATCTTCAGGGGAAACACTGATCAAATGCAAATGAAATAGTTATGTACCGTATCCCAATAGAGAATTTTTCTCTCCTCCATTCTGATATTATTCACTACTGTAATAAATAGCCACAGCCTTTCAGCCTCATTATTAAACAGGTTTGTGCTTCCCTATACTCATCTGAAAGGAGCCCTGGTGGCACAATGGTTAAGTGCTCAGTGCCTAAAGGTTGGCGGTTCGAACTCACCCATCAGCTCTGCAGAAGAAGGATCTGGCGATCTGCTTCTGTAATGATCACAGCCTAGGAGACCCTATGGGGCAGTTCTGCTCTGTCACATGGGGTCACTATGAGTTGGACTCGACGGCACCCGACAGCAACATGCTCTCTTATAAGCTGCAGGTCAGAGTTTGTGTCTTCAACAAAAAAGGACAAACTCAAATCCTGGCGAGAAAGGACTGTCCCCTGTTAAGGTCAAGTCAATTCCAGCTCATAGTGACCCTATAGGACAGACTAGAACTGCCCCACAGAGTTTCCAAGGAGCACCTGGTGGATTCAAACTGCTGACCTTTTGGTTAGCAGCCATAGCTTTTAACTGCTATGCCGCCAGGGTTTCCAGGACTGTCCCAGGTTCCCTGAATTATTGATGCTTCACTTGGGTACAGACGTCTAAGCTGACATAGCTTAGATGCCTCCAGACTGAGTTAGTGGACGGAGTCAGGATTTCCAGGAGTCTTTGAGTCCAAGAGCAGACAGCTTGCCCAAGATCCAGTGGAACAAGAACTAATTACATGGGACTGAATGAACAGCTGAGGGAACTCTAATTGTGGTTATTTGTTTGGAATGTGGTCGGTATTATTTTTACTGTCCTATTTTTATGGATCTATGAGGAAGTCCTTTCTCTGTCTTCCTGAGCTGTCCCTAACCCTCAGCTTATGCTTTTGCTTAAAGTGGCTTATACTTTTGTAAACTGAAATTAAACATTTTAAATGGTATTGGAATCTCACTGACCCCCCCTCACACTTCAGAAACTAATACTTTTACAAGTCTCCTTATTTTCCATGGCAATAAATTATCTGCACAGATTCAATATGAACCTGTCCACCTTTTTACTGGGATATAACTGGATAAATCAATTGTGCCACTAAGGCCCTACTTGGAGTCTCATGTTGGAAAATGATTCTCATTTAATCAAGCGTGCCGAGCCCACTATAAGGGAACACGTGGAGCCAATGCCTGCAAGTCCTCCTAGGAAGCTAGCCTAGAACAAGGTGATAAGTTTACTTCCTAGCAGGAGAGAGACATTAGAAAAATTGGGGATTTTAAGAAGAGAGGAAGTCACTCGAATTTATCGATATTGCAGGGGAAATCTGGTGGAGAGAGCATCTTGGGCTTGGTATCCAACCCTTAGGATAAAAGTAGGATGACCGACTTGTCCCAGTTTGCCCAGAACTTTCCTGGCATTAGCACTAAAAGTCCTACATTCCATAAACTCCTTCAGTCCTGGGCAAACAGGGATGGCTGTTCACTCTAGATAGAAGAGCAAATAACAGAGGTTTTAAAAGTCCAACCTAATTTTGTGCTTCAAAGGCCATTATCAAGAAAGTAAAAAGACAATCTACAGAATGGGAGAAAATATTTGCAAATCATATATCTGATAAGGGTTTAATTTCCAGAAAATATAAAGAACTCCTACAAATCCACGACAAAAAAGACAAACAACCTAATTTTAAAATGGGCAAAGGACTTGAATAGACATTTCTCCAAACAAGATATACGAGTGGTCGATAAGCACATGAAAAGATGCTCAACATCATTAGCCATTAAGGAAACACAAATTAAAACTACAATGAGATGCCACTTCATACCTATGAGGATAGCTGTAAAAAAATAGAAAATAGTAAGTGTTGGCAAGGAGAAACTGGGACCTTTGTCCATTGCGGGTGGGAATGTAAAATGGCGCAACCACTGTGGAAAACTGTTTGGGGATTCCTCAAAATGTTAAACATAAAATTACCACGTGATCCAGCAATTCCACTCCTAAGTATATACCCCAAAAAAAATGGAAAATAAGGACTAAAACAGATACGTGTACATCAATATTCATACCAGCATTAGTCACAAAACCAAAAGGTGGAAACAACCCAAGTGTCCATCAACAGATGAATGGGTAAACAAAATGTGGTATATCCATATAATGGAATATTATTTAACCATTAAAAAAAGAATGAAGTTTTGATACATGCTACAACATAGATGAACCTGGAAAACATTATGCTAAGTGAAAGAAGCCAGATACAAAAGTACAAATATTTTATGATTCCACTTATATAAAATATCTAGAATAGGCAAATTGATAGAGACAGAAAATAGATTAGAAGTTACCAGAGCTGGGGGAGTGAGGGAGATGGGCAGTTACTGCTTACATGGATGTAGAGTTTCTGTTTGGGGTGATGATAAAGTTTCGGAAATAGTGGTGATGGCCATGCAGCATTGCGATTGTAATTAATGCTACTGAATCCTACACTTAAAAACAGTTAAAATGGCAATTTTACTTTAGACATATATTACCAAAATTTTTTAAGATGATGTTAAAAGACAAACTGCAACCTAAAATTCCACATGAAAACTGCTGGATAGGAGCTGAAATGACTCACCATTGTAGAAGTCTAGATTTGCCGAGCAAACTCAAGGAGGCCCATAGGTTTAATTTATAGCCTTACTGCGCGTATAGAAGTAACCAAGCCAAACCAAATGAGACGAGCCTTTTTTTTAAAATCAAGAATAAATTT
>NW_004444001.1:1384624-1402405 GCF_000243295.1 Trichechus manatus latirostris | reverse complement strand
TATGTATGTGTATGTATATATATATGTAAAGTAGAGGGTCAGTGAAAAAGAGGAAGACCCTCAAAGAGATGGAGTGACACAGTGGCTGCAACAATGGGCTCAAGCATAGCGACAATTGTGAGGATGGTGCAGGACCCAGCGGTGTTTCGTTCTGTTGTGCCTGAGGTCACTATGAGTCAGAACCGACTTGATGTCACCTAACAACAACAAAATGTGTATGTAACGATTTGTTTGCCTTTTCAACACTTTTCACATGTACATTTCGGTGACGTTAGGTATGTTTATCATGTTGTTCAACCATCACCATTATCCATTTCCAAATTTTCCCATCACCCTTAACAGAAGCTCAGTATCCCCTAAGCAGTGAGTCCCCCATTCCTCCTCCCTTCCGCCCACCCCTGGTAACCAGTCATAAACTTTGGTCTCTATGTACAGTGAAACCTGTAAGAGCCGGAACACCACGTGACTGCCTTGTTTTTCTGGGTCTCGCAAGTTTTCCGCCTTTGACAGGGTGCCGTTTTACCACTTTCCTATCACTGGTTTTAGTGGAAAATGTTTGAGTTTTCCTTCTCTGACAGGTTTCTGCCTTACATGGGTTCTGGCTTTCACAGGTTTTACTGTCCCAGGCATTAGCCATTTTAAAAATGTATTTCGGCAATCTCAACACTTCTTTGTCAAATTGCCTATAAATATCATAGCTTTTCAAATGCCCTTTGAACCAGTCATGACATCTTACTGGTCCCATCATTCAATTAATTAATAAACTAGTTAACACCACACATTTACTTGAAAGTCATTATTTTACCTTTTTGAAAAGTATATTTTAACATCAGCCATTAGCACTTTGCTGTGGATTTAAACGATGGGGCCCTGATGGATGGACTGTGGGAAGGGTCAGTTTTGATGGTGGGAAGGACAAAGTCTGGAGCCTGGAGCAGCATCAGGAGGAGGCAGTAGGCCCAAGAGACCTCAGCAGCCCACAGAGGCCTTTTTACAGAGAATGAGGAGGGATGAAGGAAAGAAAAATTGATTTTGGTGTTTCAGTGAAGTGGATAGTCACCGACTTGGTTTGATTTCCAGGTCTCTGACTGCTCCCCTAGATAAACTTATTTGCTCAATGGGCTTAAAATTTACTATTATCAAGTTACTTCTTTGATTTAAAGACCTTTCTGTTGTTAAAATGCAAATGCTTCTGGAAGTGAGTAACACAAAAAGGCTTATCAGTCATTTACACGTTAGTATAAACAAGTTGTTGACCTTTCCTGAGAGCAGGTTTTAGACAAGAGAAAGGGGAGAGGGCAGGTAATCCTGTCTTCCTGGGATAGGGAGTCTCAGAAAGTTGCATAAAGGGGATGCAGGGTTGAGATGGGGCCTTGGGCTCACCGCCATGTCTTCACGGGTAACAAAGCCCCTCTGCTTGGCACCGCAGTCCTGGAAGAAGTCCTGTAGTTCTACAGCTGCTTGGAAGGACCAGGATTCTGGCTCTGGGGCCACAGCAGCATCCTGGCCATCAGCTGGCTCTCGTGTCTGCCACCGGCGGCTGGAGCCCAGCTTCCGGGCCTTCCGGGGCACTCTCTGTCCACTCTCCATGGTGCTTTGGCCCTGGGGATAGAGGAGAGGTGAGGGGGCAGTGGGCCACTGAACAAAGTCACTCTCTGCTTAAAACCCTCCATAGCTCCCCATAATCCCTGGAAGAAAATCCACCCTTGTCAATGATCTTCCTGATCATCCCCCTCTGGCCTCTGACCTCATCTCCCAGCCCACCACACTGGCCTCCAGCCCACCCTGCTCAGGGCCTTTGTCCTTTCTGTTCTTTCTGCCTGAAATGCTCTTCCCGGAGCTATCCACATGACTCATACCCTTGCCTCCTTCAGGTCGCTGCTCAAACGCTCGAAGCCTTCTCTGATCATTAAATAAGATAGCCCCCCAGCAGGAGATGTTCTATTTCTCTCCTGGGGTGTGGTTACAAAGGGTAGTCCAGGATCTCCCTGTGTGAAGGGCCAGAAACAGGTTCCTGAGAGCTCTCTCCTGTGGCCCCCCTCAATGCACTTTCTTAGTTGCTGCTGCATCAAAACAAGGGATTCTGGGCTTCCTAGAAGGGATCCCTTCACCATCGCCTCCTCCCTCTCTCAGCCCTCGCAGCCCTCGCCTCTCCTCCAATGTTTTTTCTCCTCAACACCGTTTCTCCACTCCTTCAACACATGTACCAGGGGATCAGTAGCTCCTTCATAGGGCTACTAAGACCCTGAACCAGGTGGCGCCTGCCTCATGCCACACCCCCCAACACCCTTGAGGTCAACCACAACCCTACTGAACTACTTGTGGCTCAGAATGCCAAGTTCCCTCCCGCACTTTGCCCCCAATCTCCCCCAGTGCTCACACTTCCTTGCCTAGTTAATACCTCTTGGCCTAACCTTAGAGGCTGCCTCCTCCCAGAAGCCTCCCGAAAACCACTCCCACACTTCAAGCTGGGTTCAGTGCCCCCTTGTCTGTGGCCTTATGATATCTTGGGCTCCCCCTGTGGATGTCACGGTGCACCTTGGTCCCCATTGTGCCGTAGTTCCTTAGCACATAGTAGGCACTCAAGGAAGAGTTGTCAAATTCATTAATCAGGGTCCCTTCATCTGTTGCTGAAGGTCTTAGGTCAGTAAGTCAATCAATAAAGATGTCAATGCATAAGGATTGGTCCAGGTAAGGCCCCAGGGCAGGGAAAAGGCAGGTAGCGTCTGGAAGAGGGCAAGAAATTCAGTACATATACAACTGTATAGGATGGGGTGTGGGATGGCGTTGGTGTTCTGATGGTCAGAGCAGGCTTCCCTGGGCAGGCAGTCTTGAGCCGAGCTCTAAAGGAGATGAGGAACCGAGGCAGCAGAGAGCAAGGCTTGTGGCCAGGAGAGGGAGGAAACTTTCCTCTCTGGGCTCTGTTGGGCCAAGGGCCACAGACGAGCAGAGCAGAGGGGTCAGAGGGCTCTGCTTTAGGAGTGACAGGCTCATTCCAGGGGGGATGGAGTCACTGGTCCAGCCTTGCCTTGAGTAAGTTCCCGCCTGCAGGTTGCACAGGACTTGGATGAAGCAATTCCTTCGCCCTGGGGAGGCCCAGAACTTCAAAGTGAAGTAGAGTGTCCCTCTGTGTGTTGTGTTTTATCTATCTGTTTCTGTGAGTCTGTCTTTGTCTCTCTGTCTCTCTCTGTTTTGGGACTTTAAAATTTGATTCAGATGCAGTTTTAAGATCATGGCTGTTAAGCTACAGTGGTTTGCTGGAGCCAGATCTTAGGGGCTCGCGAGAGCCAATTGTGCGCATCTCTTGCGAATTCAGTGGTTTGAAATCAGCCATGGTGGGAGTATTTACACCATGGGAATTGGCAAATGCTGCACATCAGGCTTTTGCCTACTTGAGAACTGGTTGTTAAACACTTACTAGCACATCTCTCGGAGAAGCCCTCCTGCACAAACCCTTCTCAAGATCTATCACACACCAAGCAACAAGCACTTAAAGTGAATTAGGAAAAGGTACCCCTTCCCTCTGGCAGACAGTGTCCAGTGCCAGGGAGCATAGTTTGGCAAGTGAAATGTGGACGGGATCCCAGTCCCCACTCACCCTTCAGCAGGGCACCTTTGTGCAGGACACCACCTACATACCCAAGCAGAGAACCTGGCCCTGCAGGTACAGGTGTGACTAACTCCTGGTTTCCCCTGGAAGCACTCACAGCCTTATTCAGAAGACAAAAATAATTACAGCGCAGCTTGGAAGGGGCAGCAGACCTGTGTGCCAAGCGCTGAAAACACTGAAAAAGCAGCAGCTCACCTGCCTAGGCCTGCCAGGGAGGGCTTCCTGGGGAGGGTGATAAAACTCAGCAGTGAGCTCCAGGGGGGAAGGGTCATATTTAACCCTGGATCCCCTTATGGTGCCTAGCTGTTTTCTGGGCGTGTTTAGGGCACTCAAATACTTTCTAATTCCCCCACCGACACACTGCCGCCTAGAATGTGGGATGTTCTTCTAGATAACTGAATGGACTCTTAAAAAATATCAATGTCATAAAAGAAAATGGCCAGTGGGGCTGGGCTTGGGGGCTGAGGCCTTGTGGCTTATAAGCAAAGGAAGAATCACTAAGAGTCAGTGCCGGAAGAGGGTCAGCCCCAACCTTTTGACTTATAGGGGTAGAAACTGAGGTCTAAAAGAGGAAACAGCTTCTAGTCATAGTCCTCTGGAGTCAGACAGGCCTCTGCCTCTCCCAGCTCTGCTGCTTGCTAGCTGTGGGTCCTTGGGTAAGTCACTTAACTCCTCTGTGCTCAGTTTCCTCACTGGAACAGGGGACTAATACCTACCACACAGAGTTGCCGTGAGGATTAAACGAGATCATTAAAATTAAAACACCACCTCCCACTACCCAGTACAGCCTACTCCCCTTTCCGTCTTTATTCTTTCTTAGCACTTGTCACCATCCCAGGGTAGAATATTTCACTCATTGATTTTGTAAATTTCTCATCTCCTGCTGCTGAAATATAAGCCTTATGTGAGTAAGGAGATTCCTGTTCTGTTAACTGCTGTATCCCAAATGCCTAGAAGACTGCCTGGCATACAGTAGGTGCTCAACAAATATTTGTTGAATGTGTAATGCATGTAAAGTACTAGTGACCATGCCTGGCATACAGTGACTGCTGGGTAAAGGTAGCAATGGCAATGGTGGTGATGACATTGATAAGGGTGCAATGCCACGTGAGTCTCATAATAACTGAGTATTGTACAGGTACAATTTATCCCCACTCAACAGATGAGGAAACTGAAGGAAGCTCAGAGAGGCAGAGTGTGACCTGCCCGAGCCATGACATCAGTAGCAAAACTGACACTAGATCCTGCCCTCCCCGTTTGTCATGGAATAGACTTTCCCCAGTGGACTTCTCAGTGGGCAGAAGGCCCTTTGTGGATCACTGACATCCAGCTGAGCAGCTGTGGGTGGGGCAAGAAATTTGGAGCAGGGCAGAAGTGGGCAGGCCCTGCTCAGTGTGGTGAAACCCAGGCATGGTCTCTAAGAGCAGTTTCATGCATACTTCCGGCAATGGAGGTAACCCACATGAAGCAGCAAGATAAGATTCCCAGTACGGAAGCCTCCAGAACCCAAGCTCTGGGGGAAGCGTCCACTATGATGTGGGCACCATGCTGCTGAGTCTGTCAGCCTCCCATAAGTGAGGGGACTTAGAATCCTGAAATAAATTTCCTGTGGCCTCATCCAGGACATGTGGCACTCTTTTTTTTCTTTTTAATGTTATTTTATTGTTTTGTTGAGAATATACACAGCAAAACATACACCAATTCAACAATTTCTACGTGTACAATTTGGTGACATTGATTACATTCTTTGAGTTGTGCAACCATTCTCACCCTCCTTTTCTGAGTTGCTTCTCCCCCACTAACATAAATTTATTATCCCCTAAGTTTCCTATCTAATTTTTCAAGTTGCTGTTGTCAATTTGATCCCATATAGATAGTTCTTAAAAGACCATCACGCTCAAGGCAGACATTTTTTACTAGTAAGCTAAACTATCGTTTGGTTTTAAGAAGACTTCAGGGGATATTTTTGTTTTAAGGTTTAAAGATTATCTCAGGGCAATAGTTTCAGGGCTTCATCCAACCTTCACGGCTCCAGGAAGTCTGAGTCAACATGGGGCACTCTTAGTATCTCTTTAGGGAAGTTCCTAGCAGAGCAGCACCTCCACAGCCCCTTCCCAGCAGTCCCCTGGCATTTTATAAGAACACAGCACCTTCTAGACACCTCACCCAGCCCCACTCGCCACCTCCGGTACAAGCCCTCTCAGTCAGTCAATCCTTCTCTCCCAGGAGGGTCCTTCGGCAGCCTCCTGCTTGTCTATCAGAAGGTCTGGGGCAGAAAGGCCTGGAGCCTCACCCAGTCAGCAAGTGCACTACAGCCAGCACTGCCTCAAAGTCAGTTGGAACACCTGTCATTGTCAGTCAGGACAGTATACACCCCTGCTTCCTCATGTTCAGATCAGTCACAGCACCCCTCATGGCCTTACAGCATACCATAAAAATAATCTTTGCCCCTTTCATGGCCAGGCATGGCCACTCAGAGACCGTGGAGACACCCTTCAGTCAGTCAGCGCACGCACACACACACTCTCTCCCCCTCTCTCCTCAGTCAGCTCCCACTCAGTCAGTCATCACCCTCACACAGTCTGCTGAAATGGACTCCCACTCCCTCACGGTCAGCACACCCCTGGGACAGTCTGCTCTCTCCCAGTCACAGCACCCCACTCAGACATTCCACATGTAGTCACTGCCCACTCAAAGTCACTCAGAACACCCTTCATTCAGCCAGCAAGAGTACCCACTCTGTCAGCATCCCCTCTCCTCTGCCACATTCCCCTCAGTCGTTAATTGCTACCTCATGCCCTTAACAGTTGGAAATCCCCTCATGGCCAGGAATATGCATACACACAGCCCCTCAGCATGCTGCCTCTTCCCACATTCCTTGCCCAAGAAATCACACAAAATTTGAAGTCAAACTTGAAAGCAAATGAATCCCACTCCCAGGCATCTACAGGAATCAGCTCGCCACTGTGGGATTAGGTTAAAGGAGCATGTGCCACAGGCCTACCCCAAGAGAGTGGAGATCCATAAAAGGGGGATGAGATGAGATGGAGGGCAGCAGTGGAATTATGGCATCTGCAGGTGTCTGAGGGCCTCCCCCAACTTCTTCACTCTCTCACCCACGGGGCTAGGAACTGAGTCTGCTCTTCACTTCATTTACTTCAACACTATGAAAAATAGCAGTGTTCCCAGAACCCAAATTGTTGAAACCGGATGGGCCTGAGAGACCACCTAGTACCCTATTCTAGTCTACCCTCCGCATTCTCCCACTTTACTGATAGAGAAACCAAGGGCTCTGAGGAGACACTTGACTTGTTCAAAGTCACACAGCCATTTAAGGATAGGTCATCTATCCCAGTCCCCTGCCCCAATGCCCTCCATTAGGCCATGCAGAGGGCTCCAAATTCATGAGGAAAGAGGGCTCGGCCCTTTGTACTCTCATCGCAGGAGCTAGATGGGGACTGCTGCTCCCTCCCCATCCCTACCCCTCCAGAGAAAAGAAGCATTGCAACTTTGGGGTGACTCCCACCTGTCAAAGTCTCCTGGTCCTGTGCATAGCCTCGTGCCTCCTGGACCTGGTGCTCCCATGAGCCTTCGAGCTCTGGAACTGTTAACAGTCTTGTCTCTTGCTTAATCACCCTTTCCGGTCCCCAGCAAGCCAATCTCCTTGGTTAATCTATAGGACTTCCTGTTGAAGAGACCACAATCTTTCCTGGCTCCTCCAAGGCACCCTTGGCCCTAAAATCTTGGAACTGGAGAATGTTGGAGCTTGGAGGGAGGTCCTTCTAAACAGAGGCTCCAAAGGGTGAGGTGGGCTGCTCAAGGGCACCCTTATTGGAAAACCAGAATTTGGACCCAGGCTTCTGGTTGCCAGGGTGATGGCACACTTTGTCCCAGCCAGAGTATTGATGGGCACAGCTGTGAGCAAAGCTGGAATATCCTGGGTTAACTGCACATCTGTCATACCTCAGGTCCTCACTCTCAGGCAGTGTCTTAAAATACCAGGAGAAGCTTACATCTAAATCATCTTTTGAAGAAAGTATCTTATCTGGTGGAGTCCCTGGATGATGCAAACGGTAAATGTGCTCAGCTGCTAAACAAAAGGTTGGAGGTTCAAGTCCACCTAGAAATATCTCAGAAGAAAGGCCTGGTGATCTACTTCTGAAAAATTAGCCATTGAAAACCCTGTGGTGCACAGTTCTACCATGAGTCAGAATCAACTCAATGGCAACTGATACAGGTATCTTACCTGATACCAAAATACATCGTAAAGCTACAACAGTAGAAACAGCCTGGTGCTGGAGCATGAATAAGGAGATAAATCAGTGGAACAGAATAAAGAATCCAAGGATAGACTCAAGTATGTATGGGAATTTAGGATATGCTAAAAGTGCAAATCAGTGGGGAAAAGTTTTTTTTGGTTGTTTTTTTTCAATAAGCTGTGCTGGGAGAATGGGCTAGATATCTGTAAAAAACAAAGTTGGAGATCTACCTCTAAAAAAATTCAAAGTGATTTAAGGATTTAAAAATCATAAAATTATATGATGTTTGGGATTTTCTTCAAAATAATCAAGGGGTGGGGAATGAGTAGGGCATAGATGAAAAAGACTGGCCTTATTCTGATCACTGGTGAAGCTGATGAAGACTTTGCAGGCTTGATATAGTCTTCTTTCTGCTTTTGTGTATGTTTGAACATTTCCGTAATAAAAGTTTTAAAAATGAATTAAAATATCATAAGAAATCAAGGGATAATTCCAAAATAATCTTGAAATGAGTAAGACCTTCTCATGTATATCACAAGGCCTTAGAAGCCATATAAGAAAAAGATCAAGGTGTTTGACTATATAGAAATAAAAATTAAAAAAAAAAAAGACTGAGTGTGTATATTTTCACCAAAAAAAAAAGGTCGAGAAGGGAGAGGGTTGACATGTCGTGGGGTTGTTAACCAATGTCATAAAACAATATGTGTACTACTGTTTCATGAGAAACTATTTGTTCTGTAAACCTTCACCTGAAGTACAGTAAAAATAAATAAATAAATAAAGACTGAATGGCAAAAAAAAAAGGCAAACTGTGAAAAAATATTCACATATCACAGGGGAATAAGCTAATTTCCTCTGTATATGAAGAGATCCTACAGATCAATAAGAAAGCAATAATGCAATAGAGAAATTGGCGCCGTATGTAAGTAGACAAATCATGGAAAAAGAAATACACATGGTTTTTAGACACAGAAAAAATGTTTATCTTCGCTCATAATAAGAGAAATAGAAATAAAACTACAATGAGATATTTTCAACTATGCAATTGGTAAAACATAATAATAAATAAATAACACACCGTGTTACAAAGGAGTAGGCAAACAAACACTTTCACACATTGTTGCTAAGAATACAAACTGGTACACCTTTTATGAACAGAAATGTGGTAATCCCTATCAATACTTAAAACACAAAATGCTTTTGACTCAGTAATTTCACTTTTAGCCGTTCGTCCTACAAATGACGTACAAAATGATACTATAAAAGGATATTCATTATAACATTGTCTGTAGTAGGGAAAGGATTGGAAACAGCCCAAACTTCCATCAATAGAGAACTGGTTAAATTAACTCTGATACATCCATACAAGACACGCTATGTAGCTATAAAGAAAATGAGAAAGACTAAGTGTAGTGATATAGAATGATCTTCAAGATACATTACTGAATGGAAAAAGTAAAATGTGGAACTGTGACTATAGTGGGTTTGTTTGTCTTGTTTTGTATTTTATTATAGTAAATATATAGATAACAAAACATTTGCCATTTCAAGTAGAGTGTGTTTCATATGAAGAAAAAAAATGTGTTATATTTATGCAATATATATGCACACACGGAGCCCTAGTGGCACAGTGGTTAAGAGCTCAGGTGCAAACCAATAAGTCAGCAGTTCAAATCTCTAGCTGCTCCTTGGAAATCCTGTGGGGCAGTTCTACTCTGTCCTACAGGGTCACTATGAGTCTGAACCAACTCGACGGCACCTAACAACAACACGCACGCATATTCCTATACGCTTGTAAATGCCTAGAATATTTTTGAAAGAATATACAAGAAACTGATAGCAGTTGGGCTGGAGAGAGGAAGAGATGCGATGGAGAAGGAGGGAGATTTATGTTTCACTGTTTACTTTTTACATGTGTTACACTTTGTACCATCTCTGTATATTACAGCTTCAAAAATAAATTTAAGAATAATTTGTACATATACAAAGAGAGAGAATGATAAAGCAAATGTGATAAGACATTAACATTTGAGGACTGTTGATGAATTATTTGACTATTTTTCCGGCTTTTCTGTATGTCCAAAATTATTTCAAAACAAAAAGTTTTAAAATTTAATACATTTAAGTTCTAAATTAATAAGTTTAATTTTTTAAATAGTTAAATGTTCTCACATCCAATTATCCCTTTCACCTCCTTTTTACAGCTGAGGAAATTGATGCTCAGAGTTTCTAGGACTCTGTTGAACTAAATAAGTCATTCATTTATTTATTCAACAAATATTTACTGAGCAAATATTTTGCACTATGTGTCAGACACTGTACTAAGCACCAAGGATACAAAAGTGTGGGGAAAAAAAAATCTATAATATAATGTCCAGTAGTGATAAGTGCTATGAAGAAGAGGAAAGCAAGGTGAGGGAATAAAGTGGTGGGGGGTTATTTAAAGGGGGTGGTGAGGTGAGGCCTCTCTGATGAGGTGATATTGAAGCAAAGACGGGAATAAAGTGAAGAAGAAGATCTGGAAATAGGGTGTTCGGGCTGAGGGAACGGTGAGTGCAAAGGCCCTGGGGCAGGAACATGCTTTGTGTATGTGAGGAACGCCCAGCGGACCAGTGTGTGGCTAGGGCCGGAAGTGGAGGGAAGAGTGGAGGTGATGAGTCAGAGGGAGCAGGCAGTAGGACCTGCAGGCCATGTAAGGACCTGGGTTTCTAATTGTAGATGAGATGGAAGCCGTTTGAAGGGTGACATGATCTGACTTAGGTTTTAAAAGGATCTGTCTGGCTGCTCTCATTCTGGAAGATAAACAGTACTAGGGCAAGGGCAGAAGCAGGGAGACCAGTGCGGAGGCTGTTGCAATAATCCAGGAAAGATGTGATGGCTTGGACTAGAAGGCAGCGATGGAGGCGAGGATGAGAGGTGACTGGACCCTGGACGTATCCTGAAAGTAGGGCCAACAGAGTTCGCAGCTGGATTTAGGCAAATACAACAAATTCAGGACTTTCTTCCCTCCTGTGAGGGGCTGTCTGCACTTCTCTAAGAGGAGAGTGATTTGGATTATCAAGACCCAGTTCCCAGGATCTGAAGACAGCCTCAGTTCATCACCTCCTTCCACCAGCCCACCTCCCAATCATGTAAACAAAAGGGGCACAAAGACGGCAGGGGTCATCCAGCCCTGTCTGCTGAAGTCTAAATTCTGTGGAGCCCTGTAGGTGTATGCAGGTAGGACTCACCCTGGCCTTGCCCTATAACCAGCACCGCAGCCCCAGGTGGAGAAAACTGTCCATGAGCAGACTGGCAGGAGAACATACCAGGAGCTCGAAAAAAGTTATATTCAGGCCTTTTGGGAATCAGTGGAGGTAATTTTAAAACACTGAGTGTCACCGAGCTCAGAAACTGAGTTTTATAACAACAGAAGAAGGATCAAAGCAGTGAGACCGCCGCTGTATGAATGGGAACGTTTTTACGCTCACTACTTTTCATTCCCTGAAGAGGCTTGAATTCACTTCACAGTCTAGTAAATTCGGAAGCAAGATACTCTCTGTTCCGGGGTGCAGTGGCGAGAACTGGGGCTCAAGGAGGGAGATCTGGGTCTCTGCATCAGGCTGGCAGCTCCAGAATATCTCTAGGAGTTTAGCTGGGCAATCCCATAGGAAACCATGGCCATGGGTTGCTTTGCAGTTGTATTTGTATAGTGCTTTAGGGAAGATAGAGAAAACATCAGTTACATCAAAGACTGAGATGGTCCCAGATGGAGACAGGGCTTCACCAGCCTCTTCTTCATGTTGTCACCGTGGCAGGGACCTGGGCGAGGCACTTCTCCTTTCTGGTTTTATCAAGCAGGCAGTATGGCCTGGAATCATCCGCGTAGATATCTTGGCTCTCCATCACTTCCTAGGGTGTGATCTCAGACAAGGGGACTTAAGCACTCTGGAGCCTCAGTTTCCTCATCTGTAAAATGGAGCTGATAATAGTGTCTACTTCGTAGGTTTGTTGTGAGGATTAAATGATGTAATCCATGTAAAGCATCTGGAATGATGTTAGGCAGATTGTAATCAATGTTAGCTGCTGCTGTTTTTGTGCTTATTAGAAGACTGAGTTAGAGAACCTCCAAGGGCACACCTAGTATCTGATCTACTGACTTGAGGCCCCTCATAACATCCCCTCAGATCATAAAATCCACTTTATGGTGAAGGCGAGGCAACAGTGGGCACAGCACCACAGGATCCACTAGTTCTACCACGTACCACATCCCCAGAAGTTGCCAGCCCTATAGGGTACTGTAACCACCTCTTGGGCTCAACTAAATGCCAACTTGGGGGTGATATCCTGCAGGGTTGGGGCACTGTGCTGAGAATGTGGAATATATATTGAACTAATGGCCATGCAGAGTGCCATGACCCCAATAACTGGAATCACAGGTCTAGGGACCAAGGGCTAGAAGTAGGAATGGGCTCTCCAATCACTTCCAATGGCCCTGTTGGGGATTTTGTGCTCCCTTTCCCCATTCTCTAGACTCTGGGGCATTGAGTCTTGGTCCCCAGGGAGGGACTGCTTTCCCCAAAGGATACTGTAACAGTCCTGTTGAACCTAAAGCTGCAACCACTGCCTGATCGTTTGGAGTTCCTCATGCCAGAAGACTAGCAGGCAAAGGAGTCACGGATAATTGACTTTGATTATCATGAGGAGCTGGCATTGATGCTGCATAATTGGAGCAGGAAGACTATACCTACAACTTGGGGATTCACTAGGGTGCCTTTTGGTGCTTCTATGTCCAGTGATAATGGAGAATGAAAATTGCAGCAACTACGGCCTCATTCAATGAACTGTAGCCATCACCTGTCAGTTTGATGTAATGTAGTGGCTTGCATATTGCTGTGATGCTGGAAGCTATGCCACCGGTATTTCAAATACCAGCAGGGTCACCTGTGGTGGACAGATTTCAGCAGAGCTTCCAGACTAAGACAGACTAGGAAGAAAGACATAGTGATCTAATTCTGAAAATTAACCAACGAAAACCTTATGGATCACAGCAGAAAATTGTATTATACAGTGCTGGAACATAAGCCCCCTAGGTTGGAAGGCACTTCACAATACCCACTGCAATGGACTCAAACATACCAATGATCATGAGGATGGCACAGGACCAGGCAATGTTTTGTTCTGTTGTACATATAGTCTCCGTGTGTCAGAGCCAATTTGGCAGCATTTAACAACAGCATTGCCTGCAAAGATAACCAGGAGCTCCGACTTATCAGAAATGAAGATCTGGATTACTCCACTGAGCACACAACCCAGATCAGCAAACATAACAGCAAGGGTGGGGGCAAGGATGGAGTACCCAATAAGCAAGGTACACATGGGCTTACTTGTGCTTACTTACTAATCTGTAGTGAACAATTTCAAATGTCTTAGGCTGGGTTCTCTAGAGAAACTAAACCAGTAAAGTATATATACATGTATGTATATATAGACCAAAAACCAAACCCGTTGCTATCGAGTTGATTCTGACTCATAGCAACCCTACAGGACAGAGTAGAACTGCCCCATAGTGTTTCCAAGGAGCAGCTGGTGGATTTGAACTGCCCCTAGGAGGGGAACTGTTGAACGGGTAGTGGAGGAGGGAGAAGATAAATATCAATTATGGCCTCAGAACCAGTTTTATAGCTCTAATTTGTTCCACTAACCTTCCATTTTAAGTCATTTTAGAGATTGTTGCCAATCACCATTTTGAAACATCAGTAACACAGTAAACTCAGGATGGGGAATGAGCAGATCAGAATAACGCAAAGTGCTTCGGATTCCCCACCTTCTGCTCCCTGGGTCCAACCTTGAGTTTGCCTGCATCTGCAACAGAGCGTTCCTGGGATGCTGAAAGCTCCCTCTCTCAAGCTCCTGCTTCCTCTACTTTTCTGTCACTGTGAGAGCTTGCTCCACCCTGTGTGCCAAACATTTAAGGCTTCCAGGGGAAACCCTCACACAATGAAGGTGAAGAGTCGAAGGATAAAATATCCCAGTGTCCTGTCCCTTGGAGGAGTATTTCTGAGGGACATTCCACACAGTTCCTTATACGGTCCCCACAGGAGTGAGGTCAATTGCCCAGAGCACTAACCCACTCATTAACATACCCTGTGTGACTTTCCTCCATTCCTTGACTCACTTCCCCTCTCTCTCACTTGCACTTCCTGGAGTTTCCTGTCAAATAAACTACTAGCACCCAGGTCCTTGTCTCAGGTTCTGCTTTGGGGGAAATGCAATCAACACTAGAAGTGGCAGTCACCCAGTCCCAAGCCCAGCTTGGGGGAAACCATGACACGGTAAGAGGCAGGAGGGCAAAATGGAAACAAGGCTTCTCTAGTTGGACAGGCCTGAGTTTGAACTTGTGCCCTTTACTTGCTGAGTGAAGTTGGACAAGTGACTTAATCTTTCTGAACCTCAGGTTCCTCATCTGTAAAATAGGGACAATAGGAGCTTCCTTGAGGAATTGTTGTGAATGGAGTGAAGTCTGGGTTTGATGACTTCCTCTCATAGCTACAAAATTTTCTCAAAATAAGTATATTCAAGGTAAAGATGAGGTCAAAGCTACAACTGTAAAATATTTTGTGTGATCTCAGAAAGATCTAAGGGCGTGCCTCTTAGGCCCTCACATGAACAATAGTATTTCTAAGAATCTTAATTTCATTAAACCATTTCTGCTGGACAACAGAGCTTCTAAGAATGTTAAGGAACTCGTTTTAAGGATGTGGGGAAATTGGAACCTTTATCCATTGCAGGTGGGAATGCAAAATGCTACTACTGTTGTGGAAAACAGTGTGGCGTTTCCTCAAAAAACTAAAAATAAAACTACCATATGACCCAACAATTCCACTCCTAAGTATAGTAAAAATGGCGTCAGGGAGGCATCTGACCTCATCTAGCTTCATGAGGGGGAAGGAGAATCAAGATCAATAGTCCAAGGCTGATTCCTATGAGGCAGAGTTCATACATGCCTCCTCTCTCCGCCATCCTTACCAATTCCAACCCCAACTGTCCCTCCCAGTAGACTTTCTACTTCTCTGCTGAGTTCAGTAATTCGTTGCAATGGCCACACAGAGCTCACAGACAGTACTCACAATTATGAGGTTTATTAGAGAAGTAAGAGGTTACAAGTCAGGTTCAGGAACACTCAGGATACAGTTCTTCCATCAGGACAGCCTCTTCTTAGCCATGCCCACCAGCATGCCTCTGTCTGGCCCTTGGCCTCTGCCCTGCTCAGGCAAGTGTTATAAATCTCTTTTAACTCTGCTGCTAAGTGCCCAGAGACACCCGACTCTGCGAGTACTCCTTGGCCCAAAGGCGCTCAGCTTTCTGGCTCTGTGGGCCAGGAAGCCCAGTGTGCTATCTCCTGCCAGTCTCCTGCATCTGCTGCCACCATTTCTCTGCCACCACTTCTCACAGTCTTCAGTATTACAGCTCTCTCTTTCTCTTTCTCTCTCTCTTGGTCTCCTGGTTCCAGGAGCTTCTCAGCACAGGGATCCCAGGTCCAAAGGATGCGCTCCACTCCTGGCTCTTCTTTCTTGGTGGTGGTGAGATCTTCTCCTCCTGATTCTGGGATGGCTCATTTTACACCTAGTGGGATGGCAAAACTGACCAATCCTTTTGTTAAGTTTCCACAGTCCTTATTTGCATGATCCCACCCCCACACAGGTGCCATAGACTATATTTGCGTTATTAGCTAGCTATCCAATCCTCTTGGTGGGCCACAATTACCTTATTGTGATTGGGTGGGAGTTACAAGACCATAGTGAGAAAGGTCGTATAAAAGCAATCCATCAAACTATAGTATATACCCAAAAGACTTGAAAGCAGAGACTCAAGAAGAGACTAGTACACCAATGTGCATTGGAGCACTATTAACAATAGCCAAAAGGTGGAAACAACCTACATGCCTATCAGTGAATGAATGGATAAATAAAATGTGGTACATACATACATTGGAATACTACTCAGCCAATAAGGGAAATGAAGCCATGATACTGCTACAATATGGATGAAACTTGAAGACATTATGTTGAGTGAAGTAAGTCAGTCATAAAAGGACAAATATTGTATAACCTCACTTATATAAAAAGACAAGAACAGACAAATGTATAGAGACAAAAGTTTCTTAGTGATTACCAGGGGCAGGAGGAAAGGGGGAGCGGTGATTGATTATAGAGTACTGGGTTTTGATTTATGGTGATGGAAAAATCACATTGATTAAGGTTAGAGTTGCACAGCCAATTATTGTAAGTGCTGTCAGTAAGTTGTACACCTGTAAAAAGTTGAATTGGCAAAAGTTGTGTGATATTACAACAACAACTATCTTAGTTATCCAGTGCTGCTATAACAGAAATGCCACAAGTAGATGAACTTAACAAACAGAAATTTATTTTCTCACAATTTAGGAGGCTAGAAGTCCGAATCTCAGGGTGCTGGCTCTAGGGGAAGGCTTTCTTTTTCTGTCGGCTCTGGGGGAAGGTCCTTGTCTCTTCAGCTTCTCTTTCCTGTTCCTTGGAGATCTCCGTGTGGCTTGGCATCAATCCCCCCATCTCTGCTTGCTTGCTTGCTTGTCCTAATCTGCTCTTTTTATATCTTGTATATCAAGACACCCCCTACATTAATCCTATCTCATTAACATAACAAAGACAATCCATCTCCAATGGAATTATAACTACAGGCATAGAAGTTAGGATTAACTATTTTTGGGGTCACAGTTCAATCCATAACATTCCACCCGTTGGCCCCCAAAAACTCATATCCTTCCCACATGCAAAACACATTCACCCCATCACATCATCCCAAAAGTCTTAAATCAACTCCAAATCCAAAATCTCATCTTCTGAATTATCTAAACCAAATATGGTGAGACTTTAAGTGTATTCCATCCTGGGGCAAAATTCCTCTTCATCTGTGAACCTGTGAAATACAGATTACAAGTTATCTGTTTCCAAAGTACAATGGTGGAAGAGGCACAAGGTAGACATTTCCATTACAAATGGAAGAAATTGGAGAAAAAGAAGGGATAACAGGTACCAGGCAAGTCCAAAACCCAGCAAGAACACATTACATTAATTCTCATGGCTTGAAAATAATCCTCTGTTCTCTGAAACTATCTGGGCAATGGCCTTACCCTTAGACTCTGGGAGTTGGCCACACCCTCTGGATTCTGGGTGGAAGCCCCTTGGCCGTAGGCTTCAGCTCCGCCTTCCAGGCCCTCTGGGATGGCAACTCTGCTCCCTCAGCTTTAGGTAGCCCCATTCTCCTCGTCCGTTTCAGTGTCAACTTACCTCTCCCCCTTGGGCATGGTAGCCCTGTTCTCTCAGCTTTGGGTGGTATCCCCCTCCCCCTGGCATACCTTAACAGCAGCCCCACACTCTGGAACCAAGTTGGCAAAGATCCAGGTTGGAAACCTAGGAGGCTGTGGTGCCACCCTTTGATATCCAAGAGACCATGGCCCCACCTTTTGAAACTGAGAAGGCCCTGCTTCCCATGCTCCTTCCAACAGTTCTGCTAATCTTCAAGCCACTCCAGAGATGGTCCTTTTTTTTTCTTGAAGGACAGCAGATGTAGCTCCTTTGGCCTGTTTCCTGCCTGTAGAAGTCCAAGAAGCAGACAGTGTTCTTCCCTTTCATTCTTTCTCTGTCCCCTTCAGTCTAAGCTGATGGGTTTTCTGCTGTAGTAGTTGGTTGGATCCATCAGTCACAGGCTTAATCTCTCTCTCTCTCTCTTTTTTTTTTTTTAGCATCAAGTCTTTTTATTTTTGTTTTATTGTTGTACTTTAAGTGAAAGTTTACAATTCAAGTTAGTCTCTCATATAAAAATTTATACATACATTGTTATGTGACCCTAGTTGCTCTCCCTATACTATGACAGCACACTCCTCCTTTCCAGCCC
>NW_004444001.1:1382397-1383406 GCF_000243295.1 Trichechus manatus latirostris | reverse complement strand
GCCAGATTGATTTCCAAAGTGATTGTACCATTTTACATTCCCGCCAACAGTGTAGAAGTGTTCCAGTCTCTCCACAACCTCTCCAATATTTATTATTTTGTGTTTTTTGGATTAATGCTAGCCTTTTTGGGGTGAGATGGTATCTTGTTGTAGTTTTGATTTGCATTTCTCTGATGACTAAGGATCGTGAGCATTTCTTCATGTGTCTGTTAGCCACCTGAATGTCTTGTTTGGCCAAGTGACAGGCTTAATCTCTTTAACAAAAGTTTGTGTAGCCATGTCCTTGGTGAAAATTCTAGGGCACATGTCCTTAGTTTGTGCAACGGAATTTTCCAAATCTTTAAGGTCTACTTTCATTTTGCACGGTTCATTTTTAAGTCCATCTCTTTCATCTCGCATTTTACTACAAGCAGCAAGGAGAAACCAGGCAGCCTCTTTAAGATCTTTCTTAGAAATCTCCTCAGCCAGTATCCAAGTTCATCACTTACAAGTTCTACCTCCCACCAAACATTTGAACATAATTCAGACAAATTCTTTGCCACTGCATAAAAAGCATTGCCCTTCCTCCATTGTCCAATCACATGTTCATTGTTTTCTTTTAAAGCCTCACCAGAAGCACACTTGACATCCACATTTCTAGCAACATTCTGTTGCTGGCACCATATGTATTCTTTAAGTCGATAGAGAATTTCTCTATAGCTCTCCTCACTTCCTTCTGAGCCCTTATCAGAATTGCCTTTGATATTCGTAATTCTACCAACAGTCTTTTCAAGGCAATCTAAGCTTTTACTATTAGGCACCTTAAAACTCTTCCAGTCTCGAAAAAATGGCGCTCTAAGCAGAAGCACCACGCCGTCCCTCCACAGCAAAGATCCGAAAAACTAAGCTGAACAGAGAAAACAACAATCCTGAAACCCTAAAACATCAAATGAAGATATAAAGAACTCAGCCAAACACCAAATGGAGTGAGAAAACTGACAGAGAATGGAGAGCGAGGAGAGATTCATGC
>NW_004444001.1:1371816-1373289 GCF_000243295.1 Trichechus manatus latirostris | reverse complement strand
CCCAGTCTCTACCCATTATCCAATTCCAAAACTGCTTCCACATTTTAGGTAGCTGTTGGAGCAGCACTCCACTCTTCTGGTATGAAATTTTGTTATAGTTATTTAGTGCTGCTATAACAGAAATGCCACAAGTGGATGGCTTTAACAAACAGAAATTTATTTTCTCACAATTTTGGAGGCTAAATGTCCGAATTCAGGGTGCTGGCTCTAAGAGAAGGCTTTCTCTCTCTGTCAGCTCTGGGGGAAAGGCTCTTATCTCTTCATCTTCTGTTTCCTGGTTCCTTGGAGATCTCCATGTGGCTTGACATCAATCTTCCCCCATCTCTGCTTGCATGCTTGTCCTAATCTGCTCTTTTCATATATTGTAAGAGATTGACTCAAGACACACCCTATACTAATCCTGTCTCATTAACATAACAAAGAAAACCCATTCTCAAATGGGATTATAACTACAGGCATAGAGATTAGGATTTACAACACATGTTTTTGGGGGACACAGTTCAATCCATAACAACAACAGAAGAAAAAAAAGAGTAGCTGCTGAGGCTGCTTGTGTACAACCAAACACCTCATGGGATTTGGTTCCTTGGTTTGGAGGTTTAGGGTCATAGTTTCATGGGACATCCCACTTAATTGGCTTAATAATGTGTTTAGTACTTCTGTTCTACCTCCTAATTTATTGTGCAGTGCCTGGGGTCTTACAAGCTTGCAAGCAGCCATCCAAGCTACAATAATTGGTCTCTATTTGCTTTAACAATAGGGGAAGAAGGAGAGTCAGGAAGAGGAAGAGAAAATGGAATGTTCATGGCTAATTGCCTCCATGAGCAGCTGCCTCCTTCACCATGAGACCATGAAAATGGTGCCCGGCTACCATTACTGAATATTTTGATCAAAGATTCTATAGTAGAATCCTGATCAAAAGGGAGAAATGCAGAATATAATTTCGAATTCTCATGTGTCATGGATTGAATTGTGTCCCCCAAAAATATATGCTAACTTGGTTAGGCCATGGTTCCCGGTATTGTGTAGTTGTCCTCCATTTTGTGATTGTAATTTTATGTTAAAGAGGATTAGGGTAGGATTGTAACACCCTTACCCAGGTCACATCCTCGATCCAATGTAAAGGGAGTTTCCCTGGGTTGTGGCCTGCACTACCTTTTGTCTCTCAAGAGATAAAAAGGAAAGGGAAGTGAGCAGAGAAGGGGGACCTCATACCACTCCTCAAAGCAGTGCTCAGAGCAGAACGCGTCCTTTGGACCTGAGGTTCCTGAACTGAGATGCTCCCAGATCAAGAGAAGAGTGATGAGAAGGCCCGTCCTCCAGAGTCAACAGAGGAAGAAAGCCCCCTGGAGCTGATGCCCTGAGTTTGGACTTCTAGCCTACTAGACTGTGAGAAAATAAATTTCTCTTCGTTGAAGCCATCCACTTGTGGTATTTCTGTTGTAGCGGCACTAGATAACCAGGACATCATGG
>NW_004444001.1:1368088-1370778 GCF_000243295.1 Trichechus manatus latirostris | reverse complement strand
CTATTAAGAATAATGCTGCTATGGTCATTCTTCCATGTGTCTTTTGGTTGAAATATGTACTCATTTCTCTTGACACCATAGCTTAAAATGGAACTACCAGGTCATGGGGTAGGCATACGTTTAGCTTCAGGAGATACTGTCAAACAGTTTTCCAAAGGAATTAAATAGTTTATACTTCCACCATCAAGGTATAAGCGTTCCAGTCGCTCCATATCCTTGTCAACATTTGGCATTGTCAGTCTTTTTAATTTTAATCATTCTGGTAGGTGCATAGTGGTATCTCACTGTGGTTTTAATCTGCATTTCCCTGAGGAGTAATGACGTTAAGCCACAATATGTTCTTTACTAAAAAGACTATACATAAAGAGATGACCTACAGACTGGGAAAAAAATCTTTGGGAACTATATAACTGATAAAGGTCTAATATGTAAAATATACAGAAAACTATAACTTAACAAAAATACAACTCAGTCAAAAACTGGGCAAAGGACATGAACAGACACTTCCCAAAGGATATTCAAGTGGCCAACAGGCACGTGAAAAGATGCTCAACCTCATTAGCCATCAGAGAAATGCAAATCAAAACCACAATGAGATACCACTTCACTCTCACTAGGATGACTAAGATTAAAAAAAGCTGAAAATAACATGTTGGAGGAGATGTGGAGAAATTGGAACCCTCATCCATTGCTGGTGGGAATGGTATAGCCATTTTGGAAAACAGTCTGTAGGTTCCTCAAAAAGCTAGAGGTATAGCTGCCGTATGACCCAGCAATTCCACTCCTAGTGTCTTAGATATCTAGCGCTGTTATAACAGAAATACTGCAAATGGATGACTTTAACAAGCAGAAATTTATTCTCTCACAGTCTAGGAGGTTAGCAGTTCGAATTCAAGGTGCCAGCTCCAGGGGAATGCTTTCTCTCTCTATTGGCTCTGGGGAAGGTCCTTGTCTTCACTCTTCCCCTGTTCTAGGAGCTTCTCAATGCAGGGACCCTGGGTCCAAAGGATGCACTCCACTCCTGGCTCTTCTTGCTTGGTGGTATATGGCCCTCTCCCCTCTGCTCGATTCTCTCTTTTATATCTCAAAAGAGATTGTTTCAAAATACAACCTAATCCTATAGATTGAGTTCTTCCTCATTAACATAACTGCTTCTAACCCTGCCTCATTAATATCATAGAGACTAGGATTTACAACACATAGGATAATCACATCAGATCACAAAATGGTGGACAACCACACAATACTGGGAATCATGGCCTAGTCAAGTTGACAAACATTTTTGGGGGACACAATTCAATCCATAATACCTAGATATATCTAACAGGAGTGACTTGAACATATGCACGCCTATGTTCACTGCAGCATTATTCACAATAGCAAAAAGATGGAAAGAACCTTAGTGCCCATCAACTGAAGAATGGATAAGTAAAATGTGGCACATACATACAATGGAATACTACTCAGCAATAAAGAAAAATGAGTTCCTGAAACATCTTACAATGGATGAACCTGGAGGACGTTATGTTGAGTGAAATAACTCAATCACAAAAAAACAAATATTGTATGTTCTCACTTATGAAATGACATGAGCAGGTAAATACACAGAAAGAAATGTTCATTAGTGGTTACTGGAGAGGAGGGGAAAAGAAGTACTCCCTAGGTAGTAATCACTTTTTGTTTCTAGAAATGGGAAAAATGGGTGAAAATATGGGTGAAGTTTGCACAGCGTCACTTGTGTAACTGATGTCAATAAGCTGTACATAGGGAAAAGGGATGAATGGGCAAATGCTAGGTTGTGTATGGTTTTGCAATGATAACAACCACAAAAAAAAAAGAGGGGAGGGGGAAGGCTACAGGTGTGCTATTAATTAGACATAACCAATAACCTCATGGGATTACTTCTCTTGATTTGGGGGTTTAGGGCCATGGTCTCGCAGGACAATCCAGTCAATCGGCATAATATAGTTCTTAAAGTTTATGTTCTACCTCCCAGTATGGTGAGTAGTGTCTGGGGTCTAAAATCTTCTGTGTTGCCATCTAAGTTACAACTATTGGTTTTCATTCATCTGGACCAAAAGAGAAAGGAAACCCAAGAATCAGAGAAAGAACTGGACTACAGGACTACCGTATTTTTAGGCATACAATGCACACCCTCTGTGTTTGTTTGCTGGCCGAGCCTTCTTTTCGTAAGCGTGCTATGCTAATTTTTTATCTGCAGTATGTGGAAGACAATTGGCGCGGTGGCACTTGTGAGGGTGACTGGGGTGGGGCACAGCCAGCAAACAAAACAAAAGGTGCATGTTATTTGCATAAAATACGGTAATTGTCTACGTGAACCACTACCTCCTCCACTTCGAGACCAGAAGAACTAGATGTGCACTGGACTAAACCAAAGCTAAGAAGTATCCTGAATACGACCAAACGCTTCGAGGGACAGAGTAGCGGGGGCAGGGGTCTGGGGACCATGGTTTCCGGGGACATCTAGGTCAACTGGCATAACAAAGTTTATTAAGAAAATGTTCTGCCAAAGACTGGACTGGACTGTGGGACATAAAATGATACTCGTGAAGAGTATGCTTCTGAGCTCAAGTAAAAACATGAGACTAAATGGGCACCTTCTGTCCAGAGGTGAGATGAGAAGGCAGAGAGGGTTAGGAGCTGGTTGAATGGACATGGGGAAATCGGGG
>NW_004444001.1:1342613-1366930 GCF_000243295.1 Trichechus manatus latirostris | reverse complement strand
GAAGGTTGGGGGGCAGGGAGATTTAAGTAAATGGAGGTGAAACCATTACAACAGATATAATGAGAATGTTGACACAATGTGAAGAATGTAACCGACGTCACTGATCATTGTGTCTACACACTGTGGAATGGGAGTGGGTTTTGCTATGTATATTTTTGCCAAAAACAAAATTAACAAAAAAAGACTATACATTAAGTACAGTATATTATCAAAAAATATAAATGTTCATATTTGGTATATAAAGACATCCAGAGGAAACAAACCAAAATATTGACAGTGGCTATCTTGGCAGAGGTGTTAGGATATATTGTTTTTGTTTTGTTGTTTGATGTTTGCTTCATGATCTATTTGCCAAGCTTTCTGCATTTCTAAAAAATCTAAATTCTTAATTTAAAATTTTATTTTTAAAATTATTAAAATGACCAAAAAAACACAAACTACTTGTTCTTATAAACGACAAGGTGTAATGAGAACACTAATACCACAAGTAAAGTCAACAAGAAGTATTTATTGAGCACCTGTTGTATACCCAGCATTGTGGAAGAGGCTGAAGATCACAGAGCAGTACAGGTCGCGGTCCCTGCCTTTGAGAGGTTTACAGTTTTAGGTGGAGAGACGGGCAATAGGACACGTGGGAGCCAGGAAGAGTCTAGGCCAGGATGTTACAGGAGCTGGAAGATGTCTGGGGTCAGACCCACTAAGTGCTTCAGCGTCTCCAAGGGCTCAACTTTCAATGCCAGGAAAGACAACTCACAACCCTGCATCTCAAATCAGCCCACTTAGTGTGCCCTATCCACAGCCTCTACTCTCTGACTCCTTGTTCAGCTGCTACAGAAAGTGCAATGAAATGGGGAAAGGGTTGGGCAGATAGGGAAGATCCTCAGATGAGTTCTACACCAGCCCCCTCCCAGAAAAATCTGCCCCCAGAAAAATTACCCAATGTCATGGATTGAACTGTGTCCCCCCAAAAAAGTATCAATTTGGCTGGGCCATGATCCCCAGTATTGTGTGATCATCCACCATTTTGTCATTTGATGTGATTTTCCTATGTGTTGTAAATCCTGCCTCAATGATGTTAATGAGGGGGGATGGGCAGCAGTTGTGTTGATGAGGCAGGACTCAGTCTACGGATTGGATTGTGTCCTGAGACCGTTTCTTTTGGGATATAAGAGAGAAGCAAGCAGAGACAAGGGGACCTCATACCACCAAGAAAGCAGTGCCAGTAGCAGAGTGCATCCTTTGGACCCCGGGTTCCTGCGTGGAGAAGCTCCTAGTCCAGGGGAAGATTGATGAGAAGGACCTTTCTCCAGAGACAACAGAAAGAGAAAGACTTCCCCTGGAGCTGACACCCTGAATTTGGACTTTTAGCCTACTTTACTGTGAGGAAACAAATTTCTCTTTGTTAAAGTCATCCACTTGTG
The DNA here is from genome assembly GCF_000243295.1 of Trichechus manatus latirostris. NCBI lineage: Eukaryota > Metazoa > Chordata > Mammalia > Sirenia > Trichechidae > Trichechus > Trichechus manatus. The sequence continues at coordinate 1,365,509 of NW_004444001.1, read as the reverse complement.
GTATTTCTGTTATAGCAGCACTAGATAACTAAGACACCCAATAAGCAAGATATACATGGGCTTACTTGTGTTGGCTTAGTAATCTGTAGTGCACAATTTCAAAGATGTGGTGAAACCCATGTAAATTGTGCACTACAGATTAGTAAATTAACACAAGTAAGCCCATGTGTACCCCGCTTACTGTAAGCCCGTGCGTACCATGTTTACTGGTTAACCTGCTCCTGTGCCCCCTCATACACATACTCTTAACAGAGAGAGATCCTTGCTCAAGGAGGCCTGTCCAACCACCTAGGGTCCCCACCCCCCGAGCTAAAAGAGGAGATGGTCGCTGCTTGAGCTGCTTGAGTTAGAACTTGGAATCCCTTCTTCAAATGTGCCCCTTCCCCATCCAGTCCACTGAGATGAGGAGAGCAGGCATCCTGGAACTGCCACCCAGAGCCGGGAGGGTACTAGAGGGAAAGAATAGAAGGAGGGGAGAGGAGCAGAAAGGGACTTGAGAGACCAGCGGGAAAAGAGCTGGGGCTCCTAAAAAAAGGCTGGGGGAGCCAGCAGGTTTGGGGATCAAACATTGAGGCTGGCCCCCCTGGAGAGGGCAGAGGGGGCCTGTGGGGAAATGAGGGTGGTTTGCTACAGGACCCTACCTTCCTGCTGCCTTCCCAGGACAGAGTAGGTTATCATGGGCCAGGAGGGTGCCAAGTCCCTAGCCCTGTTCCTAGGCTGTGCCACTTCAAGTTTACCCTTCCCAACCTTAGAGGAGGTAAGGAGACCCCAAAGTTTCTGATGATGCTCCATTCTTCTGGGCCTCTTAAAAGTGCTATCTGTTTACTTCTCAAATGATAAAGGATTTAGGTCTCAGAATTCAGGAGATGGGTGGAATTTCATAACACCCATGAGACAGTGAGTGGGGGGAGCCATGCCCCTCCAGAGGTGAGGGTGAAGGAAGAAGCAGCTGGCATGAAGCCAGTCCCCCCTTACCTCCAGAAGAGAAGACATGAAGAGCATAGGATGAGGAAGTTTTAAATAAGGATTCATATAATAAAAAATACCTGGCGCTCTGACGGGCCTACCATTCTGCTGTCTACTTATTTTCTTAAATAATTCTAATGCCAGTGGCTGGGGGTGGGGGTGGGAATCAGGGTATATACATGAGGAGGAGTTTAAATTAAAACACAAATAATAATTAAGACACACAAACTGAAGGACTACCGCATTTTCGCAAATAACACACCCACATAAATAATGCACCCACACACGTAATGCGCACGGTGTGCCTAGGAAAATAATGTGCGAGGGGATTGCACGGTTGGTAAAAAATCATACAACGTGCATGCTATTTGCGTAAAATACGGTAAGTCAAAGGACGTGGAAGGGGCCATGGGGGCCCCCTGGTTCCAGGAACGCCATGCCTCTGTGGGTGAGTTAAGGCTTCCTCTTGGAGAAGACCAGCCGACGTTTGGAGTGGTAGAAATCTGAGGAGAGAGAACAAAGGTCAGCATGTCCAGAGGAAGGGGGTACACAACAGAGCCACCCAACCAAGGCAAACCGCATAGGGGTCACTGCCAAGTACAGGGAAGAACTCTGGGAACCTCCACTCTGACTCCCAGGGATGCATTTACAGGCATTCATTTCACAGATACGATTGGTAAGTGGACCTACATCCATGGGTCTGCTCTAGAGCGAAGCAGCTCAGTACTGTAGCCTTGAGTCATACGTGATTACTTAAATTAAAATCAAATCAAATTAAAAATTCAATTCCTCAGTCACACTGTTGTTATTGTGTGCTATCAAGTGGATTCTGACTCATAGTGACCTTATATGACAGAGGAGAACTGCCCCATAGGGTTTCCTAGGCTGTAATCTTTATGGGAGCAGATTGCCAGGTCTTTTCTCCTGCTCCTGTGGAGCGGCTAGTGGGTTTGAACGGCTCTTTTTGGGGTTAGCAGCTGAGCGCTTAACCATCACACCACCAGGGCTCCTTACAGTCACACTAGTCACATGTTAAGTGTCCAACATCCTCCTGTGGCTAGTGGCTGCCACACTGGACGACATAGATACAGAACATTTCCATCCTTGCAAAGAGTTCTATTGGACAGCGCTGCTCTAGAGATTCAACTAGATAATTCATGGGAAGCGTTCTGCACAGTGTCTGGCTCATAGAAATGTTAGCTATTATTATTACATTATTACTTATTCTGATCCAGCTGCAGATTTGCTCTGGGACCCTTGGCTTCGCCTCCCTGAGCCTCAGTTTCCAGTGTAAAATGAGGATAATGCTGGCCTGGTGCTGTAAGGATTAAATGAAATGTTTTCTACAAAGGCCTTGGTCCAGGGCCTGGCATAGTGTATGCTCAGATGTTAGCATTATTCATTCATTATTTATCAAGCACCTACGGTGTGCCAGACATTGTTCTGAGTGCTGGGGATTCAGCAATGAACAAGACAGATACAGATCCCTTTCTCGTGGAGCTGATATTCTAGTGGGGGAGACAGACAATATCAAGATAGGGAAGTAGCTGTTGAGAGATAGTAAAAAGTGCTACAGAGGATAAAATAAGCAGGGAAGGGGGACAGGAAGTGTGTGTGTGTGTGTGTGTGTGTTAGGGAGGAGAAGTGAAGTTTGGATAGGGTGGCCCGGAAATCATTATCATTAATCTCCTCTCCACTGCAAACTCACTATGGAATCTTAGGCAAATTACTACCTCTCTGAGCCGTGCAGAGCCCTGGTGGTGCAGTGGTTAAGAACTCGGCTGCTAACCAAAAGGCCAGCAGTTTGAATCCACCAGCCACTGCTTGGAAACCCTAACGGGCAGTTCTAGCCTGTCCTATAGGGTCGTTATGGGTCAGAATCAACTCCACAGGAACAGGTTTGGTTTTTGGTTTTCTGAGCCTTGCTTCCTTGCCTGTAAAATGGCAGTTAAGAATGTCTTACGGCACAGGATTGCTATAAGGACTAAATAAAATCCACCTCAGAAGTTTAGCAAAGGGCCAGGCATATAATAAAACCAACCAGTTGCCATTGAGTCTGCTTCAACTCATGGCAACCCCACGTATGTCAGTGTAAAATCGTGGTCCATATGGTTTTCAAATGGCCGATTTTTCAGAAGTAGATTGCCAGGCCTTTCTTCCAAGGTGCCCCTGGGTGGACTCAAACTTCCAATCTTTCAATTAGCAACTGAGAACATTAACTGTTTGTACCACCCAGGGACTCCCGGTATTTAATAAGTTCCCAATTAATGTTAGCTAGTCAGTCATGGCTGCAGGCTTGTTGTGTGACCTCAGGCAATTCACTTCCCCTCTCCAGGCCTCTTTTCCCCTTTGCCTAATAAGCAAGAAGAATCAAACAGATTGGCTCTTTGGGTCTCAGTTATGCTGTTCCCAGTAGTACCCTCTTCCCTACACCTGTCCTCACCTGTCATGCTGGTCTGTCCCCGCTTCCGGCCCCGAGGTGCACCAGGCCCACCTGGGGACACTTCAGGCCGCTCAGGGGAATGAGGCACGAGGGTACAGGACAGCGATAGGTCCACGTGGTCCCCTTGGGCCATCCCCTGAAGCAAGACAGTTGAGGTGCAGGGCCGCTTGCCCCCTCCCAGGTCGTCCCAGGCCCCCCGAGGCCCTGGAGGCAGGTAGAACTTCGGCAGGCCAAGGCCCTGCACAGGCTCCCAGGCATAGTTGCCCTCCAGCGGTGTCTCGGTGACAAAGTCGAAGTTCCAACGTGCACGGGCCTCTTGCAAACAGTCCGCCATTAGCGCATCACAGTCTCGGCGCAGCTGCTCTTCATCAACGGGGCCGAAGAGGCGGCGACACACCTTGCTGCTGCATGGGATCTGAGGGATGTCCCCTGACGGCTCCGACATGGTGCCTGTAGCTGAGACATAAGTATGGCCCAGGTCACTAAGGAAATTGGACCCTCCCTTAGCCAGCCATGCTTTGTTGTGTGACCTCAGATGAGGCCCATCTCTAGGCCTCTCCTGCCCACACCCCTCCCAGAACATGAGGTAAGAAGGTGTCTCTGGTTTCCTCCAGCTGACTTTCCACCACTTCCTTCCCACAGGCCCTAGACCCATCAAAAGGCACTGGGTGGGCCCAGGGCTCAGGCAGCCCGACGCCTCCAAGGTCACTGGGGGAGTAGGCCACTGAAGGGTAGGTTTATGTCAACAAAGACAGGTTTACTGGAATAGCAAGGAACAGAGTCCTGTTTACCACCAGGTATTATCAGCTAAAATCAATTTGTTTTCCCCCCTGAGGTGCCCCTGGAAGGTGTGAATGCCCCAAATATGTGTGAATTGCCAGAGTCCAGCAGTTTCCCAATCCAGCCAAGAGGTCAATTCTCAAATGAATAAATAGACTGATGGCTCCTCCCACGACTGGACATTAGCAAGTCCTTGTGAGGTAACCCTGCTCTGCAACTTAAAAAAAAAACAAAAAACTGTTGCCCACACTGACTGCTCTGACAGGGATCACAGTAGAGGGTCCCGGATAGAGCTGCAGAAAAATGTAGAACAAGATTCTAACTCACAAAAAAAGGTGAGACTTACTGGCCTGACAGAGACTGGAGAAACCCCAAGAGAGTACGGCCCCTGGACACCCTTCTAGCTCAGTAATGAAGTCACTCCGGAGGTGCTGCCTTCAGCCAAAGATTAGATAGGCCCATAAAACAAAATGAGACTAAAGTACACACTAGCCCAGGGGCAAGGACTAGAAGGTGGGAAGGGACAGGAAAGCTGGTAATAGGGAATCCAAGGTCCAGATGGGAGAGTGTTGACATGTTGTGGGGTTGTTAATGTCATAAAATAATCCGTGTACTAACTGTTTAATGAGAAGGTAGCTTGTTCTGTAAACCTTCATCTAAAGTACAGAAAAAAAAGTTGCCTGTCAAGTCAATTCCAACTCACAGTATAAGTACCCCAACTCATATATAAGTACCCCGGAATTTGGGGTCGGGAAGATTTGGGTTTTAGTCCTGGCTCAACCAGTTACTTCCTAAAACTTTAGCATGTGACTTAATGTCTCTGGGCCTCAGTTTCCTCATCTGTAAATTGGTGGTGCATGAAAGTTCAAAGAGCTTGGCTGTGGAAGCATGCTCAGGCAATTGGTCGGTGAGTCCCTCCAGGGAAGCCAGATGGAACAGAGTTGAGAGACTGTATCTTCATGGTCAGAACGAGAGCTCTGGAGCCAGATTGCCTGGGTTGGAATCTAGGCTCTGCTTGGTGACCGTGGACAAGTGACTTAACCACTCTGGGCTCTAGTTGCTTTATCTGTAAAACTGGGACAGTAATAGTGAATGTCTCAGCCAGTAAGTGTTAAGGATTAACTGAGTTAATGTAGGTAACATGCTTAGACCAACACCTGGTATACTGAAGTGATTGGAAAACGGCAAGCACTGTATCTCTCTGCCTTCAGTTCTGGTTGAGCCTCCTCCTGCCTCCTCCCCATCATTCTCACTCCCCCCGCCTCGCCTCCCCCCACTACCACCAGCTATCAGCTCCTTCAGACAGCAGCTGACAGGTGCTGTGGGCTGAGGGCCTTTCCCAAGAATGTCATCAGGCGGATGGCCTGGGGCTGAGGAGGGGCTGGGCGGGACAAGGCAGGGTCATGATTTCTCCAGGGCTGAGCCACATCCTGCCAGACACATCAGGTGATCTGAAGTCTAGACACCTCACAGTCCTTGCCCTGCCCTGCGTTGCCTGCACAAGAAACCCGTTTTGCAGGCAGGGAAAACTCAGGTGGCTGGTCTACCCAGCTCCTCTCCTCCCACTTCAGGAGAGGGAAAGCTGAGGGTGAGTTTGCCCATAAGGGGAGCCCTTTTTACAGATGAGGAAACCAAGACTCAGAGAAGTTAAGTAACTTGCCCAAGGTCACTCAGCAGCCACACATCCTCGGCAGGGACTGGGTTTTTCTGGGCACAAGTCCTGATTTGCAGACTCTGAGAATGAAAGCTCTGCTGAGTGGCCTCCTGGGGCAGGAATCTGGACCCAGTGCCACATCTACTCCCTCCTCTCACGAGGAGCAGGGGTCCACAACTTCAAGTCTCAGCTGATTGGGCAGGGTGTAAAGGGCAGGTGCTCAAAGAGATACAAATCTTGCCCCCAAATCACACAACTAAAAAGGGCAAGGACCACTGCCTCATAGAAGGGTCACACAGTGCCGTGGGCAGAGCCCTCAAATAACTTTTGTCCACTCTCTTCAGGGCAGGGGCTGAGATTTATTTATGTGTTTTTACTTGCCAGGGGCTGGTCTAAGCACTTTACAAATATTAATCTTCCTAAAACATGGGTATATATTAGCTCCTTTTCACAGAAGAGGAAACCAAGGCTCAGAGATGTTAAGTAACCTGTCCCAGGTCACACAGCATACAAGTAGATTTGAAGTCATGCCTGTCTAGGATTTAAATCCAGGCCTGTTTGCCCTGAGTTCTGTGCTTTCGGCCCCTACACCCTATTCTTTCTCCAATTTTGAGGTTTCTTAACCAGATATGCCCATCAGAATTACCTGGGGTGGCTTTTTCAAAATATACATTGATGACCCTCCTTGCCTAGACCATCTTAACCCATATCGAAGTGGTTTCAAGCAAGTGTTTGGCACAGCTCCCCAAGAGACTCTGAAGGGCTCTCTTGGGGTGTCAGCGAGGGGGCACAGGAGGGCTGAAGTGGGGATTCTGAGTGTCTTGATGCCGCACTGGCACAAGGAGGAGGAGCTGGCTTTATCAGGGAGCTGGACATTCCCTGGCTTCTAGGAGCTGAAGATGGGTCCTGCAGGTACCCTCTCCCCTTCTACCACTCGTTCCCTGATGGCTCTCACGGGCCTCTCCATCCCCATCAAAATCAGCTCTCACGCCCACTATCTTAACTCCCAGCTCAGAAAAAACATAAACCCTCGTTTTACGAACAAGATTAGCTTTCCTTGTTGGCCTGTGTGTTTTAGACCAAATCCTAATGGTGACACCTCAGCAATATTTTAATCCCCAGGTAAATAGTAAGCGCTCAGTAAATACTGTTGAACCAATAGGGTACTCTTTTTAAGTGGTGATAGAGGAAGAGCGACGTTGGAGCAGCACAGCGGTAGCGGCGGGAAGGAAAGGCGGGCGAAGCCTGATTCCGTTGGAAGGTGTGTTTGCTATTTTTGCCAGGGCCGGGAGGGGGCGCTGATCTCCAGGAAATCACGCGCAGGGTGGGAGGTGCGTGGGCAGAGCCTTAAACAGCGGGAGGGACAAATTGTGATGAGTCAGTTTCCTGCAAAGCTCTCCCGCCAGCCAGAACTCCGCTTCCACTCCTGCTGCGCGTCACCCTGGGGTAGGGAAGGAGGAGATTGCGAGGGAGGGGCCGGGGGCCGCGAACACGTCACGCTAAACCGGCCCCGCTTCCTAAACCCCCACCGCTGCTGGGAAACCGCGCGCTCTTGCGCCGTCTCACACACGTACAAACACACACACACACACACACACACACGCACACACGCACGCACGCACAGGCGCGCCGAGATCTGGCCCCTCCACCTTATCTCCACGCCCAAAGCACGGGATGAGTCAGATCCCTGGAAAATAAAAATAGACGGGAACAACGAAAATAAAACCGCTCGAATGTCCTCCCCGAAACGCGACGTGGAGAGAGGGAGACAGGGAAGGAACTACCCCGGTGCCCCAAAGTACCAAACCCAGTAACAAGATTCTTTTCCGGACAAGAGGGGCGCAAGGGTCCACCGGGTGCTCAGGACAGTTCCCCAAATGACTCTGGTGGTGCCAGTGGTCCGTGGTCCGCGCTAGCCAGCTGCGCCCGAGGGTGACTCGCTCTCCTGCTCCTCTCAACCCTTTGGCCCTCGAAGAGGGAGTTTTGGGGTATGCGGGGCGGGGGGGCTCGAGTCCCTCGATGCAGATGACAGTGCGTGAGCAGCGTCCGAACCCTCGGAAGCCCAACCCCGCAAAGATGCGCCCCCTCCCCACCTCCCACCTGGGTGTGGGCTGCGCGCCCCGGCTCAGCTCTGGCCCCGGAGTCCAGCGTCCCATCCCGAGGACAGGCTGGGCGGGGTTCTCTCGGCGGCGGTGGTGGGAAAGGGGTGGGTGAGTCCCCTGCGCTTCTCCGACTGACCGAGAACCCGTACAGCACAGGACTGCGGCTCCGGGTTTCCGCGGGCGCGCCGCGCGGCAGGGGCCGGACACCAGGTTCTGGACCTCTTAGTGCCCCGGCTTCCCTCGGAACACGCTGTGCCAGCCAAGTAGGTCACTGTGCTGATGGAGGACTGCGATCGCGGAGGGGCGGGAGGCTTCTGGGGCGCCCCCGCCCCCCAGCCCGGGCGGGGTTCTGATTTCACCCAGACCGCTCCTCGGGGTCTCCTTGTCACCATGAGTCACCTCCTCATTTGTTCTTAAGGGACGTGTCCTGGCATGTTCCTGAGGGCCGGGGACACAGCCTGCGCTGACCTCAGCGCCAAGGGGGTGTCGGACACCGCGGCGTCGGGGATCTGGACCTCAGGGGCCTGGGTCCAGGAGGCACCAGTTGGATACGAAAGCCCGAGAGTCGTCCCGGGGCGGAGCCCACTTGAACCTGCTCCGCTTTCCCCGGGCGTCCCCCGCACGGCCCGCAGCGTCTGGGACCTCTTCCCCACGCCGCGAGCCAGCGGCGGCGGGGGTCGAGAGCGCTCCCCTATCGCCGCAAGCTCCTAGGGCGGCCCCACCCACGCCTTTCCTCGCCCCAGCAGGAGTTTCAGCCGGGAGAGCGCGGGCAGAGGATACCCCGTACTCGTTCCACCGCCCCCCCGCCCCCCGCCTTGAGACTCCGATACATCCCGACCCCCGTCACACGCATACTTACACTCGAGCGCGTAAAGCCCAGAGCACAGACACACGCCCGTCATTCACCTGCAGCAGAAACAAATGTGAACCCAGCACACACACACTCCTGCGGACACACACACACACGGACACATGCGGATACACACGCAGACACACTCAGTTCAGGGTCGCCGGCCAGGGGTCTGTTCTTGCCGGTTGTGTCTCCCTCACCTCGTTTGAATGTCTCGGTGTCTCTGCGAATCCGCGCCGGGCTCCGGATCTCTGAGGCAATGACTCCGACAGCCGTTCACACCTCAGCTGGTGCTGAAGTCCTCCGTCTTGATATAGCCAAGGCTCGGGCACGCCTCGGGAGGCGGGACCTGCCCCTCGGCCCACCGAGCCGCCGGGGACCGCCCTCCGCGGGAACCCAGGCGGTTCAGCGCCGGAGTCTGGGCGGGGTTCCAGGCCCGGGGACTGCTGTAGGTCTCCGAACCCTGCGAGCTGCAGGGGGCGCGTCCCCTCGCGCGCCTGGGTTTGCGCGCTCTACACATTTCTCCAGGAATTGAGCCACAAATCCGGCTTTTTCCAGTTGGAGAGTGAGTGGGCGCTCCGCAGGAGGGGGACGGCGTTGTTAGGATGAATCCCCCTCCTCCCTTCTCGCCCACCGCTGATCCACTCTAGGCAAGGACTTACCCAACACAGCTAAAAAGATCATGAGGAGTGGCATTAATAAATAATATTCCATAAATAATAAAAATTATGTACCTCACTTTGTAATTCCCAGAAAAGCCCCACTCTCCTACCGCAGTTCCCACGGAGTTCTCTCTAGACCACCTCTCCTCGAAGCACATTGGGGCAACCAGATACACTAACAAGCATCTTTGAGGCCAGACAGTATTCAATCCCCTTTATTTCAAGATGAGGAAACAGACTCAGTGAACCTAAGGGATACAAAACCGTTGCTTGTCAAGTGCCTCAGAGAAAGAGGGAACTGGGGACACTCTTCAGAAGGCCCAACATGGTCTCCAGGAAAATCGGAAAATCGAACCAACCTCCCCTCCTCTTCCTCTCCCTGCTTCTCACCTCAACAGAAGACTAACCACTGATTACAGCACATGTGATGTTTAAGAAGGGGAGAAGATCATTATGCACTTTTAAGAATTACCTATATGGGATCAAAGGGACAATAGCAACTGGAAAAATTAAATTAATAGGAATTAAATTAAATAGGAACTTAGGGGGCAGTGAGTTTATGTTAACTCAGAAATGAAGGATGAGAATGGATGCACAGCTCTGAGAATGTAATCAATGTCACTGAATTGTACATGTAGAAATGGTTGAATTAGTGTATGTTTTGCTGGGTATATTCTCAACCACACAACAAAATTTAAAAAAGAAAAAGAAGAGAAGGATTTGGTGGGTGAGTTATCTCCTGGATATTCCCCCACACACCTCCCATTTACCACGGGGGAAACTGAGGCTCCAAGAATCTAAGTGACACAACTAGGTCACACAGTTGGAACTCAGGTTTTTACCTCCTGCCATGGTTCTGCCTGATGTCTTCTCTGCTTCAGTGACTCTAGAATCAGGGGAACTCTCCAGGACCCCTCATTTCCAGGCAGCTAACTGAGGTAACACTACTGAAGGACAATTCTAGAAGTGTCCACTAGTGTTTGTGACAGATATAGAAGCAAGTGAGATGTCCAGCTGTTCCCACTCACCCTCACATTTTAGCCTTCCTTGTACCCCACCTTTGCCTCCTCCCTTCACCTGAAGTATTTGCAGTTTCTGCTTTAAAAAATATTACAAAACATGATGAACATAATTAATGTCACTGAACTGTACATGTGAAGATAGTTGAAATGGCAAACGTTTTGTTACCTATTATTTACCACAAAAAAAGAATTTTTTGTTTAAAATATTGCAGAGAATGGAGTGTAAATCTGAACACAAATCTCATTAAAAAATAGAATCCAGGCTCTTGGAAGGGCTATGATTACTGACATCTAGGGCTGTTGAGTGTCTGGAAATCTCTGCCCAGACATGCCCAGTCTTCCTCTAACGCAGCTGACCTCAGGGAACAGGCTTCCTCCTCTACTGCTAGGATGGGAGCTCCAGTAGAAGTGGGAGGGTACCGCCTCAAACCCCCTCCTCTGTCTTAACCTCAAGTCAGGCCAGAATTGTAGCTGGACCTCAGGAGGGTCCCAGAGAAGTTGAGATCCCAGGACCGCCTCCCCCTAGTGCCTGCCCCCACCTCCCTTCTACCCACATCATTCAAGTGCTGGGTTGTCAAATGTCCAGCAGAGGACAAGCACATCCTCCTACTGCCTTGAATCCCCCCAGCTTTTGGGCATTTCAAATAGACTTGACATTGTCTGTCTGTTTACTTTGGAATTTTTCTTTTTTTTTAATGAAGGCTTGTATTGAATTATTTAGAGTTTTGTGGTACTGAGCTTCACAATGAAATAATTCTTTCTGTTGTTGTTATTGGGAAGTGATTTTTTTTTTTTTTTTTGATAGCTTCTAGCTCCCTACCACCACCATAATGGAATTCAACAAATATTTAGTAATCACCTACTAAGTGTCTAGTATTGTTAAGCACATAAAAAAAAAAAATGTTTGCAGCATGTAGCCAGGCACATCCTTCAGGGAAGGATTTCTGTGTTGAAGAGGGCAAAGGAGCAGCTTGTCAGAGGTCACAAGAGCTGATTCTCACCTTGCATGCACGTGCGTGTGTGCGCACGCGCGCGCGCACACACACACACACACACACACACACACACACACCCCTGTGCCAGATCCCAAACTAATCCCAAGAAATCTACTGCAAACTATATTTTCTGTCCAGAGAAACTCAGGCCCCTGAGAGAAGACTCTGACCCATGGAGGCCAAGGTCTCCCTGGGGTCTCTGGGGGTTCTCTATCTCCTACCACCCTCTCCCACCCCAAAGTAGGTAGCCAAGGACAGAACAGTCACCAGCCTCTTCTATGCCATGGCTCAACTTGTTGGGACATGTCCCTGAGGGCCAGAGGGCTGAATGGGGCCATAGCCTGCTGCCCAGGCATGCTCCCCAGGAGGCAAGTGGCTCAAGGATGGAAGGAGGCTCAGTCTAGAAGACAGGAGACTCCAGGCCAACCCCCTATCCCCACCCAGCAGGCTCCAGATAATGGAGAGGAAAGGTGGAAAGCGCAGGCCTGAGGAAAGAGGATGTGAGGAGGGCCGCATGGTGGCTGCTGGAGCTACCCAGGAAGGGAGAGGAAGTTCTGGGTATAGTGTCACCCTTTCTCAGAAGAGGCCTGGGGAGTCCCGAACAGGGACAGCCAGCTTTCAGAGGAATTCACCTCCACCCAGGCTCCCAAGAAGTGAGACCCCAGAGAAGCAGAACAGAGATACTACATTACCGAGCAGAATAAGTAAGCCCTGCTTGTTTTTAAGAAGAATGAGATTGGGAGCCCCCACCCTGATCTGACTGGGGGCTTTATGCAACCAGCACAAGGGACTGACCATACAGTGAGGCACAGAAATTTGTGACAGAACTGGTGCCACATGAACACTTCTAGTCTCCTAGTTTACTGCCAAAGCCTGAAATTTCACCATTAGAAATTAATCCTTTGGCTTCGATTTGGTTCTTTGTTAAATAAGATCATACGGCCAAAGTGCTCAGCATAGTGAAATCACTTCATGAATTTTAGTTGTAATTATTGCTATAGTACAAACACTCTCAGAGAAGGCATCCTTTGGAGTTTAGTAATCATTTGCACTTTAGTGAGTGTCTTTGGTATGTTTCCCAGAAAACACTCTGAGGTAGAGATTTTCATGCAGGAGGTTTTTTGGAAAGTGCATTCAGGATCAACACGTATGGGAGTGTAAAGAAAACAAGATTCAGCAGAAGGAGGAATTGGGCTGTGATAAAGGCTGACCCCACTGGGAGCTCTGGAACTAGGGTGGCTCTGCAGAGTTGCTGAATTGAGGCAAGGGGGCTGTTGTGACCAGTGGCTTGTGGGGACAGAGGGGTGGCAAGGGAGCTCCCTTATCTGAGGCCAATTTCTGAAGAAGGACTTAGTTGTGAGTGTCAACAGCCAACACTTCAGACCGGGTCCTTCAGAGGGTTCTGGGTGGCACAGCTCAGTGTGAATGAGTTAATTAGATCATTTAGGGACTAACCTGTCGCCATTGAGTCGATTCTGACTCATAACAACACTATAGGACAGAGTAGAACTGCCCTATAGTGTTTCCAAGGCTGCAGTCTTCACGGAAGCAGACTGCCACATCTTTCTCCTCTGGAGAGGCTGATGAGTTCAAACTGCTGATCTTTTGGTTAGTAGCTGAGTGCTTTAACCACCAGGGTTCCTTTAGGGACTAGAAGGAGGCAAGGAAATGCTATGGACAGAGACCACCTGAGGGGCAAAGGGACCCCTGTGCTTTTGCTCGTATTATTCTTCCTGGAATGAGTTTCCCTGATCAACCTACCCCACCTCCACTCCTTTCTCTGCCTGTTGAACTCCTTCTGATCCTTTGTGATCCAACCCACATGACCCCTTGGCGTTGAAGCCTTCTAGGGCTCTTTTCGGCTCCCAGGGCTCCTGGGGAGCAAGCCTCTGAGCTGTGCTTTGCTGGCCTGCTTGGTGTTCATGCTTAGTGCATCCTTGGAGCTGGGGACGTGGGGGCGCTGAGCTCATATTTTATTTATCTTTGTACCTTTGAGCCCTAACATCCTCAGCCTGGAGCTCAGGTAATATTTATGCAAGGACCATTTCTGGCCTGTACTCTGAGGTTAGGCTTCAGTGCCCCTGTTTCTGAGCCCTCTCTTTTATATTCATCCATCCATTCATTCGTTTAAAAAATAATAACACCCACTGCGTCATCCCCATGATCAGTTTCGGATCAGACCGTTGTGATTTGTAAGGTTTTCGTTCTTAACCTGAGAATTAGAACATTGCAAATCACTGACACCTTCCTGTGTATTCCTCTCCTATCCTGTCCCCTCCCTTCCTTGCCCTGAAGTAAACAATATCTTGAATGTTTTGCTTAACTTTCCTTTGTTTTAAATAGTTTTATCACATGTGGCCAAGAGAGTGATAATAAAAAATAAAAAATAAAAAATAAAAAAACAGTTGCCAACGAGTTGATTACAACTCATAGTGACCCTATAGGACAGAGTGAACTGCCCCACAGCGTTTCCAAGAAGCAGCTGGTGGATTTGAACTGCCGACCTTTTGGTTAGCAGCTGAGCTCTTAACCACTGTGCCACCAGGGCTCCAAGACAGTAATGCTCACCATTTTTCTATGTGCTCTCCTACATTTCCCAGCTCCCCTCCTTGTAGTTAGGTGGGGCCATGTGACTATTTCTGACCAAATCATTGTCTGATTTTTGGAAGTAGATCACCAGGCCTTTCTTCCTACTCCATCTTAGTGTGAAAGCTCTGCTGAAACCTGTTCAGCATCATATCAACATGCAGCCTCCACTGACAGTTGGGTGGTAGCTATGCATCCAGTACAGTAACTGATAATTGAACCTAGGTATCCAGCATGGAAGGTGATAATTCTATCACTGAACCACCGCTGTCCCCAGACTAATATTACAGATGGGGAAATGGAGGCCCTAGGAGGTGCTGGTTTTGACTGAGGTGACGCAAGGAAAGCCTGGCTATGGCCCTACCCTCTCTGTTCCCTCACCCCTATGGGTTGCTTGTCCTTGTCTTTGCTCCCCTAGGGTGGACTGAGTGCCACCCATGGTCATAATGCCACCAGAACCACTACAGAATGCAACAGCTGCAACCTCCAGGCCCCAAATGCCTAGTGGCCCTGCTGGAGCCAAGCTCAGAGCCAGAGAGATGATACCTCCTTCTACACCCCTCCATTGATTTCTAACAGCCCTGCACCTGCTGGGAGGAATAATTGCTGATGTCTCCTCCTGGGTACATGCTCTCAGCTCAGGGCTGGACTTAGAAAAGTGCAGTATGTATTAGGATAATGCTAGCCACCACAACAAATAAACCCTCAAATTTCAGTGACTTAACCCAATAGAAGTTTATTTCTCACTTACATATGAATCCAGTAGGGGAGTTCTGGTTGGCAGGTGGCTGACCTCTATGTGGTGATTTAGAAATGCAGGCTCTTTCTATGCTGTGGCTCCACCATTCCCTAAAAACCACTTGCCATCAAATTGACTGACTGGTAGTGACCCCATGTGTGTCAGAGTAGAATTGTGCTCCATAGGGTTTTCAATGGCTGATTTTTCTAGGGTAGATCACCAGGCTTTTCTTCCGAGGTGTTTCTAGGTGAACTTGAACCTCCAGCCTTTCAGTTGGCAGCCAAGAGAGTTAACTGTTTGTATCACCCGAGACTCCCCACCAACCCCCCAGGGTCTCAGAATCTCTGCTTCTAGAAGGAGGAAGGCAAATAAGCATGAAGGCATGTGCACATTCTTCGCCATCTGGCTCAGAAATGACACACATCATTTCTCGTCCACATTCCCATTGGTGAGAAATTGTCATGTGACCCCACATAGATGCAAGAGTTGATGTCGTCCCTGGATGGAGGCATAAATTTGTGATGACCTGCTAGCCATCTCGGCCACCCACGACAAAGGCGTGAGGTAGATGGGAAGCCCTTCCTCCTCCCTCCTTTCTACAAGAGTGTTTTTTCCTGCTGAGTCTGTGGACACAGCCACAAGAAGAACAGTACCACCTCTGCACTGTGTGACCTTGGACCTCAATGTCTTCATCTATAAAATGGGTACTTTCATATCTATGATCGTATAACCACTCTGAGAGATTGGAGGGAAAAGAAGAAGAACAACATCAAGATAAACATGATCCTCCCCAATTCCCAAAGCAGCAGGACTCAGTTTCTGCCTTCTGATCCAGAGCTTTTATTTTTTTAAACTAGTCAGCACATCAAAGTCTGCTGACAAGTCATAGCACTGAAATGCAGGAAAATCCCTTACTCAGCAAATCTGTCTGAAAAACCCCTGGAGCCCTAGGAGAAGGATTACTAAGAAGAAAAGCCCTTTTATTGCTAGAAATTCAGGTACAGAGACCCTGACAGGTTCTTGATGGGGTGTGTGGGACCAGCCTGGACACGGTGGTGGTGGAGAGCGGCTTGCTGCGTGAGACTTCAGGGGAGGCCCAATCCTCCTTTATCACTGTGAAGTGCCTGAAATCCCTCTGAGCTTCATCCCTCTAGCTTGCTGACTCTCAACAAAGGGAGTGGGATAAAAAGAAACTCCTTTTTAAAAGATGCTCAGCCTATATCACGCAGACTCTCTCTGGAAGAAGACACAAGAAACAATGATAGTGGTTGCCTTTGGGGAGAGGAGCAGGTCCACCAAGATGCCCACCTCCAGGGGCACCATTGACATCATCTGAGTGTGTGTGCACAGCGCCCCCTGGAGTTATGCTTTGCACGGCCACCATGTCTCAGGGTGGAAGTAGGCTTCCCCTTCACAATATATTTTTACATAGTTAATACCACTTTAAATAATAATTAACACAATTTTAAAATATATTCCACAACTTGAAGAATGTAATCAATGTCACTGAATTGTACATGTAGGAATTGTTGAATTGGTGTATGTTTTGCTGTGTATATTTTCATCAAAAAATAACAAATTATTTAAAAAATATGTATGTAATAAAAATATATTCCAAGTTCCAATCCTACTGAATTAGTTCCAGATTCACTGAATTAAAATTGAGGGTCAGTTGAGGGAGGTATCTTGAAAAATCTTCCCAGGTATTTGAAACTTTCCCATCCCCCAGCCTCACCGCTTTGGGAACCCTGATTTAATCTGTCCATGCTTAGGGTCCTTTTGTCGCCTCTAGAAGCTCTCAGCAGACCCCTCCACCTCAGTGCGAATGAGGAAACTAGGACTAGGTTGTCAGTGGAGGGGGGTGGGGAAGAAGAGATGGAGCCAGGATTTACAGTAGGGTGGGGTGAGAGGCTCCCCCAGAGGCTGAAGGCTAAGCGAGCAAGAGGCCAGCTTTGCCTCCAGGGCAGTCGCCGCCCTCCCCCGCGCCTATGGCCCTGCAGCCCTGAAACTCCCTCCACCTCGCATATCCCCCTCCGTTCGTCACACCAGCATCTCTGGACCGCTGGGCTGCTCTGCTCGGCCTTGCCCGGGCTTGCCTTGAGTTGCATAACCATGGGGCCTCCACAGTGGCCTTGCTGGGTGCCAGGGGAGCCGCCCACTCACCGCTGGATAAAACCAGCTAATTATATCACCCGAGACCCAGGGCAGAGCCTCGTAGGCGTTTTCAGCTGGTCCAGCCTGTTTCTACTTGCTTTTCATGATTGCTCTTGATTTTTCAAAATAATAATAACAGCCAACCAGGAAAAATTGCCCAGGGCTACATGGAGCATGCTGCTGAAGTAAAAGCCATCGCTCACCTGCTGCTAAAGTCTCAGAGACCTATCCAGCCCTTTCAGCTCAGGAAACCCAAAAGGAGACTCTTGATTCCCAGATCAGGGCTCAATAGATGCTGTGGCTCTGAGAACAGGATACGCTGGAATCAGCAGAATCAGAAAGACAAATACTGCTTTGACAAATAAAGACATCAATAACAGCAGCACACAATCATTTATTTTTTCAAAAATCTTTAAAATTCTATTTGTAGTTTAGTCCAAAGTGCAGAGTTTTGTTTTTCAATAATTTCCTGTATTTATTTTTTTGAGTAGGTAATACATTCACATAGTTCACAGTCAAAAGATGCAAAAGGATATGCATCGAACACTCCCCCTCCTACCCCTACCTTCCAGCCACCCGTCTCCTTCCCAGAGGCAAAGGCTGTGGCCAGTTGCTTCTGTCTCCTTCTAGGGATAGTCCATGTATGTCCACGTCCACAGTCCTCCATCTGAAACTCTTGGGAACAGATGGGTTTCCGAATCCAGAAGTGTTCAGATTTTAGAAAGGTAATAAGGTGCGTCTAGCATGTATTCTATAACACCCCTAGTCTAACATGACGAATCATGTTGATTGCCCTGAACTGTCCTGGTTTTTGCACTGTAAGTCCCATGACTGGGAACCCCCTAAGTCCCAGTCAAACCAGGACCATTGTTCACCCTAGGTCTGGGGCAGCACCACGTAATGTATTCACACCGACAGGATTAAATAGAAACTGCAAATGGTTTCACATCCTTTCAGATCAGGTTTTGCTACCAAATTAATTTGCCACACACCAAAGATAAAACTTTTAGTTTTCAGAGCTCTTTGGATTTTGGAATTGTGGATGAGGGATTGTAGACCTGTAAGCAAACATACATATATTCTTATGACACGAATGGAAACACAGTACTGGGCCCCTTGTTTCATTTTGTTTTTTTTTTTTCCATTTAGTTTATCTTAGAGCTGTTCTACATCAGTATGTACAAAGCTCCCCCCCATTCCTTTTGACTGCTGCATAGTACTCCACTGTGTAGCTGAATGTTTAGGCTGTCTCTAGTCTTTTGCTATTACAAACATGCATAGTTTTAGATGTAGCTAAGTAGATGGCGGGTGGCAGGGGAGGAGTCGGATCTTCATTGCTAATGCTTATTTGTGACTGAAAGTCTAAGTCCAGGTCTGCTCAGAAATAGGGGGAGAGACAAGACGCCTGCTAAGGTCTCCTGGACCTCCTACATCTGTCCATCTTCCCACATTATGAAAAGTTATTTGACATCAAGAATGAGTTTTTTCAAAAAAGAAAACAACTTACATCCAGACCTACTTAAACCCCTCACCGCCCCAACTTTATCCAGCCTTCAGTGTTTATCAGGGCTGGGATGTGGAAGTCCCTGCCTTCCAAAAGCTGACAATCCCATGAAGGAGATAAAGCTGGAGCACATGAAACAATCACAAACAGTACCAGGAAGCATCTAGTGTGGGGCAAATTCAGAGGTTCTGCGTACACCCTAGAAAAGTACCCTCAAGTACAATCCAGAAAGCCAGAGAGACACTGGCAGTTCATGCCTGACACTGAGACAAGCAGGCGTCCTCTCTTCCCGATTTCACCATTTTAAAATAAAAATATAAATGTTTATAGATATATACATGTTCGTGTGTGCTACACATATATATAATAAAGCACATGGGGGCACAGTCATGGACACCTCGCACACATAATTGGGTTTGAAGGCTTAGGACCATAGTCTCATGGGACAACTTGGTCAATTGGCATAACACAGTCAATAAAGTTTATGTTCTACATCCTAGTACGGTAAGTAACGTCTGGGGTCTTAGAAGCTTGCTAGCAGTCATCTAAGATACAACTGTTGGTCTCTATTCATCAACTATTGGTCTCTATTCATCTGGAGCAAAAGAGGAGGAAAGAAACCAAAGACTCAAACAAGAAACTAGTCTACACGACTAATTGTCTACACAAACGAACCATGGCCTCATCTATCCAGAGACCAGAAGAGCTAGATGGTGCCCAGCTACCACAACCGTTCTGACCAGGGACATAGTAGATAGGATGGGAGAAAATTGTAGAACAAAATTCTAATTCTAGGGAAAAAAAAAAAAAGGCCAGACTTATTGGACTGGTAGACTAGAGGAAACTCTGAGACTATCAGACCATTGCCCTGAGAAACCCTTTAAACTTTGAACTGAAACTACGTACCGCCGGAGGTCACCTTTCAGCCAGATAACAGACTGGCTCATAAAATAAACAAGATCACCCATGAGTACTGTGCTCTTAGAAAAAAAAGAAAACCATCTATGTGAGACTAAACGGTCAACATTTACCCTAAAGCAAAGATGACACTGTCATGGGGGGCAGGGAAGCTGGATTAATGGAAGCGGAACAACCAAAAACAGAAATAACGAGAATGTTGACATGATGTGGAAAATGTAACCGAAGTCACTGAACAATATGTACAGAAATTGTTAAATGGGAACCTAATGTAAACCTGTGTAAACTTTCACCAAAAACGGAATAAAATATTCAAAAAACAAACAAACACATAAATGTTTAAAGTAGACTAGCAGAGAAGTCTTAACAGACCCCAGATTAAGGAGAAAGCAAGTCTCAATAATGAACACTGATCTACAATAGGGCCCTTTTCTCCCCGACGTGTGACTGTTCATCAATTTTAGCTTCTGTTTAAGTCTCTAGACTAGCATATTTTCCCAATTAGTCTTGTAGTCAAGTTTCTGAGCTCCCAGCCATTCTGGATTTCAGAGGTTTCTTGTCTCTTACGGATTCAAAAGGCATTCCAGCTTTTCCTGTCTGCCCAGGGCTTTGCTCTGCCCCAGGAATAAGCCATTTCCTCTTCTGGTTTTCCTCCAGAACAAAACGGAGTCAGAGCATCTGCATCGATTCCCTTATTCATCCAAGGTTAATACGCAGCCCAAATGGTGATAGGTAGAGGTTGTGCCTGTAAGAGCGGTAACAAAGGTTCAACAGACTCACATGGGCAAAAACACTACCCAGATAGGTGTCTGGGGACCAGGCCCAGGTAAAGAAAGGGGTTGAATTTCAGCAGATGGGGCCTTCAAATTCTGAACTGGAGTTCTCTTCCTAAACCCAGGGGAGGGTCCAGGTTTTGTGGGGCCAAAGTTTATGCAATGATGGAAGTTCTCGTTAAGAAAAAGAAGACACAACTTTAATTTAATTGCCAGGCCACCTCCCGTGCAAATTAGAGTCCTAGAAGCCCCCCCTTCATTAGCTTCACCATAAATCCACCCTTGCGTGTGACTGAATAAGGGCCAGGATAGTAGCAGGGGTGGGGTGGCAGCACTTGGGGAGCACAATTTTAAGACTTAAAGAAGCAGAAAAGCCTGGACTGGAAGAGGACACAGGAGAGACAGAGAGGATGGGCCAGTGCCCAGCTCAGCCTGTCTCTTGTATCCTGGACCCCCCTGCTGGCTCTATACAGGGTGCTCTGTGGTGGTTCCCACTCCCAACCCCTGCCTCCCCCATACTAATACTACTACTACAATAATAGTAGTTCGTATTATAGCAATTCACATTTATCAAGCACTATCTACATGCCAGGCACGTTTCAAGTACTTTACCCACAGTTATTCAGTTGATTCTCACAACTCTATGAATGAGACACCATTACTTTCCTCCCCATTTTACAGATTAGCAAACTGAGCTAGAGAGAGATTGAATTACTTGCCCAAACCAGAGACAGAGCAAGGATTTGAACCCAGACAGGCTGGCTCCAGAGGCAAAGCTCTGAACTTTTAATAACAGTAACAGCTAACACTTAGGCCATGACTACCCTGCGCCAGCTGCTCTTTTAAGTGTTTACATGTATTAGCTCAACTAATCGTTATAGCTACTATTATTATCCCCATTTTACAGATGAGGTAACTGAGACAAAGAAAGGTCAAGCAACTTGCCCAGGTCACACAGCTTGGGAGGTGCAGACAAGGGATTTGAACCCAGGCTGTCTGGCCTCCTAAGGAGCCCTGATGGCACAATGGGTAACCACTCAGCTGCTAACCAAAAGGTCAGTGGTTCAAGCCTACCAGCTGCTCTGAGGGAGACAGATGTGGCAGTCTGCTTCCGTAAAGATTACAGCCTTGGAAACCCTATGGGGCAGTTCTACTCTGTTCTATAGAGTCACTGTGCGTCGGAAACAACTCGACAGCAATGAGTTTTTTCTTTTTCTTTTTTTAAGTCTGGCCTCCAGAAGCCTCATTCTTATGCACTGAACTTATGCATGACTGACTTTAAAGGTAATCTGAGAGCAGTGACCATGGCTCATATTTCTCTGCGTCTCCCATGGTTCCAACACTGTAGAATTTAATAAGCACTCAATAAACAGTCACCTAATCCTCTTCTAAAGTAAGTCTTTTCCTGATATTTACAAAAATCCTATTCCAAGTTCATTGTAGAAAATACAGAAAGGCTCCAAGAAGAAGTGCAAGTCATCCTTGCTACAGCAGTGATAACTATAGCTTACATTATGGTATCTTGCCAACCACTATTACAAAATAGGGATCCCACTTTATGTGTAACCTCCTTTTTTCTCACTCATCAATAAATCACAAACATTTTCCCATAGCGTTACATTTTCTTCTGTAATTTCCACAGAGGTATACTTTGCCTGAGCGCCCTGTGCAAGGAGCTGCCAGCAATAAGCCAGAGTGTATGCCACCAACAGTTAGCCCCCTTCTCAGGCAAGGACCCCACCCTCAAATATGCCCACCTTATGCGTTTGACCCTCTTCTTCTTTCTGGCATCTCTGGAAAGTTCATGCCATTCCCTCTGCCCTCCTTCTTAGACCCAGGGTCTCTTCTACCCCTGTCAAGGGTCTGTTTCCCATCCTTCTCAACATTCCCATACCTCGACTACCTTATCTCCCTCAATTCTCTCTGAACCTTTCCCACAACCTCCTTCACCCACCATCAAAACTTCTCCATTCTGTGCCCCACTCCCGCAGGACTTGCAAGAGACAATCTAATTCCATCAGCAAGCTGACATTAGGCAATGTCTGATGTAATGCATAAAGTGACAGGGAAGACAACTCTGGCTGGAGGCTGCAGCGTGGGAGCCCCTTTCAGGAATACAGGTGCATTTTGAGCAGGAACCTTCAAGACACAATGCCTTAACCCAACGGGGGAACTCCTGGTGTGATTTCAGGCTACCAGGCAGAACTTCTGAGAGTTATTTTGGTGCAGGGAGCCCTTTTGATGTGTGTGCCTTAAACTCCAACCGGGAGACTGTGGCCTAATCCACCCCAAGGGTGGGGCAACCTGGGCACCTTGCCCCGTTAGGATGGAATGAAAGTCTTTTGAAGGTGGTGGCTCAAGACAGGTGGTTTCTTGATTCCAGCTGCAGTGTCTCCCCCAGGATGGGGGAGGGAGGAAGCTATGCAGACATCTGGCTGGAGGGGAAAGACTGATTGGGGGGAGCAGGGAGACAGGACTTCCTGACCTGCTCTGCATGCCTTGTGCTGTGTGACCTCAGGTAGGTGTCTACGCCCCTCTGGCATCATCATAACAGCACCTACCCTACCTACCTCATAAGATTTTTAAGGATCAGGTAAGATGAGTTCAGTAAAAGTGCTTTGCCAAGGGTGAAACCCCAAAGTCAGAAGTGGTTAGGCCTCCTTGCCTCTTTCTTGGAAGGTGCTGACAGCTCCTTTATGTTTGAAAGCATTTCCTCCCTGAGCTGTATTTCCCCCTGGGCGGGGAGGG
>NW_004444001.1:1341352-1342513 GCF_000243295.1 Trichechus manatus latirostris | reverse complement strand
GGGGGGACAGGACAGGGGGACGACTTGAGGCTCCAGAAGTCAGCTTTAGGTGTTCTTAGATCTGGACCACTGCAGCCCACTATTTTTCTTCCCCCAAAGCAGCTCAGATTTTATCACTGATATTTATTGGGAGTCTAAGCAGGATTCATTTGAATGATGTGTAGGTGACCTCCTGGAATGCCTGGGATTGAGGACTTTCAGCGCTAGTATCATGACAGTCTGGAGCACGCGGGATGTTTGGTCACCCTAGGTGTACCTAGGGGTTGTGTAGGTCAAATGTAGATGTGGTTTTGTTTGCCATGGGGTATATATATATTGTGTGTGCTGATGTGGGTATGTGACTATTTGTGTTTGTGTGGAGTGGGTGGAGTGTGGATCTGGTGGTACATTGGGTTTTGTGTGTTGGGTTTATGTTTCTGTGTGTGTGAAGAATATATGTACTTTGTGTACAGTGTGTGCTGTAGTGTGTGTGGTGATATGATGTGTGCATGTTATTTCTAAGATGCATGTATGTGTGTGGGGCTTGTATGGTGCGTTGGATTTAGAGTGATATGGGTAATGTACACATACTGGTTGTGTGCAATGAATGTATTTTTTTTCAGCAAGGGTGCGTATGTTATTTTGTTTTTGGAGCAGTGTGGTTTACATGTCATTTGCGTGAGGATGGAATGGTGCCTTGTGGTGCGTATGTGTCTGAAGTGTAACTCGGTGTGCGGGGTGTGGGTGACTTTGTGTGGTCTGTTGGGAAACTGCATGTGTTTTGTAATATATGCATGTGTAAGAGGTGCACTAATGTGTCCACGTTATGTGTGCTGTGTTTGGTGAGTTACAGGCTGTATTAATGTCTTTTGCAAGCAGAGTGAATGCTATGTATGTTGTGGATTCTGTGTTTGGTGAGGGGAGTGAGACCTGTGCCGTTTATGTGCAGAATGCATTTCTGTTGTGCTTTCCGCATGCTCCGTGTGCAGTATGCATGATATAATAGGGTGTGCAGTCGTGTGTATGCTTTCTTTGGTGTGGAGGAGATGTGTGTCATTTGCATGCCAAATATAGTGTTGTCATGCATGTAGTTATGTAGCTGTGTGCTAACGTATCTGTGCCTGGTGTGCGGTATTCGTGTATGCTCGTTGCTCGTGTGTGACACACACTACACACACACAC
>NW_004444001.1:1330405-1341252 GCF_000243295.1 Trichechus manatus latirostris | reverse complement strand
TCTGTGCCTGGTGTGCGGTATTCGTGTATGCTCGTTGCTCGTGTGTGACACACACTACACACACACACACACACACGCACACACACACACACACACACACACACACACACACACACACACACGGTGGTTGGAGGGAGGTGGTGCGCTAAGGCGTGGAACAGTGCGTGCTGACGGGGCCGAGGTCCACCTCCCAAGACATGGCCGGGCGGGTCCCAAGGCCGCCGCCCACCCAGGAAGGGACCTGCCGCGGGAGGCAGGGCTTTCTGGGAAGTGGGTCACGCCCACCGCGGAGGCCGTCGGGAAGCGGCGGGAGGCGACGGCCAGCCTCCCGCGCGGGGGAAGCTGGTCTCGAGCGATGGCGCCTCGGCGGCGGGCGCAGAGAGTGGCAGTGCGTGTCTGGCGGGAGCCAGGGCCGCGCCAAAGTCACGCGCCCGGGCCGTCGGCGACCCACAAATGGAGAAGCAGCTCCGCGCACCGTCTCTCTTCACTTGTTGGGGGTCGAGCCCTGTCATAGTCGTCTGTGTTTTCATTTTCCCACTTAATTGTGGCTCCTGTCGATCGAGCGTCGTGCCCATTACGTGTATTTCTCGTTTAATACGGCCAGCCTATGAAGGGAAATTATCTCCATCGCTCAGCTAAGTTTCCTGAAGCTCCAAGAGGTGAAGGGACCCGCCCCACTCGCATCCCTAACGCGCAAACTTGACTCTGGAATTTCTGAGAAGAAAAACGCCACAGGAAAACGGAGCTCACTGGATAGCGTGACTACGAGTTTTCCCAAAAACCTGTCAAAAGGTGCTTGCCAAAATCTCGTCTGAGATACCTTTCTGAATTCCTCGCCCGTGATGGAAAGGGTTTCTAGGGTTATTGACGCCCAAGCCAGGAAGAATGAAGATGTTAGATAGCCGTGTATAGTATAATATACTTTCCAGAGAGTATGTAGGTGAATTAAACAGGACAATAAAGTAGCTAATTGCTTCCAAGTTATATTTAGTACCCCATTGTGGGGTGAAGGATTAACATATCTCTTTTTAAATCCCAAATGGTTATACTTCAGGTTTGCGTCTGGTAGCATGTACCTCTTCCCGTGCCATCCGTTTTCCCTCTCTCCCTTCCTTTTTTTTCCTTCCTTTGGTCTCGTGTATTTGATCTAGTAGGCTGAGTCATATGAAATTGCCCTTTATGTAGATCAAAACTGGTCAAATACTGGCAATTTCATTTGTTCAGCCTAATGCACGCATTTGGAAAGCTCTATGTTTTACAACATGCAGGGGAATTGTTTATGTTTGGTTAGAGTTGTGAAAGTCCTGAGACTCACTGATGGCATCAGCTTGTGCTTATGTACTATATGGCTGGAGGGGTGGCCTGTGGTGTTTTGGAGCTGGCTAGTACTGGATCACCAACGATTGTTAAATATTCAGGAATTCTGCAAGCTGGTTGTTAAACCATAGGTAGCTTGAAATTGGCCACGGAGGGAGTATTTATTTACTCCATGGAAATCAGCTTTCCTCTCCACCCCTCTGGGAACCAGATTATCTGTACACTACTGGCTATTTAAGGAGCCCTAGTGGTGCAATGCTGAACTGCTAACTGAGAGGCTGGTGGTTCCAACCCACTCAGCAGCTCCAGGGGAGAAAGACCTAGTGAGTGAGCTGTTTCTGTAGGGATTACAGCCATGAAGACCCTATGGGGCAGCTCTACTCTGTCATATGGGTAAACTCTGAGTATTGATTCCACGGCACTTAACAACAACATTGACCGCTTGGTTCATCTTAGGCCAAGTGAAGGCATAGTGAAATCAGTTGTCCCCAACCTCATAGATCCCTAAACAGAAGGTGAGAGCTGTGGAAAGAGTGTAATCGATGGGGGAGGCAACCACCAAGTTCAGTGATTGTGGGAGAAAACATTAAAACTTAGGGATGGGCTGTGGAAGTTCATAATTGTAGTTCACTTTTAAAACCATAAACCTGTTTCCATTGATCGATTCTGACTCATAGTGACCGTATAGGACAGAGTAGAACCACTCCATAGGGTTTCCAAGGAGCGCCTGGTAGATTCAAACTGCCAACCTTTTGGTTAGCAGCTGAACTCTTAACTACTACACCACCAGGGTTTCCAGTTCACTTTTAGTTAGTATTTATTAAGCATTTACCATGTGCCAGACACTGTTCAAAACACTTTGTATGTGTTAACTCATTTGATCTCCATAGTAACCTTATGAAGTAGATATTATTATCTACATTTTACAAATGGAGACACTGAGGCTTGGAGAGGCTGAGTAACTTGGCCAAGGTTATACAGCTAGTAGGTGGTAGAGCTTGGCTTGGACTCTAGGCTATCTAACTCCAGGGTGCATGGTCTTAACTACTCTGCTACATAGTATGTACTGTATCCATTAGGTTAGGCTGCAGTGTTGTTATTAATTGCCTTCGAGTCAATTCCAACTCATGGTGACCCCATGTGTGCAGAGTAGAACTGCTCTAGAGAGTTTTCAAAGCTGGGACTTTTTGTAAGCAGATTGCCAGGCCTGTCTTCCAGGACACCTCTGGATAGGTTCAACCCAAAAACCTTTCGGCTAGTAGTTGAGTGCTTAACCATTTGCACCACCAGCAGTAACAACCCCAAAATCTCAAATGTTTTTCAATAATACGAAGGTTTATTCTTGCTCCTGTTGCATGTTGTCATGTGACATGTGTCAGCTGTGATTCTGCCTTACGTATCCTATTCTGGCACCCCGGCTGAAGGAGCAGCTCCTAACTTGGCCTTTCCCCAGAGAGAAGAGAAATTCCAGAACCATGTGATGATTCTTAAGATACTACTCAGATATGGCATACATTACATCACTTCGGTCACATTCCATTGTTCAAAGCACATCATTGTAGCCAAGCCTGACTCAATGGGGGCTGAGATATAGACCACTCCCCCAAGGCACAGCAATTCACATGGCAACCTGCTGAGCAATGAATAATTGGGAATGGTCTTGGGTCAGGTTCCCTAGAAGAAGACCCTGAGTCAAGGATTTGTGTGCAAGTGATTTATTAAAGAAATGTTTCTAGGAGAAACCAGAAAAAGAGTAGAGGAGCAAGAATGAGATGAAGCCAAGTAAGGAGAGAATTTCAGGCAAAGTCCCACGCTCAGCTTGATCCTGCAAGGGGGTCTGGAGTGTAAATCATGTCTCAGAGTTTATCCAGACTCAAGGAAGCTGGGCTTTCATATTTCCACAGCTATCAGCTACTGGTTAAGGACTGCTCCAAGGGGACATCAGCAACTCGCACTTTTTACTTTCTGCACCTAGATGAAGCAGCTCCAGTGGCCCTGGAGCAATCCTCCAAAAAGAGTCACGGGTACATGACTCTTAGAAGCAAAATCACACAGAAGTTGGGAGAGGGAACAGAATGTAAATGGGATCTGAGAAGATCTGGGAAGAGCACCAATAATATCCACTAAAGGAACAAGAATACCATCTACCACATGGCCTCTATTTCGTACTGTCTTGTTTCAGCATCAGAAGTATGACATTATTTCTCCTATAGTTAATGGCATGTCTTTGATGCCAGGCACAGGAGCCAGGAACAGCAGTGGGAAGTCTATACAGGCTTTTCAGTAACCCAGTGTCACATTTACTGAGCATATGGGTTTAACACTGAAATCTTTCCAGATTTAAGAAAGACATGTAATACCAGATTGCAGAATCATACTCAGCCCTGAGCAGAATTTTTTTTTTTTAATTCACAGGAAGACACATGTGAGAGCAACTGCAGAGCACCAAAGACAAAGAGAAGAATCTTAAATGCAACTAGGGAAATGAAACATATAACCTATAAAGGAACTAAAATAGAGTGACAGTAGGCTTACCTTCAACAACAATAGAGGCTAGAAGATAATAGAATGATATCTTCAAGAGAGCTATAAGGTAGGCTGATATTTCTTATTAGAAGGTAAAACGTAAAATTATTATAGGATACTGTAGTAAATTTATTTATCATCATGAGGAAAAGTTAATCTCCAGTTATTGAGGTTATCCATGTAAAAACTAAAACATTATTTTAATAATTTCTGATGGAGATCATTAAAAAATATATCACCTTGTCCCTCCCTTCTTAACAGAGGGTTCAGGTTCAACATTAGTGTACCATTAGGTAGTGAGACTACCAGAACTTACTGAGGTTTGCTAGGCTGTTTGCACCTGCATTAAATGTTTTCACACTGCTGTGTTTTAGAATTCTGTATGCTTTTTATAGTTCTGTCTCCCCACTGCAACAACAGCTTTCTCAAACCTCCTAATCCGCTCTTACATTTTACATACAATTGTCTGTGAGTCAAGGCGTTTCTCAATCTATAGTTCATTAGCTGTATGTAGCAGATTATATTTTCCAAAGAAAGCCACCACAACGTATCCATCCACCATGCTTTCTTTACAATATAACATTGACACTCCATCCATCATATGTGCTTCCTCCCCTTGAATCTGAGTGGGCCCATGATTATAGCAAAAGTGATGCTTTATGACATACAGCTTCCATCTGGGACTCTAGAGATGCTTGTTCTTGTTCAGTCACCATGGCACAAAGAAGAGGAGAAACCACATGGAGAGACCACAGGTATTCAGGCAGACAGTCCCAGCTGACAGCCAGCACCAACATCAAGATCTGTGAGCCTTCAGATGGTTCCAGCCTCCAGCCTTTGAGCCACCACAGCTGATGCCAAGTGGAGCAGAAACGAGTTGTCCCAGCCAAGCCCTGTCTAAATTATGGATTCTTGAGCAAAAGAAATTATTGTTGTTTTTTTAAGCCTCTAAGTTTGGGGTGGTATCATTCATAGTAATAGATAACTGGAAAACTGTGACCACTTTTTACTCACTGCTTAAATGCTGCTGCATGTGACTTGTTGGTGGGAGCCCTCTGGGGATCTTAACCCAAAGGAGTCCTTTGCCAGCTGTAAGGAAGTTCAAACCTTATAAATTATTTCAAGTTTCCTTCTGCTCCAGACAAAGCTTCTTTGGTTTCAAGGAAGAGAAGAAACCCATTCAATTTACCTCAGGAAAAAAAGGCTTAATGAAAGGATACCAAGAGGCTCATGGGAATCCAAGAACAGGAACTTCTGCACAGCATGGCCTCATGCAAACTGGAACTCTAATATATATATATTTATAGCTTTTTTGCTACTCTCTGCACATATACTCTATTCTTCATTACAGATTTGGTTTATTTATTCATCAGTTCAGACATTGATCATCACATCTCTCTCCACTTCCTAGTCCCCTTTCTGCATCACAACCTTCAGTTTCCACTACTGACTCAGTGACCAGATCCAGATTATTAAAAAGGCACCTGACTGAAACAATGCTTCTTTGCTAAGAAAGGTCCCACAAAGTACAAGTCCCTGGGCTAATCACAACTGAACTGACTTTGGTCAGGTCTTCGTCTTGGAGCCAAGCAGCTGGGGCCTTGGGGGTGGATTTTGAGGTAAGGAATTCCCCAGAAGGGTGTGGGTGGGGCATGCAGTGAGTGACATCTCCAGGACACTTCTCCCTTAAGGCTGTTAACTCCTGGACAGAAAATGAAAGCTCAAATGGGCAGAAGTATGAGCTCCAGACGGAGTGCCAGCAGCACAGAATCAGGAACTGCCAGCACAGTGGAGGGTCAGGAGGAAGAAAAGATGAAGAGCAGCAGATGATGAGGCCAGTAAGTGTGGAGATGAGCCTAGAGGCAAAAGAGTCCCCCAGGCAACCCCCAGAGTTGGTTCAGAGCTTTACTAAGCTTGCAGGTGGCGTATTACTCTTGAAGGTTTCATAGTGTCCTAGATACAGAGTCTGTGGAGTCCAGCACACTCTAAGCTCAGATCCCAGGTTCACTAATTTAAAAGCTATGACACCACAGACAAGTTGCCCTTCTTGAGCCTTGGTTTCTTATTCTGTAAAATGGGGATAATAAGACCAACTTTAAAGGGTGAGGATGATAACTAAACGAAATAACTATATTCAAGTGTTTAACACAGGGTCTGGCACATCACATCCACTCACTAAATGTAACCTCCGTTTCTTCCCCCACTTGGGAGCTGGGGCAGGTTGTGAAATTTGCTGGAACAAAGATCCTATGACTAGACATCAAAAGGCCTCTTACCCCAATTACTAACACCCTCAAAGGAGTTCCCCACCTCAGGGCTTTGCACCTTACAAAGAAGAAACAAGCCTGCTTGAGTCCAGAGAGGCCTCACCCTGATTTTCAATTCCTAAAAATCTGCAAAAAGGAGAGAATTAGACTGTAAATGGTTTATAGTCATAACCAAGAAATGTGCACATTAGAAGTCATTCATGGTACAACAACACTGAAGCAGTGCTTTTGAATGGGTTCCTCTTTGTCTTAGATATCTAGTGCTGCTATAACAGAAATACCACAAGTGGGTGTCTTTAACAAACAGAAATTTATTTTCTCACAGTTTAGGAGGCTAGAATTCTGAACTCAGGACGCTGGCTCTAGGGGAAGATTTTCTCTGTCTGTTGGGTCTAGGGGAAGGTCCTTGCCTCTTTTCAGTTTCTGCTTCTTGGTTCCTTGGTGATATTCATGTGGCCTGGCATCTATCTTCCCCCATCTCTGCTTGCTTTCTTCATCTGCTCTTCTATATCTCAAAAAGAGATTGAATTAAGACACATCTTACACTAATACTACTTCATTAACATAACAAAAACCCCATTCCCAAACGGGATTATAACCACTATAGGGGTTAGGATTTACAACATATATTTTAGGGAGACAAAATTCAATCCACAACACTCTTGTTTTAAGAACTCAACAAAATCCATCTGGAAGACCTCAGTCCCCTGAAGGCTCCCACTGTCCTCAGGAGTTCAGCCAGCTTCCCATGGTGGCAATTCCTTAATGTTGAGGATGGGACATCAAATTCTAGGGCTGAGTCACTGAGGCTGAGGGGAGGAGCACTGGATCAGGAGTCCTAGGCCTGGTATCTAGTCCCAGGCTTGCTGCTGACTAGCTCTGTGTCCTTAGGTAAGTCACTTTGCCTCTCCTAGCCTGAGTCTCCACAGCTATACAGTAAGAAGTTTGGACCAGATGTTTTCCAAGAAATGTCAAACTCAAATTAGGGAAAGGGTATCTTTGTGATTAAGGGTAGAGTTACTCAGATGTCAGTTCAAATCCAGTCTCTTCCACTTATTAGTGGTGTGACCCAGGCCAAGTTGTTTCTATTCACCTATTTCTTTATCTGTAAAGTGGGAAGACTTACATTGTAAGGTTGTTGTGAGGATTGTTGTTGTTAGGTGCCATCACGTTGATTCTGACTCATAGCGATCCTATGTACAACAGAATGAAACACTGCCCAGTCCTGTGCCATCCTCACAATTGTTATGCCTGAGCCCATTGCTGCAGCCACTGTGTCAGACAATCTCGTTAAGGGTCTTCCTCTTTTTCACTGACCCTCTACTTTACCAAGCATGATGTCCTTCTCCAGGGACTGATTCCTCCTGATAACATTTCCAAAGTATGTGAGACGTAGACTTGCCATCCTTGCTTCTAAGGAGCATTCTGGCTGTACTTCTTCCAAGACAGAATTGTTAGTTCTTCTGGCAGTCCATGGTATGTTCAATATTCTTTGCCAACACCATAATTCAAAGGCATCAATTCTTCTTCGGTCTTCCTTATTCATTGTCCAGCTTTCACATGCATATGAGGTGATTGAAAATACCATGGCTTGGGTCAGGCAGGAAACCTTAGTGTGTGGTGGCTAAGAGCTACAGCTGCTAACCAAAAGGTCAGCAGTTGGAATCCACCAGGTGCTCCCTGGAAACCGTATGGGGCAGTTCTACTCTGTCCTATAGGGTTGCTGTGAGTTGGAATCGAATCAACGGCAATGAGTGGGTCAGGAGCACCTTAGTCCGCAGCAATACCTTTCCTTTTAGCACTTTAAAGAGGTCTTTTGCAGCAGATTTACCCAATACAATACGTCCTTTGATATCTTGTATCTTGACTGCTGCTTCCATGGAGATTAATTGTGGAGCCAAGTAAAAAGAAATCTTTGACAACTTCAATCTTTTATTCATCTGTCCTGATGTTGCTTGTTGGTCCAGTCATCAGGATTTTTGTTTTCTTTATGTTGAAGTGTAATCCATACTGAAGGCTGTAGTCTTTGATCTTCATCAGTAAGTACTTCAAGTCCTCTTCACTTTCAGCAAGCAAGGTTGTGTCATCTGCATATCACAGATTGTTAATGAGTTTTCTTCCAATCTTGGTGTCACATTCTTCATATAGTCCAGCTTCTCAGATTATTTGCTCAGCATATAGATTTAATGAGTATGGTGAAAGGATACAACCCTGACACACACCTTTCCTAATTTTAAACCACCCAGTATCCCCTTGTTCTGTTTGAACAACTGCCTTTTGGTCTATGCACAGGTTCCACATGAGCACAACTAAGTGTTCTGGAATTCTCATTCTTCGCAATGTTATCTATAATTAGTTATGACCCACAGAGTCTAGTGCCTTTGCATAGTCAATAAAACACAGATAAACATCTTTCTGGTATTCTCTGCTTTCGGCCAGGATCCACCTGACATCAGCAATGATATTCCTTGTTCCGTGTCCTCTTCTGAATCCAGCTTGAATTTCTGGCAGTTCCCTGTCGATGTACTGCTGCAACCACTTTTAAATGATCTTCGACATAATTTTACTTGCATGTAATATTAATGCTATTATTCAATAATTTCCGCATTCCATTGAATCACCTTTCTTTGGAATGAGCATGAATATGGACTTCTTCCAGTTGGTTGGCCAGGTAGCTGTCTTCTGAATTTCTTGGCATGGACAGTTAAGAAAGGATTAAAGAAGATAATTCATAAGAGCATGTAACAAAATGCCTTTCACATAGTAAGCTGTCAATGAATGCTAGATATTATTGTTAGCAAATGGAAATTAAAAAAAAATTTTTTTGAAAGCATAGTATTCTCTGTGAATCATGTTGACCCCTGGGGCTCCTCAGCCCAAAATCAGCAAATTTCAGCAAAGACCAGCTTGTACAACAAAGTCATTGCTCACCTTTAACTAACAAAGTTTCCCCTTTGGAGGATGGGTGGGTGGGAGGGGGAGTTCCTTACAAGACAATAATCTTGAAAGTCAGGCTTTAGGGAGAAGAAGACTGTTTTATGCTTTGAGCTTCCCCTCCTTTAACAAGTCAGCCTGGAAAAACTTGACCATTGAGGTTACTCTAAGCCAGGCTAGTGAGAACCCAGGATACACAGAGGAGTATTTCCCTAACTTCCCTGGGAGAGAACAAAGATTTGTGCATCCCACCCCAAATCTACTTGATCAAACTCTCTAGGCAAGGGACCTTGGGATGAGTATTTTAAACTAGTGCCTGAACTGCTGCTTATTGTTAGGGAAGTTTAGGAGACCCTGGCAGAGAGAGTATGCCTGCCCCTCAGGCTCTGGTGCACCCTCCAAGGTTTTAAATGGGAATAGACCAAGATGCCTAATTGGGAAATTATTCCCTCCTTCCCTCCCCAGCTCCCACTCCCCAAAGTGGAGCTCATGAGACAGATTAGATTATCGTTTTGCAAGGAACTCCCCCTCTGAAGAACTCTGAAATTCTGGACATCTAGCTCTTTTGATTATTGTGAAAGTAATAATCATAATAGTAAACTGATATTTAAATTGTCCTTTAGACTTTTTTCAGGGTTTTTTTTTTTTGTGTGTGTGTGTATGTGTGTGGCGTATGTAACATAAAATTTACCGTTTAAAATGTACACTCAGCGGCCTTTAGTACATTCAAAGTTTGTGCAACCCCCACCACCATCTAGTCCCCAAACATTTTCATGACCCCGAAAGGAAGCTTCAGACCTCTTAGCCAGTCACTATCCATCCTCCCTTCCCCCCAGCTCCTGACAGCCACTAATCAGTTTTCTGTCTCTGAATTTTCCTATTCTGAATATTTCATATAAATGGACTTTTACAATATATAGCTTTTTGTGACTGATTTCTTTCGCTTGGCATGATGTTCTCAAAGTTCATCCATGTTGTAGCATGTATTGAAACTTTATTCCTTTTTATGGCTGAATAATACTCCATTGTATGAATGTACAATATTTTGTTTGTCCATTCATCAGTTGATGTCCTTTATACTTTTAAAGTGTTTTCACATATGTTATGTCGCTTGATCCTCATAAAAACGCTCGGGGGTAGTCAGGGGAAGCACCATTCATTATTATTATGATAATTCTTCCCACATTACAGATGAAGAGGCTGACGGTTAGAAAGGAGAGATGACTTGTCGAAGTTTCCACAGCTAGACAGTGGTAGACCAAGAACCAAAACCCAGGTCTCTAGAGTTTGGGTGAATAAAACTGTTGTTGGACAGTTTGCTTTGTAATTGTTAGTGGTGTCCCTCCACTAAGAATATTCTTTGTGGACATGTGCTCACTATGGCAAAGCAGATAGAGACTGTGAGGATTCAACCCTTGGACAGGCCTGAGTTTGTCCATTGGTGAAGTTGGCGTCTGCCTTCAAGACCTAATGTTTTGTGTGTGTGTCTGTGTGTGTGCTTTAGATGAAGGTTTACAGAGCAAATTAGTTTCTCATTAAACAATACACATATTATTTTGTGACATTTGTTGCCAAACCCACAACGTGTCAACACTCTCCCCTTCTTGACCTTGGGTTCCCCATTACCAGCTTTCCCGTCCCCTCCTGCCTTCTTGTCCTTGCCTCTGGGCTGGTGTGCCCGTTTAGTCTCGTTTTGTTTTATGGGCCTGTCTAATCTTTGGTTGAAGGGTGAACCTTAGGAGTGACTTCATTACTGAGTTAAAAGCGTGTCCAGGGGCCATACTCTCAGGGTTTCTCTGTCAG
>NW_004444001.1:1304517-1328758 GCF_000243295.1 Trichechus manatus latirostris | reverse complement strand
TTTAATGGAATTTGGGCCTTTGTTGAAGATCAAGTGACAGTAGGTGGATGGATTTACACCTGGGTTCTCGATTCTGTTCTATTGGTCAATGTGTCTGTTTTTGTGCCAGTACCAGGCTGTTATGACTACCGTAGCTGTATAGTAGTTCTGAGGTCAGTTAGTGAGAGTCCTCCTACTTCTTTCTTCTTCTTTAATAGTGCTTTACTTATCCGGGGCCTCTTTCCTTTTCATATAAAGTTAACGATTAGTTTTTCCATCTCGTTAAAGAATGCTATTTGGATTTGGATCGGGATTGCATTGTATTTGTAGATTGCTTTGGGTAGAATTGACATTTTCATAATGTTGAGTCTACCTATCCATCAGCATGATAAGTTTTTCAAGAACAACAACAAGTTCTCTTTTGGTTTCTGGCAGTAGTGTTTTGTAGTTTTCTTTGTATAGTTCTTTTACATCCCTGGTTAGATTTACTCCTAAGTATTTTATTTTTTTTAGGGGCTATTATAAATGGTATTGCTTTCCTGATTGCCTTTTCATAGTTTTCTTTATTGGTATATAGGAATCCAATTGATTTTTGTATGTTTATCTTGTATCCTGCTACTCTGCTGAATCTGTCTATTAATTCCAGTAGTTTTCTTGTGGAGTCTTTTGGCTTCTCCATGTGTAGACTCATATCATCTGCAAATAGACATAGTTTTACTTCTTCCTTACCAATTTGGGTGCCCCTTATTTCTTTTTCTTGCCTTATTGCTCTAGCTAGGATTTCCAGCACAGTGGTAAATAGGAGTGGTGATAAAGGGCATCCTTGTCTTGTTCCTGTTCTCATGGTGAATGTTTTCACCCTCTCTCCATTAAGAATGATGTTGGCTGTTGATTTTGTATACATGCCTGTCATGGATTGACTTATGATCCCCAAAATATGTGTGTATAATTTGGCTGGGCCATGATTCCCTGTATTGTGTGGTTGTCCTCCATTTTGTGATTGTAAGTTCATGTTAAAGAGGATTAGGGTGGGATTGTAACACCACCCTTACCCAGGTCACATCCCTGATACAATGTAAAGGGAGTTTCCCTAGACTGTGGCCTGCACCACTTTTTATCTTACAAGACATAAAAGGAAAGGGAAGAAAGCAGAGAGCTGGGGACCTCATACCACCAAGAAAGCAGTGCCGGGAACAGAGCGTGTCCTTTGGACCCAGGGTTCCTATGCAGAGAAGCTCCTAGTCCAGGGGAAGATTGACAAGAAGGACCTTCCTCCAGTGCTGACACAGACAGAATGCCTTCCCATGGAGCTGACACCCTGAATTTGGACTTCTAGCCTACTAGACTGTGAGAAAATAAATTTTAAAGCCATCCACTCGTGGTATTTCTGTCAGAACAGAACTAGATGACTAAGACAATGCCCTTTATAATGTTGAGGAATTTCCCTTCTATGCCTTTTTTATTGAGAGTTTTTTTAATCAGGAATGGCTGTAGGACTTTATTGAATGTCAAGGCCTAATCTTAACAGACCCCTGCTCAAACCCACTTGAAGGCTCCCCCTCAATCTCCACATGAACCCCCTTATCCTAGAATGCCATAAGAGGCTGGAGCCCAGGGAGGGCATGGACTGGGTCTTGATATCCTTGTACTACCCAGCACAATGCCTGGTAGAATTGGGCCTCCATAAATGTTTGCTAAGACATTTTAAGGGCCTAAGAGTGCTCTGAAGCCTCACTCTTTCTCCCCAGCAACATGTCACCAGTACAGATCTCCCACCATCCAAACAACTCCTTGGACCTTGTTACTCAGAATGAATAACAAGCAATTAGGAGCTCTAGCTCTTTAGTATAAATCAGCAGGCTTTTGGGGAGTAGAGTCCTGCTCTATATCAGTGAGGGTCTTGTTCCCACTAAAATAACAACAAAACCACATTATGAAAAGTTTGGAAAACTGAACAAAGCAATAAAAATCATCCATAATCTTACCATCCTAAAACCAAAAACCAAACCCTTTGCCATTGAGTCGATTCCAACTCATAGCAACCCTATAAGACAGAATAGAACTGCCCCATAGGGTTTCCAAGGAGCGGCTGGTGGATTCGAATTGCCAAACTTTTGGTTCACAGCCAAGCTCTTAACCACTACACCATCAGGTCTCCCTTACCACCTAGACAACTTATTTTGAAGAATTCTTTTCTGCTAGATTTTCTTCCTTCATTCCTTTTCTCTTTCCTTCCTTTCTTTCCTCTAGTCATAGGAGAGTAACACAAGATGATTGTAGTATTTTAAAAATCATCTGTTATCCCACATCCAGAGACAATCACTGTGAACATTTTGCATATATCCTTCCAATCTTTTTCACTATCTTGTGTACATATTGAGATTATGCAGAATGTCCAATTCTCTTACAGTATATAAGCATTTTCTTATATCATTAATTTTTTTCTAATCATAAAAGCAATATATATTTATTATAGAAGTTTCTGGAAAATAATGACAAAATAAAGAGGAAATAAAAATTACCAAGAATTTTCCTTCCATAGATAGAAATTTTAACATACATTTATTTTACATAGTTGTAATCCTACTGAATATGGAATTTTTATCTTGTTTCCCACCTAAAAGTAACATTATAAGCATTTTCCATGTTGCCACATAGTCTTTATAATTAATTTTATTTTAATTTTCAATAGGTAACACATTTACATGGCACAATATTTTGGGATTTCCTCCCACCTCGTTCCCGTTTTTTGTCCATTTCTCCTCTCACAGGCATCTATTGTTACCAGTTTCTTGTATTCCCTTTCTGAAAGATCCTTCTGTACATATGTAAACAAACAGATGCATATTTAAATGTATCTTCCCCCATGCCCCCTCCATTTTTTACACAAAGAGTAAGGAATTATTCCCATTCTTCCTCACCTTTCTTTTCAACTCAACAATATACCTTAGAGGTTGTTCTCTTTATAGTCAAAGAGACCTTCCTCATTCTTGTTTTTTTGTTTTTTCCATAACAGCATAGGATTCTATTCTATATAGGTGTACCACAACTTATTAAACTAGGTCCCTGGGTGGCGCAAACAGTTTGTGCTCAACTAGTAAAGGCTAGTGGTTCCAACCCCCCCAGCAGCACCATGGAAGAAAGGCCTGGTGATCTGCTTCCATAAAGATTACAGCCAAGAAAACACTATGGAGCAGTTCCATTCTGTAACCCATGGAGTCCTCATAGGTAGGAATTGTCTATGGCAGCAGGTTTTTTTGTTTCTAAAAAAATGTTCTAAACATTTAAGTTGTTTCCAATCTGTTGCAAACAATGCTGCAACATATATCATTTCATATGTGTGGGCATCTATCTGTTAGATGAATTCCTCAAAGTGGAATTGCTAGGTCAAAAAGTAAATGCATTTGTAATTTTGATAGAGATGGCCAAATTGTCCTCTGTAAGATAGCTTATTCTAACAGCAGCAGACTGTTTAACCCAGTGTCTATGCCTTACTTGACTTGATTTATCTTTTGTTATCCCTAAATAACAAAGTTAAGACCAGCTTTGGGCACAACCCAATTTCCTGTTCTGTCCACTTGAATGTAATCTGCAATGTATAGAAGACCTTTCCAATGACTGGCACCATGCTGGGTGCTAGGAAACAAAGATGCATAAGACAGAGGTGCTGGGGTGAGGGTGGGGGAAGAGGGATATACAAGTGGACATATGCAGGGCATGCGGGTGTGAATGAGCCAAGGAAGAGCCCCTGATCCTGCCCACCAGGCCTTCAGAGGAGGAACGGGGCCTGTTTTTGCTCTCCTTATCCCAGCAGCTAGCAGAGCACAGGGCATATAGCAGGCCCTCCTACACACTGAGTGGAAGAATGATCAAATAACTGTACATCTTGTGTGGAGGGAGGGGGTAAAGGGCAGGGGGAGCATGGGTCAGGGCAGGTTTCACATAGCAGGAGCAGCATTTGAGGGACTATTTGTTGATTCATTTCTCAAAGTGAAATTCTGGGTCAGAGGGACCCAGGATATTTCTTGGCCTCCTGACTCACAAAGGGCAGTTTGATTAGCAAGGGAGGGTGACTGTTAGGAATGGTCCAGGGCAGATCTGAGTGGGTAGAGGCTGGGCGTCCCTCTGATCAGCCCTGGACAATGCACATCTCCAGAATTAGGTAGGGGGTCTCTGAGGTGAGACAAAGGAGGAGAAGGGACAGATGGATAGTGAAGGCTGCCAAAGGCAAGTTCTTCATTTTCCACTCTGGTGCAAACCCAGCCTTGGTGTCGGGAGTGACCACTCTGCATACCTGCCCCAGGCTCAGATGCACCCTGAGCAGCCCAGAGTCCCCACCCTCCTGGTGTAGGCTTCAGAAAGAATGCCCACCCTCTGCCCTACCAACCGGATTCCAAACCCCGGAAACCGGTCTGATGGCTTGGAAGCTCCTGGCTGTATCCCCAGGAATGCAGGTGCCCATTTCTCTACTGGGGGAAGGAAACCAGCATGGTTTCAGCTCTTCTGGTTCATTTTCTAGAATTTTAGGAAGACACAACAGCAGAAGATTCGACTTTTACGGAAAATAAAGTACCAACTCATTCCCCACCAACCCACTCTGCTTTACAGAAGAGGAAACTGAGGCCCAGAGTGTGGTCAGACAGAGGTCGCATGAGAGTGAGAGTCAGAGCTCAGTCTAGAACAGGGCTCCGGACTCTGTACACAGGGGTCTCGGGATGGGGACCTAGATGTAGCTCTGGGGAGCGAGCAAGAGAGGGGAGAACAGTGCCACAGGTGGAGCCAGGGTCAGAGGGAGGTCAGGGGGAGGAGCATCTACCTACATCTGTCCCAGTTGCTGGGTTATAAATCCTCCAGGAATTCCTGATATTCCACTCATGTCCAAGTTCCCTGCTTGAAAACAGGTTTGCCAGTATGGGTTTCAGAGAGGCACCAGCCGGGAGAAGTGAGGCCCGTGGTGGAGAGGAACAGCCTGGCTGAAGGAGGGGGCCGCCTTAGAGGGAGCTCCCCCAGCCCTGCACTCCCAGGGGCCCAGGGTAGATTCTAGCCATCAGCTGAGCAGTGACCCAGGGCTTGTGGGTAATGTTCCTGGGAACCCAGCCAGAGTGGGGAGGGGTGGCAGCCAGCCCGGACACCCCTGTTCCTTGGATAAAGGGTGGGGAATTACTATTCTTCCGAGCCTCTTGGGACTTTGACTTCCCTTTTGAAGCTGCTTTGAGAGTTTACTGGAACTTAGTTTTACCTGCATAAAATCCTTAGAAGAGTCTCCCTTTGGGATTCAGCCTGTGAAATACCTTTTCCCGGATACCCCTGAATCCCTGGCGCACTCCTTGCTAGGGATTCCTGTGGAGTGAGGAGCACAGGTGTTTCTCCTGAGGCGGAGGAGGAAGAAAACAATCGGCCTACTGGAGCAGACAGACCTGAACGAAATGATGAAATAACAAACCGCCTCTTACATCAGCGGGTGCTTTCAGGTTCCTTGGCTCCTAGTAATCCTCACAGCACCCCTGTGAGTAAGTTGTGTAAGTCCTCTTTTACAGATGGGACATTAAGGCCTAGAGAAGTCATGTCACTTGCCCCAGGACATAGAGAGGAAAGACCCCAAGGCCAGGGCACTGTGGCTATTTACCTGGACCAAGTGACTCCTGTCCATCTCAGGTTCTCGCCTGAAGGCCTAGCCCCCACCCCCACACCACTCCAAGCCTGGCTGGTTTCTCGACAATAAACTTACTCAAAGAGAAATTGAAAAACATGAGTTGTTGTTATTGTTAGCTGCCATTGAGTCAACCCCACTCATGGCGATCCCATGCACAATGAGATTGGACTGTTGTGATCCATAAGGTTTTCACTGGCTGATTTTTTGGAAGTAGATTGCCAGGCCTTTCTTCCTAGTCTGGAAGCTCCACTGAAAACTGTTCATCATCACAGCAACATGCAAGCCGCCACTGATAGACAGGCGGTGGCTGCGCCTGAGGTGCATTGGCCGGGAATCAAACCTGGGTCTCTCACACGAGGGATGAGAATTCTACCACTGAACCACCAGTGCAGTGTTTTTCAAATGTTTTGGACTGTAACTCACAGTAAGAAATGCATTTAACATCACAAGGCAGTAATCAGAAACACACAAACATAATTCAAAGTACTTATATAATTTGTAATTATTTTGTTTACAAATATGCAAAACCAAAAGCCCAGTTTTGTGAAGCAGCTCTGTCTGAGGTGCACTCTGGCATCTATTCTCTGCTTTTCTGTGTCATTATTTTTTAAAAAGTGCTCATGTGACTTACTAAATTGATTACATGCCCACTGATGGGCGGAGACTCACAGTTTGAAGAGCACCTTGGTGGATAGCAGCTTGAGATCCCCCCACCCTTGTCCGCAGGACTGTGGGTGCACAGGGAAAGACACGCCTGCCTGGATCTCTCCCTCAAGTTGTTTACAAGCAGAGAAACAAGACTTCGCAGACACAAAACAAGGCTGAAGCAAATTAAAGGCAGAAAGAATCGCTATTAAGGACCTACTATGTGCATAGCGGAGCCCTGGTGGCGCAGTGGTTAAGAGCTACGGCTGCTAACCAAAAGGTTGGCAGTTCATATCCACCAGCTGCTCCTTGGAAACCCTGTGGGGCAGTTCTGCTCTGTTCTGTAGGGTCGCTGTGAGTCAGAATCAACTCAACGGCAACAGTGCGTGCGCAGCACATTAGCGCATGTTTCTTTACCCCAGAAGGGGCGTTGTGGGCTTTATTCCTGTTTTAAAGATGAGGAGGCTGGTGTTTCATAGGCTGGTAACGCCTTTCGGTCTGCCAGCTGGCACAGCATTTGAATTGAGCATCCCTGACCCAAGTTCATGCGGGACGCCGTGTCCCTATCTTCTGTCACAGGAGAAGCAGATGGAGTTGGGCTGAATTTTGAAAGGCTGTCCTGCCAGGTGGATGGGTGATGAGATGAGCAAAGGCCAGAGAAGTGGGAGGAGGAGGTACCCAGGCAGGGCCTCGTAGTTTAGTTCAGAGGAAAGGGAGAGGAGACAGCTTTCCAGACAGGGACAGTGAGAGCTGGAAGAGCCTCCAGTCCACCTCTGCCATTTCATTGGTGAGGAAACTGAGGCCTGGAGAGGGGAAGTGACAAAATGCTTGCACAAGACTGTATGAGCCAGCTCTAGCACACCCCTAGACCTGCCCCAGGTGAGGTGCAGAGGGTGGGAACAAAGTAGAGGAGGAAGAGAGAAATCCCCCAGCCACCCAAGCAGTACAACAGCTGGTAGAAAAGATGGTGTCGGAGGGTATGCTGGTGGGAGAGGGAGAGTCTTCTGGGCCCCCAACAAATCAATGGGGGCCATCCCCTCTGTCAGCCAGAGTCCGTGTCCAAGACCCTGGGCCCTGGCCCATGTCATCTTTCCCTTCAGGGGTTCCCCTGCCCTCCAGGAGCCCCAGGTTTGGTTAGGGTGGTAGATGGGGTGGTGGCATCCTACAGGACCTCCCCCACCCAACAGGGCATAACAAGGCTTTATGCACACACCCTCACCCTTGCCCCAGAAGGGAAGCTCAGAGAATCCAGATCATCTTGTCCAGAGCCTCTGGTCAGGCGGTCACCCGCATGGGTGATTCTGTTGAAAGGGCCACCTCAGGCATGGGGGGCCAAGAGGTGGGGGCTCATTTTCCCACTGGGAATCAGAGGGGCCTATTCAGCAATATTCCTCCTAATGAGATGTTCCCAGGGAGAGCAATGAGGATGACATGGCCTTCAGTGCTTGATTAGGCTGGGCTCATAGAAACTTGGACTGCCTTCAGGGGCCCCTTCAGTGCTGGCTGTAGTGGGGATGGAGGCTGGGGACAGGCCAGGCATGCAGATCCCAACAGCATGGGCCCTTAGTTGGTAGGGTGGGGGCTCAGCAGGGCAGAATGGGGAGGAGCCCTTCTCCTAGGACATTGACTGTGGTTACTCTAATTGCTTTGGAGGCAACCAGCCCAAAGTCAGCCAAAGACACTTTGTTTTCTGTAAACTTTTTTGGAACATGGAAATTTGATTAATGTCTGTGCCTCCAGTAGAAGCTTCCCAACAACAGATAGAACGTCTATTTTTGCTCACCATTCATTGAGTGAATTAAATGAGTTGCCACCTCTGTAAGCCTTCCTCACATGGCATTTTCCACCCAGAGAGCTGTAGTGAGCTGTCTACATGTCTGTTTCCCTAGGACCTGAGGCAACAGGGTGATATGCCGCAGAATGTAGGTAGTGGAACCAGACTGTCTAGGCTCATATTCAGGCTCTGCCACTTACTAGCTAAATAATAACCTCAGGCAAGTTACTAAATTTCTCTATGCCTCAGTTTCTCCATCTGTAAAAGGAGGATAATAGGAAATGAGTTAATGCATGTGACATGCTTGGAGCATAAGTGCTCCAGTGTTGGTGCTATTACTATATCTGTATCTCTAGCACCCAAATCTCATGGCCTGTGGAATAATAGTTGCTCAGTAAAGGGTTATTGATTGGACCAGCAGAGAGTTTGGGACTGGGTCATGGGAAGAAGAAAACTAGGAAAGGGCAGTGTATGAGCCTGCGGGTGAGGATGGAGGGTCCCCAGGGCAAGGAGATGTTAGACAACCAGAAACCCAGCTGCCCCTGATATCCTCCTACCCTGGCAACACTTGTTCCAACTGACAGAAGCAGTTCATTCCGGGAGTATTTGTGAACATCCTTGTTTGCAGTTTGTTCCAGTACATGTCATGGTTTCCCCTCAAAGACACTAGCACCACCAGTTGGCACCTCCTTCTTAAAGGTCTGGGTTTCAGCTCCACAGGGTCCTCCTCCAAGCTTCCATGTTTTAATACTGTA
The DNA here is from genome assembly GCF_000243295.1 of Trichechus manatus latirostris. Classification (NCBI taxonomy): domain Eukaryota; kingdom Metazoa; phylum Chordata; class Mammalia; order Sirenia; family Trichechidae; genus Trichechus; species Trichechus manatus. Next base: position 1,319,952 of record NW_004444001.1, on the reverse strand, counting down.
ATTTCAGCTGCAAGGAAAAGATTAGTCCGAAGGACTAATTGTCCACAGCTACCAAGGCCTCCACCGGACTGAGTCCAGTATAGCTAGATGGTGCCCGGCTACCACCACTGACTGCTCTGACCAGGATCACAACAGAGGGTTCTGGACAGAGCTGGAGAAGGATGTAAGAGCATAATTCTAACTCACAAAAAAAAAGACCAGATTTACTGCCCTAAAGGAGACTGGAGAAACCCCAAGAGTATGGCCCCCAGACACCCTTTTAGCTCAGTGGTGAAGCTACCTCCGAGGTTCACTGTTCAGCCTGGGAGTGACAGCCCCGTAAAACCAAATGAGACTAACGAGGTGCAGGAGTCCAGTGACAAGGGCCAGAAGGCAGAAGGGGACAAGGAAGCTGGTGATAGGGAACCCAAGGTTGAGTAAGGATATTGTTGATGTGTTGTGAGATTGTTAACCATTGTCGTAGGGCAACATTTGTAGTAACTGTTAAATGAGAAACTGTTTTGTTCTGTAAGCCTTCATCTTAAGTGAAAATAACAGCACAATTGGATGAGCGTAGTCAATGTCACTGAACTGTGCATGTAGAAATTTTTGAAATGGTGTATCTTTGGCTATGTGTATTTTCACCAAAAAAAAAAAAGGTTGAGAAGTTAGAGGGTTGATATGTTGTTGGGTTGTTAACCAATGTCATAAAACAACATGTGTAGTTCTGTTTCATGAGAAACTATTTGTTCTGTAAGCCTTCACTTGAAGTACAATAAAAAATAAATAAATAAATAATAATTTAAAAAAAAAAACAAAACTGTAATTTCAGCATTTGTTCCTCCAGCCCAAGGGGTGGTAGCTGCTTCCTGCAGTTGTGACCTCCATGATACTTTCAGTGTCTCTTTTTGCCTTTTTGGTTCTTCAAAACCTAATTAGCAATTATTTATATTAGATTCTCTCTGCTAAAATAATTGGGGTGGTTTCTATCTCCTGACTGATAGTCATGGAACCCTCAAACCTGAGGCTCAGGGTGATACAGTTAGAAGCAGGAGGCAGGCCCCCCCCACACCCAACTTGCCTCAACTGCCTGGGAAACAGCTGCTTCAGATCCCGAACGGGCATCCTTTGTCCTAGAGATGGATGTGCTGCAGCAGGGATATCTAACCAGCCCTGGAAAAACAGGGCCAGCAGTTAAACCACACAAACAAAGGAGCCCAGCCCCACACAGAGCCGCTGCTTGGGTAAATGCCAAGACAAACAGCTGTGGCAGGCTTCCTGGCCTTGCACCCCCAGAGTCTCTCCTTCCTTGATGTCCCTTGCACCCCCAGAGTCTCTCCTTCCTTGATGTCCCTTGCACCTTCAGTCTTTTCAGGGTTCTCTGAAACCGGTTGCTCTTCCCTCTACTTTAGAACCTCCTGGTCAAACTTGAAGCCTTCAAGGGCTTACGTCTTTCAGTACACATTGGAGACAGTGGAGTGTACATTAGATTCATCTGGAAAGATTCATCTGGATCTTTCAAAAATACTGATGCCTGGGTACCACTCCTGGCTCAGCATTAGTATTTATTAAGGTTCCCGTGTGATTCCACTGTGCAGTCAGGACTGAAATCCACTGAGTTAAAAGAATGTGTTATGACATCAGTTCTCGAACTTGAAGGTGCATCAGAATCACCTGAATGCTGTGTTAACACCTGAGTTTTTTAGTCAATAGGCATTTCTTATAAGTTCCCAGGTGATGCCGGTGCTCCTGGCCAAGAGACCCCATTTTGAGAACTGATAGATATAGAGTTGGTCAGACAGGCCAAAATCCCAGCTCTGCCAGTGCTAGCTGTGTGACCTCCAACGACTTGACACCTCTGGGCCTTTGTTGCTCATCTCTAAAATGCAGATGACTATCCACATGAGAGGGTTTTATGAGGACTGAAAGACACAGCTTGGACAAACAGTCTCACACGGAGCCTGGCATGTAATCAGGCTCAATGAACACTAAGTTATCAGTACTGTTATGTGTTTTAGTAGGAGATAGGACCGGGCCCAGCCAAACCAAACCCGCTGCTGAGAAGTCGATTCCGATTCATGGCAACCCTATAGGACAGAGTAGAACTGCCCCACAGAGTTTCCAAGGATCAGCTGGTGGATTCAAACTGCCAATCTTTTGGTTAGCAGCTGTAGCTCGCCGTAGCTCTTAATCACTGCGCCACCAGGGCTCCTCCAGGACCAGGCCAGGCTCCAGAAATCTTGAGTTATAACACGTGACTTTGACGCATTAGTTTAATCAATGCCTCAGCTTCCCCATCTGCAAAATAGGGGTAATGATACCCTGGCTCAGCCCACTTCACACGCCGTGGAAAGATCAAAGGAGTTCCCTGACTGTGAACGTGTTTTGAAAACTGTAAAGCCTAGTAGGGGGAGTTTTATTAGAAAGAGATCAGACAGGTGCGGCCCCATCCTGGAGCCACCAAGTAGAATTTCCTACTCTTCTGCTCTGGGGGACCTCTTCACATTCTGGGGAGGAGGAAATTCCGATGCCTCCCTCCCTCCAGCTGCCTGCGGGCCTCTCTGCTGTCCTCAGGCATTTGGAATGCCAACTTGGCATGCCTGGGTCGGGGGAGTGGCTGGTTGGCTCTTCAAACATCTCCAGGGACGAGATGGGGTCTCCCCACCCCCACTCCCTCCTCCCTCCGATAGCCCCACCAATATTTCTGGGGTCGGGAGAGGAGTAGGGGAAAGTGACCAAAGTTGTGAAATCAAAGATTTCCTCCCAGGCCCTCACCACACATTTCCCATCCCCAGCGTCCATCCTCCCACCATGATCCTCATTCACACGCCCACCCCCATCCACCCGCCCACCCACACACCTCACCCATTTCCGAGGAGAGGAGCCTGGTAAAAGCTGCGCTCCCAGGAAACCCAAGAGGGCAGTGATGGAACAACCGTTGTGCTCAAGTGAGGAACTAGTCCGTTTGGTTTACAACCCTCTTCAGCTCAACCCAGACATACATTACAGGTCTGCTAGTATCAGGCTCCCAGGCTAGCTAATATTAATGATTTTTGTATTTAAAAAAATACATATTTAGGAGGAATGCCCTCCAAGGGGCTAAGGTGGAAAGAGCTGAGTGCCCTCGGCATTCCAATGTCCTTGACAGTGAGGATGTGAGAAGTGGGTCCTCCCCAGCACTGCTGGTGGGAGGGGGCACTCGGGTTTGACTTTACTGAGGGGCATTTGGCCCTCAGAAGAGGTCAAGAGCCTGAAAAATATGCATACTCTGACCCAGAGTTTCAGGTCTAGGAATCTGTCCTAAGGAAATATCACAGGGATCAGTGCTGGGTGACCTTGGACAAGTTATGGCCTTGTCCTCAAAATGGGGCTTAATAATCACACCCCGCTGCACAGGGTTGGGGAAGAAATGAGATAGCACCTGTGAGGTGCCTGGCATGCAGTCAGTGCTCCGTAATGGTAGTGTGTTGATTTGGGTTCCCCCAGAAGCAGACCCCAAGACAAGGATTCAAGCCATAAGCCCAGGAAGCACTGGTGGGTTCATGGGGAAGTAAGCCAGGGAGGGAAGGAAGTCCTTGAAGGGCGCATTCATCAAGCTCCACTCAGAGTGAGCCGCATGCTGGGAAAATGCCTTGAAGAAGACTCAGAAAGGTGCGTGGTACCCAAGTGCCTCTATTCGTTTAAGTCTTGCTTTTAAAATCCCCAGGACTGTCTGCTTCTGGAGTTCTTTCTACACAAAAGCGAACCCCTCTCTGATTTAAGCCTTTTATTTTGCTTTTCTGTTACACACTGCTGAATTTAATCCTTATCTGAAGCCAGAGGCCAGTGGCTTTCTCATCAGGAAATGGCCAAGGGACCCACCTTGGTGACCCAACATCACAGACAGGCATTGTGGTGCCAGCGTCACACCTGGGAAACATCGCGTCAAGGAACCCTACTCACCTTACATTCTTGAAGCCTAACCAAAAGGTAGAAGGTTCAAGTCCACCGAGCGGCACTTCAGAAGAAAGGCCTGGCGATCTACTTCCAAAAAATCATCCACTGAAAACCCTATGGATCCATACGTGGAAAAATGAAACAGGATCCTTCACACCATACACAAAAACAAATTCGAAATGGATTAAGGACCTAAATATGCAAACTAAAACCATAAAATTCTTAGAAGAAAATGCAGGGGCTATGCTGTCAGGCCTAGCTTTTTACAATGGATTATCTAATATAATAACAAAAGCACAGACAGCAAAAAACAAAATAAATAAATGGGACCTCATAAAAATTAAAAACTTTTGTTCATCAAAAGACTTTACCAAAAAAGTGAACAGACAAGCTACCAAGTGGGAGACTATCTTCAGAAACTATATCTCCAACAAGAATCTATTAACAAAATATATATAAAACTTCGACAACTTAACAACAAAAAGACAAACAACCCAATCATAAAATGGTCAAAGGACTTGAATAGACATTTCACCAAAGAGGACATTCAAATGGCCACCAAACACATGAAAAGATGGTCAGCATCATTAGCCATTGGAGAGACGCAAATCAAAACCAAAATGAGATAACATTTCACTCTTGCTGTGATGGCTAAGAGAAAACAAAAGAAACTAACAAATGTTGGTGAGGGTGTGGGGAAATTGAAACCCTTATCCACTGCTGATAGGAATGCAAAATGGTACAGCTGTTGTGGAGAACAGTGTGGAAGTTCCTCAAAAACCTAAAAATAGAACTAGTATATGACCCAGCAATTCCACTCCTAGGTATATACCCAAAAGACTTGAAAGCAGAGACTCAAAAAGAGACTTGTACACCGGTGTTCATTGCAGCACTAATCACAATAGCCAAAACGTGGAAGCAACCTAAATGCCCATTAACAGATGAATAGATTAACAAAATGTGGTCCATACATACAATGGAATACTACTCAGCCAGTAGGAGAAATGAAGTCTTGATACATGCTACAGTATGGTTGGAGCTTGAAGATATTATGCTGAGTGAAATAAGTCAATCACAAAAAGACAAATATTGCATGACCTCACTTATGTAAAAAGACAAGAAAAGGCAAATATATAAAGACCAAAGTTCATTAATGGTTACCAGGGGCAGGAGGGAGGGGGGTAAAGGGGGCTAATGCTGATGGAAAAATCACATTGAGTAAGGGTAGGGTTGCACAGCCGATTATTGTAACTGCTGTCGATAAGTTACTCACCTGTAAAAAGTTGAATTGGCAAAAGTTGTGTGACAGATATATTTATAACAACGACAAAAAAAAAAAAAAAAAGAGTAGCTGCTGAGGCTGCTTATGTACAATAAAAACCTCATGGGATCTGGTTTCTTGGTTTGGAGGTTTAAGGCCATGTTTTCATGGAAACTTCCAGTTAATTGGCCTGATGATGTGCTTAGCGCTTCTATTCTATCTACAGTTCATTGGGTACAGCCTGGGGTCTTAAAAGTTTGCAAGCAGCCATCCAAGGCACAACAGTTAGTCTCTATTTGCCTGGAGCAACAGAAGAAAGGGAGTCAGGAACAGAAGGAGGATATGGAATATGTGGCTAAGTGCCTCCTTTGCCATGAGACCAGAAGAAAAGGATAGTGCCCAGCTACCATTACTGAATGCTTTGATCAAAGATTCTATAGAAGACTCCTGATCAAAATGGGGAAAATGCAGAACAGAAGTTCAAATTCTCATAACTCCAGACTTCCTGGAGCCATGAAGGTTGGATGAACCTCCGACACTATTGCCCTGAGATAATCTTTAAACCTTAAACCAAAAATATCCCCTGAATTCTTCTTAAAACCAAACAATAGTTTAGCTTAACTAGTAAAAAAGGTCTGCCTTGAGCAAGATGCTCTTTTAAGAACTACCTATATAGGATCAGATTGACAACAGCAACTTGAAACATTAGATAGGAACCTTAGCAGGGCAGTGAATTTATGTTAATGGGGGAGGAACAACTCAGAAAAGGAGGGTGAAAATGGTTTCACAACTCGGAGAATGTAATCAATGTCACTGAATTAAACATGTAGAAACTTGAATTGGTATATGTTTTGCTGTGTATAGTCTCAACAACAACAATAAAATAAATAAAACTAAAGAAAAAAAAACCCTATGGAGCACAGTTCTACTCTGACACATATGGGCTCGCCATGAGTCGGAATTGACACAGGGCAACTGGTTTTTTTCTGGCACCCGCTTGCTGTCCTCCAGCTGCCGAGACCCACTCTGTACGGCACCTCCCCAGGCAAGCACTCTGTGTGCAGACCCTTCCTACACTTGTCTTCAAAACTTATCTGTTCCATATGCTCTTCCCTTTGGTTTCTGTTCTCTCTTCCACAGTGGCTCACACATCTGACAAGTGAATTCATGTTACTGGGTTAATATGTCACCCTTGCGAGTAACAGATGTGCTTTTCTGGTGGGGGCCTTCTGGGGCAAGGCCTTATGCCCAGAGCTGAGTGACGCAAAGATCCCCAGAAAAACAAAGAGGCCATCCTGGTGCTGGTCTCACTTCCTGTATTCCACCCCCAGTTTCCTCCTTCATCCCATCCACTCCCTTGGCACAGCTCGCTGTGGCCACAGGTCCCAACTCAGCAAATGCGAGGACCCCACCCTCCACTGCCACTCTGCCTGAGCTGCTGTATCGAAAGCGAAAGGAGGAGTTGGAACAGACAGAAAAAATAATCAAACCACTGAAAGAGAAGAAACAGCTGGCAGAATATTGGAAAAATTCCCAGGCGGGAATTCCCAGCCCTCAAGGGCTAAGCCAGGCTGAGGAAGTTCTTAAAGAAAAACCTTGAAATTCATTCGTGACATTGTTCCCACCTCATGGAGGCCCCTGGCCTGTGTTCCTGCCCTGCCCCAGAGACAGGCATGCGTTGGAGTTGAGTTTTGAGGGTCAGAGCAGAGGTACGGTGGAGGGAGTGGGGAGGGCTAAGGCGGACAGAGGGGAGAAGGGGCCTGGCAGCTGGGGGCAAAAGGTGTCTGAGGGTCCGGACCTTCCCTCCAGGCAGAAGCAGGAGGCTGCCTGGCTGAACGTGTGGCCGGGAAGGCAAGTGTGCAGCTGTAGGGAGGGGTGCTTTACGAGCTGGACCGGCAGCAGCCGGGCAGTGGCCGCCAAAAATTCAAGTTGGCTGCTCTTACCTAAGTCAGAGTGAGAGCCCACATCCATTCAGGAAACACAGATGAACACTGGAAGAGGTTGAAACAGGGACCTGGTGGGGTTTCTGGGAGTCCGCAGCGGGTGTGGCCGTGGTTGGAGGCAGGGAGACAACGGCAGTGGCACCAACCCACACAAAAGCGTAGATCCAGCCGTGCGCAGGGGCCTGCAGGCTGGCCACCAGTGAGGAAATGTGAAGGGTCCCGCAGTCCCGCCTGGGGAGAGGGGAGATGGGGAGTGGGAGTGGGCTGGGACTCATCTGAACACTGAGTTTGGGGACTGGCTGATGGAATTCGGCGAGAAGGACCAAGGATGGACAGTGTGCAAAACACTGTGTCTTCCACCCGAGGCTGGGAGGCCCTTGGAGCTCTTCACTGTGGGCTCAGGGCCTGATGCCCCAGAAAGGCTCCTTAAAATTGCAATTAATGATAATAAAAACAATAATCCACAATAAACCCGGTAGTCAGTCCTCTTTCACCAAGGAAGGAAGGATTTCTGCCAAGTCCACTGATTCTAGGCCTGACGAAGCTTCCAAGCCCTACCTGACTGATTCTTCTGTCTTCACTCACCCCTCTGCCCTGTCCAGTGAGGCTGTGGGCCTGTACGGCCCCCTAAACCCACAAGGCCCTCCAGCCACCTGCCCTTGCTCCCTGATGGACTCCTCACACCACCCCGGATTAATCTTCCTAAAGCCCTGGCTCCCCACTCCCCCTGCTCAAATTCTCCACCCTCCAGACCAGCTGGCATTGCCTGGCAGGCCTGATCTCTCACCACTTCATTATTGCTGGGAGTGGAGCCGTGGAGTGTCATGGTTCAGAGCACGGGCTCCAGGTTTGAACTCTGGCTCTACCACTCAGTGCCTTTACTTCGTCTGTGAAATGGGAATAATAACAATACCTACTTCATGTGAGTGTTTTGAGGATTAAATGAGTAAATAAATATAAAGTGCTTGAAACAGTGCTTGGCATGTAGTGAGCTTTCAATAAACGTTAGCTGTTATTATTTATACTGTTGTTGTTATTTACTAGAATGTCCATAGAAGAGGGATCTCTTTTTTGGTCACAACTGTATCCCGGTGGCTAGAACAGTGTCTAGTACATAGTAGATGCTCAGTTAATGTTGGTTGAATTTATTATTGTAAACTCTCTGTTCCAACCAAACTTTCCCATAACTATACATTCTTACCACTATGCTTTTGCTCATACCACCCCCACCCAAGGGCCCTTACCTCAGCTCACGTAATTCCTACCAATACCTCAATTTCCATTTCCAGCCTCCCCTCCCCTTGGAAGCCCCACCCAGGCTCAGAACCTGCACAAAACAGGCACTCAGGAAAGGTTCAGTGGTTTGTGGATTGGCTGGGGTTTTTTATGCTTTGGCTCCAAAACAGTGTTTCCTCTATTTATGTCCTTTATCTTGTGACTTTGACATTCAGAGAGGCTTCCCAGGTGTGGCCACCTGAATAACCAGACATGTGGTCTCCCAGCCACTTTTTCTGGGCTTCCTAATTGACAGAGTTGAGAGACAAAGCATCTGTTTGCCCGAGAAATACGAGCCAGGCAGCTCCACATCAACAGGCTTCTTTCCGCTCTGGATGGGGGCAACAGCTGCCGAAAACTTGGCTGTTTACGCACTAAAAAAAGAAATTCCATGGTGACCAGTTGACTCAAGCCAGCTCTCAATGTGAGACAGTGGTTTAAAAGTAATCCCTGATGACACCAAATGCTCTCCACCCAGTCCTCAATAAAAACAAAAAAGAAAACAAGGGAGAAACTTGAGCAGGAGTAGGCATGAGTCAGTACTATAAATGGCCTGAAGTCCTGCACAGAGTGGCGGAAGCTGCAGTGGATCTCAAAGTTCAGCAGTCTAACAGCCCACTCCAGGCAGGCATGCCCCTGCAAACACCCCTCCAGGGAATGGGAAAGGGCCACACCGAACTCCACCAGCCCCAGACTCACAGCATGGCCCTGACCCAGCAGAGCTGGGTTCCAACCAGCCAGACCAGTTTTCAAGTTGTGTGGTATGGAGAATTAGTCTCTCTGAACCTTGGTTTCTTCATCTGTAAAATGGCAAAAATCGTCAGGATCTCGAAGACCAGCAGTCTAACAGCCTACTCCAGGCAGGGATGCCCCTGCAAACATCCCTACAGGGACCAGGCACACACCACTTCTTGAGAAAGGTCCTCCTGAAAGGCTGGGGTGGGAAAAGATGAGACACTGACCTTTCCAAGTGCCTGCTATGGACTAGGCCCCCCGCGGGGCTCTCTGCATAGCATGATTTCATATTTCCCTCACACCCACCATCCGAGCACCAAGTGCCTTCTTCTAAGTGCTTTACATACATAGCTCTCTTAATCCTCACGTGCAGCCAGGAAGGTAGGCCCGATGATTTTTGCCATTTTACAGATGAAGAAACTAAGGTTCAGAGAGCTACACAACTTGAAAACAGGTCAGGCTGGTTGGAACCCAGCTCTGCTGGGTGAGGGCCATGCTCTGAGTCTGGGGCTCTGTGGAGTTCAGCGTGGCTCTTTCCCATTAGAGTCTCCAATTCCACCGCCATGCTTCCCGCCTCCCAGACGCTGCTATCTCCGTGAACTTTGCTCTCTAGCCCTATTGACTCAGAAGAAGGGCTTGCTGATAAGAAGGACATTGCCCAGGTTTATTGTTTCCTCCCAGCCTCTCTGGCGACACCTGAGCCTGCCACTCCCCTTTCCCTCCTCTACACATACTCACACATTCATGCTCACACGTTGTCACAACCCCACACAGCCAGTCACAGTCACTGTCACTCAGTCACACACACAGTAACATTTACACATACACATTCACATAGACACATTCACACACAGACTCACGCATCTCTGTGGTGTGGATTCAGAAGACTACCAGGCTTGGAGATATACTTTCTAGAAAATCACATTTGCCTCTCTTGCCGTCCTTCCCAAGCCACTGGAGTTACAGGCCTCTGCCCCATTTCATGCCTAATAAATAAATTAGCCTCTCTTCAAGGGCCATAGTCCCCCGCTTCCTGTAACTGTGGGCAAACCTGGATACACAGTTGGCCTGGAGTTGAGAAGTGGCTTTCTTTCCCAGCTGGATTCCAGGTGCCTGCACCAGCCACACTGCCACCTTGTGGCTAGAACTGAGAATGGCAGGCTCTGCACCCAGGGGTTAACCACTTCCCAGGAATTAAATGAATTACAGTAATACATGCAAACAGTACCTGGCACCTACCAAGTGCTTAGTAAAGGTTATTGTTTTTCCATTTACACCCTACAATAGTCCTGGAAGCCAAGTGGGCTGTTAGGTGAGGTCTCTATCCAACTGCCCCCCTTTGACAGATGGACAAACTAAGTAAATGAAGACCCCCCCTTTCCTTCACCTGACCCTCAGGGCCACCAAAAGGTCTGATGTTTCACAGGCACACCCCACCGGCACAGGAGATGGGCAGGTTTGCCAACTAGACCAGCACGTGGCAGGGTCCTCACAGTGATCAAGCCCACACTGTGACTGATAATCGTGGAATTATTGGCCTAATCTGTATCTTCTTGACATCCTTAGGATCATTCTAACAGTGGATTTGGCTATACCTTGGTGAGGTAGGAGCGACAGCAGGTGACTACGTGACCCCTGGTACTAACTAGCCAAGAGACTGCCCTTCACCAAGGCCTCGGTGGGTCTGTCTGTGGCCCTCGGCCTGCAGCTGTAAGTGTGGCTGACCCTCCCCTCGACCTCACTCACCGCACCCGTGACACTCTTTCAGGCCCCTGCCTTTGGTGAGGCAGCCCAAGATGCGTGCCCACCTTTCCTCCGTGAGCCCAGAGTCAGGGTGTTTCCGGCAGTTTCTGTCAAGTCCCTTGTTTTTACTTAATTTTATTTTCAGCCCTAGGTACAGAGGGAGGAGTTAATCCTACTCCTATTCCTCTGCCCCACAGGCAGCCATTCCGAGTTTACTTTCATTTATGTGTGTTCTAAAGTGTGGTGCTTTGTGGGCATGTGTTTTTCATTTACATAAGTGGTACCAAGCACTCAGCACCGTTTTCAAGCTTTATCTGAGCTGCATCTAAACCCAGCCCACATTTTTCTAACTGCCATGTAGCACTGCATAGTATCTTATTTCATTGCCAGTTTTTTTCCTTACCATTTATGTCACACACTGAATGTGTTATTGAATGTACTGGGGAGCAGGGTCAATGGACAAAACATGTCAGAGGGTGGCAGGGCTTAGAGTTTAGACTCTGTGTTAATGCTTGTGGAAGGGATGGCACTTTTTCACCATGAGTTGTGTTTCCCAGAACACAGCCCAGGATTGTGGAATCTGGGTGCCCCTAACCAGGCATGGCTGTCCAGAGACCTGAGCCTTCACCTGAGTTCTGCCATCAACTGACAAGAACCATCAGCAGGCTCCTGCCCTCTGACCCCTGGGGTCCTCACACATTAAACAATAGGTTACACTAAAGCCTTCCTAAGCCGGTCTACCTTGAACAGCCTGTCACCCTCAGAAGGTTGTTGTCTAGGATTCTGTACTACCAGCCCTAGAATTCATTGTTTATCTAATAGGTTCTTATCAAACACCTGCTCTGAAGCCAGACCGTCTGGGTTCCAATCCCAGCTCCTCCATTTGCTGCTGTGTGACATTGGGCAAGTTACGTATCTGTGCCTATTCCCTAAAACAGAGACAGTACTAGCACCTATGCTGAGGGTTGCTGTGAAGATTAAATGAATTACAGTAATACATGCAAAAAGTACCTGGCACCTACCAAGTGCTTAGTAAAGGTTACTGTTTTTCCATTTATACCCTACAACAGTATTAATAGTATTAATTAATAGTATTAATTTTGAATATTATTAATTTTACAGATGAAGAGATCAAGGCTCAGGGAGCAAAGTAACTTGCCCAGACTTGCATGATGATGTTCCCAGGAGCAAAATCTGACTCTGAAAGCTCTGCTCTTCCACCAGACTCTGACCTTGATCCCTGCTGTGCAACTTGGAGACTGTATTCCAAACCTTTCTGCTGCTGAGCTGAATAATGAAAAGTAACCCAGGGGCCATTAGAGTGGACTCCTGGCCCTGGTGGTGTTCAGTCCTCGTCGGCATCCTTCTATACCATGACCTTTACACCCACTGGTCCTTTCTGACAAAGAACCCACCCCCCTGGGTACCCACATTCACCAAGCAACCTCCGAACCGGTGTGAAGCTCAGTGTCAGTCCTGCTAATAGCCCTACGCGCAAGTGCCTGAAAGAGCACAGGCCCAAGGAATTAGTCAGGCCTCAGGGTCTAGTCCTGGCTCTGGCATTCCCACACTCTGGGACCTTAGATCATTTTTTCTCAAAGCTTGTTTCCACATCTGTAATGACTCTAATAGAGTTGTGTGAGGACTAAGTTTTAAGAGAGTATTCCAATCCTGATCAAATACTGACACTTGCCTAATCCCTATATAACAAAGACTGGTTATAAGCCGGTGCTGCTTTAGATGATTAAGAGTGTGGCTGCTAATCCAAAGGTCAGCAATTCGTATCCACCAGCCACTCCCTGGCAATCCTATGGGGCAGTTCTACTCTGTCCTATAGGGTCACTATGAGTCAGAATTGACTTGATGGCAACAGGTTTGTGTTTTTTGTTTTTTTTTTTGTTTTTGGTATGCCCTTGCAAGGAGCCCTGGCGGTGCACTGGTTAAGCAGTCAGCTGCTAATCGGAAGGTCAGCAGTTCAAGAAAGATGTGGCAGTCTGCTTCTGTCAAAATTTCAGCCTTGGAAACCCTATGGGGCAGTTCTACTCTGTCCTATAGGGTTGCTATGAGTCGGCATGTACTTGATGGCAGTGGGTTTGGGTTTTGCATATGCACTTACAGGAGCCCTGGTGGTACAGTGGTCAAGGGCTCAGTTGCTAACCAAAAGTTTGGAGGTTCAAACCCACCAGCCACCCCTTGGGAGACAGATGTGGCAGTCTGCTTCCATGAAGATTACAGCCTCAGAAACCCAATGGGGCACTTTTACACTGTTCCTATAGGATCGACTATGAGTCATAATGACTCAACGGCAACAGGTTTGGTGTTTTGGTTTTGGAATGCGCTTACCATTTTTCCTTTCCCTCCCAGTAAGATGACCATCTGTACCTGCCACCTTCATGAAGAAAACAGTTTTTTTCTGGAGTCACAGAATCCTGGAATGTCAATGCTAGAAAGGACCTCGAGACCAAGGGGACTTGACAGAGCAAATTGCTTTCCCATCAAGGGCTGGTTCTGCCTGAAGCAGTGGTCTGAGGCTGTGTCAGAGCTGGGCTGGAAGGACACTGTGGTCATTCGGTCCAGAGGCACAGCATGGAGAAGTGGGCAGGCCTCCATGCAAGGCATGTGCCACCCCTAGTTCCCTTCTACAGATAGGCAAACTGAATAAATGAAGACCCCCCCTCTTCCTTCACCTCAGGGCCACCAGATCTGACTGATATTTCACAGGCACACTCTGCTGGCACAGGATGAGTGGGGGTACCAATTGGACCAGCATATGACAGGGCCTTATGGGGACCCCAAGTGATTGCTCGTACTCATCACACAATTAGGGTTCATTGGCTGACATCTTTATCTTCTTGGCATTCTTTAGAATTATTCAAATAGATTTCATGAAACCTGGAGCATAGCCTGCCCACAATCCACTCGACCTTGCCCACTTCAATGCATAGACCTTGCCCCCTTCAATGCATAATTTTAACATGGGAGTATACTTTAGCCATTGAAACAATGCTGTATTTGTTTCTCTTTTGGAAAACAATAAAAATATTTGCTGGGAATCCCAAGACAGCCATCTAGAAAACCAGTGTTAATGACAAAAAAACAGAAGAAAGCAAAAACAGATTAAAGAGCATCCTTTAAAGCAAGGGAAAAGTCCAACGAAAACAATTTCCGAGGCCAACTCTTCAGACAGGGATTGGACTGGACTGTGAGACATAAAGTGATACTCGTGAGGAGTGTGCCTCTTAGCTCAAGTAGATACAAGAGACCAAAGGGGCAGCTTCTGTCCAGGGGTGAGATGGGAAGGCAGAGATGGTTAGGAGCTGGTTGAATGGACATGGGGAATCAGGGGTGGAAAGGAGTGTGCTGTTGCAGAATGGAGTGAGCAATTAGGGTCACATAACAATGTATGTATAAAATTTTGTATGGGAGACTAACTTGAAATGTAAACTTCATTTAAACTACAATAATTAAAAGAAAAAAAAAAAAAGCAAGGTTAAAGTCCAGAATGACAACTCTTATGTACCGGCAGGCCAAGGCCACAGACTCAGTGCCCTAAGGGTAGTGCTGACCCAATATTCTGTGGAAGCAAAACTGAGGGGCCTGAAAACCCCAAACCTATCAGGTTGTTTATTCACAGCCTATCCAGTCCCAGGACTCTAGGTCAGGGCAGACCACAAAGCAGTTATGTTCAGTGGGGAATGGTCACTATCTCAGAAGGTATCACGAGGGAAATATGGTATTATGGGCACAAAGCTCCCAATACACATGGGTGTTTCAGGGCAGGTGTCTGAGAGTCACCTGTGTACAATAAGGGGCATCTCCAGGGCCCCTTGTGGTCCTGATACACGAATGCTGGGCTTGGACTCACGAAGCTGTGGGTTTCAAGCCAGGGTCAGGCCTCTTATCTGCATGACCTTGAGGAAGGTACTTCCTCTTTCTGGAATTCAGTTTCCTCATTTGCAATGTGCAGCCATGATATCACCTCCTTAACACCACCTAAACACAGATGAAGAAGCTTCCCACCCTAAGCACACAGAATTAAAAAAAAGAAAAAGAAAAACCAGGATGGAGAAGAACTACTTAAGAAAACTAGACGTTATTGGGTCACTTTCTTCCTGTTTTATTTACCTGTACTGTAATTTTTCTACCATCGTTTACTTTTTTAATTGTACTTTGAAGTTTACAGAGCTAATTAGTTTCTCATCAAACAATTAATACACATATTGTTTTGTAACATTGGTTGCCAACCCCACGACATGTCAACACTCTCCCCTTCTCAACCTCGGGTTCCCCATAACCAGCTTCCCTGTCTCCTTTTGCCTTCTCATCCTTGCCCCTGGGCTGTTGTGCCAATTTAGTCTTGTTTTGTTTTATGGGCCTGTATAATCTTTGGTGGAAGGGTGAACCTCAGAGTGATTTCAGTACTGAGCTAAAATGGTGGCTGGGGGCCATACTCTCGGGGTTTCTCCAGTCTCTGTCAGACCAGTAAGTCTGGTCTTCTGTGTGTGTTCCAACAATTTTCTCCAGCATAGATTACTTTTGAATTAAAATCAGTAGTTAAAGGGA